>NC_089878.1:27261250-27569791 GCF_040182565.1 Anser cygnoides
CTGGGACGTTGCTGGTGGGTACTGCTGCCCCTAGAGCTGAGCTGGGCTGGGGGTGTTTGTAGGGCATCTTGGCAGCCCTTCTTGGACAAACGCTAATTTGGGAGGTTGGGGAGTGTTGTTTCGGCCTTCGGTGCATTTCAGTCTTGGTCTTGGGGAGAGAAAATACCAAACTCCCTTGTAGGATAACAGGTAAGGCTTACCACAAGGTGCGTCTCTAACTTTTGGTCACTGAGTAGACCAGAGCGTGACTTTTTGGCCTGGAAAAGAGATGGACTAAGTGGGCACGTGGTGGAGGTTCAGCAGGCGGGATGCAGGCGAGGACAGAGGAAAGAAGAGGAAGGATTTGGCTCCAGTGAACACATCAAGTCAGTGTTTTGCTTGCTGTGTTGTGTTACAGCTAATCTAAAGGAGCGTTGCTTAGATGATTGCTGTTGGAGGGAAAACGTGTGAGAAGACTGGAGCCGGGGGGGATGGTGGAAGAATTGGCCTAGAAAAGTTCTGGGACAAGCCGTGAGAGAAGCAGAAAGAGGCAGAACTCGCCTTCTCGAGAAGAAGGGAGCAAAATGATCTGATTTGGGTCAGAGGATGGCATTAAGGAGAAATACTGTGTCTGAGTGGCAGATGAACTGATCACATGAATTAAGACTATTCATTTCAGTGGTAGCATGAGAATGTGCTATCTGCTTTTATTCCATCTCAGCCTGATTTTGGCCATTTTTATTCCGTCAGTGCCGGAGGGTGTCCTTTAATGCGGCCCTCTTGTACAGAATTCAGGAGCAAGGCTCTTTTCTGGATCTGAGTCTTTCCATTATGTTATTTCTCTCCTAAGGGAGCGAAATTGATTCCCAATAAGGCAGCTGGTTGATTTTTCAGATTCTAGCACTTGCCTATTTGTTTGGCCTTTTGGTTTTCCATTTAACAGGTTGCTCTCCCTGGCCCGCCTGTAAATGACTTCCACCCGGTCTGCAGGGACGGACGGCAGCTCCCCGGCCGGGCTGTTGCCCACTGCACCCCTTCTCCAAGGCTTCCCACCTTGTGGTTGGATACGAAAGCTAATGAAAAGCATCGTGTCTCCCTTCCCTTCTGCAGATTCAATTTTTATTCACTTTGTCCCTGTCTGTCAGGACTGGATGAGTGGAAAAGGAAGGGGAGTCGCTGGAACTCTGACCCGAGTCCACTCTGCTTCACTCTCCCTTATCCCCCTGAGTAAATCGAGCGCTTTTTTCATACCCCTGCATTTTCCTTATGCATTTTTTTTTCCACCCATTGTAGGCTTTTGTTCTTCTTGCCTCGACTTCTTTTGGCGCTGGGAGATCTACAGCCTTGAGGCATTTCCTATTTTAGTGAGGATGTTTGGCAGTATTAAACATCAAAGCACAATCTAGGCCGACAGCGCAACGCGTACCTTGATATTTCTTGTTTATTCCTGATTAATGTTCACACACTCGAGCCAGCCCATTCCAAGCTAGAACATTTTTTTCTCTGTCTCTGACCATTGCAAACTCTTCCTTTTATGTAGAGGGGAAAATGTGTTTTCCTCCTGCTTTTTCGAGGCACTCGGTAGCAATCCAGAGGCTGGGCTTGGAAGCCGGCTGATAACTTTGCTTGTAACACACAGGGCTGAGCAAGACAAAGTCTATTCCCCAGAGCTGCTTTGGTTGTGCAGCACTAGGCATTTGTTTGTGAATGATGCAAATTCTGCGCAGATGAAAAAGTGAGCGTGGCTGCATCTGGTATCCATTGCGATTCTTAAATACTTTTCTGAAGATAACTTTTGTTCAGCAGGAAGCCAGTTATTTGGCACACCGTGTCCTTCTTGTGGGTAGTACGTCCCTACAGGACTCCAGGAGGCTACTGGCAAAACAATTAAGGGTGCATATTTTAAGCAGTGTTTTCGAGAGAGAGTTGCAACTCTCTGTACGTGTTAGGAGAATAGGAGCTGCCGTGCCAGGTGATACTGGCAATCCTTCCTCTCCGATGTGCTGCCAGTGATGGTATTCGATGCTGGATGCTTTAGGGAAGAGGCAAGAAACCATGGTGTGGCATAAGGGAGCTTCCTCTTACACCCGTCGGAGCAGGCTGCTGCCCTGAAGCTTGACGAGGTAGCTGAGACAGTGACATGTCGCTCGTGGCTGACGTCAGAAGTGAGCTGTCAGTGCTGCAGAACAGGGCAGAGCTGGAAGCAAAGGCAGCTGGCGTGGTGTGGTGTGCCTTGGCCAAGTGTGGTGCCAGGGAAGGTCGGGGTGAGTTGAAGTGGGACAGTGGAAAGTCTCAATTTTCGTTACGTTTAGCACATACAAGCCATACAGCCTAGTCCTTGCCTTTAATTGCATAAATTAAATAAATGATTTGTGCAAGCCCATAGGCAGATATTACAATAATGCGTGTCGTAATTTGCTTAGCATAAAATAACACTTTGCTCTTGAGTTCTTATGGTCTATCATGAAGCAGCACAGACTTGTGAGCCTCTGAGCTACCATAGAACCTGAATGAAAAATAGGTGCAGTTTTTCCTCATTACTTAACTAACCTGATTCTGCTTTCAGCTTTGCTGTTTTCGTCTATGAGAGTGGCTGGGATTCTGCTCTTTTTCCCCATATACTTGAGCCAGCAGAGCGATCGCTCAGTTTGATCTCCTAACAATGTGGGAGACTGGGGCCGCTCGACTTCCTGTAATTTCATGACCCACCTACTGAACGGAGAAGTAACACTGAAATGCTGCAGGCTTCAATATGTAGGATGTCAGCATCGGTCTGGAATATCCTGCCTGGAGAGCGTCAGGCGCGAGCACTGCCAACCCTGACATCACCCACCCAGGGAGGCTGCGCCGTGTCAGTTGTTCTGGCAGGTGGTTCCTGGAGAACAAAGAGAGATTAAATATCCCCAAGAATTTTATTCTGCTGCAGAAAACATTAGTAAAAAGAACTTTTGTAGAGGGTTGGTGCGTTACTTGCTGGCTGGCTGGGTAATGACGGGGCGCCGGGTTCCTGGCCGGGTTCGTCAGGGCGGGAGGCAGAGACGTGGCACAGTGGGGAGGGGGGAGGCGCTCGTGCTGAGACGAGGGCTCTTGCTGGAGAAAGGCCTGTGCGTGATGCAGGGGCACGGCAGCTTTAGCTGTGGTTCCATGGACACATCCATTTTCCTCCAGCGCTGTGGTGTGGCAGCCAATTTCACACCGCTGCCGCAGGCACAAGGAGGACGTCGCTGCCCAGGCAGGTTCATGGGCGCTGCGATTCCACCTCTTGCTCTCTGCAGAAAGTAATCAGCTTGACTTGGGGGTTGCTTTTCTTCTGTTGCGCTTCAAAGCTTCAGCACATCTCCTATGTGCGGATATGAAACACTCCCCTGTAGTAAACTGTTAATGCTTGTTGCCCTCTACATTGGACTCTGTGTTCTGGTTTTCCAGGAACTTTGCTGTTTGGGGGATCTGTGTTAGTAAAGCTGCAGCAATGCAGACGACAACTTGTGCTGAATTGCCTGAGACTGAGTAGTAAATCTGGTGACTAAGCTGTACTGATGTCTGTGCTGTCCCAGCTCGGCTGCTTTCCTTTCTGGATGTTGCTGGATGCTTTTGTCTAAACTGTGCTGCAAACACTCATAGCTGGATTAGAGTCTGTGGTGGTGGTAGCACCCATCCTTTGCAACCTGTTTTGGATGCAAAATGATTCTTGAAAATATAAAAAAAGCAGCTTTCAAAATGGAAGGAAAAAGAATAGAACAGAGAAAGAAGAAAAGGAAATGAAAAGAATGTACCCAGATAGCTGCATGCACAGTTTTTCACCTCTCTCAGGAGAGAATGGTAAATCTTCCTTCCTCTGCAATTCCAAGCTGATGACTTGCTCTGGGATCTCTGATTTACCTGAATATCCTCTCTTATGCTGAAATCAGTCTTTAAATGCTGCTTATGCACTCTACTTGCAGTTGAAAATCCGATGCCATTTTAACATTTCATCTACTGTCTTTAGTCCATTGAACAGAAATAATGGGAAGAAGATAGAGTGATAAAGAAAAACACCAATGGAAAGTAGAATGAAAACTGATTGATGAGACATAATAGAGTTAAGCAACAGATGTTGAGCACCACTAACTGACTGTCTTATTATATTCTTCCAAAGGCTCATCTCCCCCGACCCTCACAGGCCGAGCGCTCCGGGTATGTGTACTGCAAGTCAATGCAAATCGGAGGCAAAACATTTGCCCATAGATTTACAAGGAGCTTTGCAGTCTGACAGTGGTGGCATGAATGCCAGCCTGATCTGATCTATTAGTGCGGTTGTGTCTAACCTCCCTAGCCTTTTAAACAGGGAAAAACAGCAGCTCTAAGTGGCTGCGAGGTTTCAATTACATTTACGCCCTAGAGGGACACAGCGGTGACCTGGTGCTGATGGATTTATGAGTATGTTATCTGACAGGAAGGCGGGCTTAAAAACAATTGGTGCAACACATGCTTAGTTATTACATTAAACTACTTCCCTTGGCTTGGACGTCTCTATTTTTCTCCCCTACGCGGGCTCAGGTAGTCCAGGGGATTCCTACCATTGATATGAAGATTATTTTCTCATAGTTGTTGCAGAAATCTAAATCACAACTAAAGTAATTTGAGACGTTAAAAAAACCAACACACCAACATTTGAATCATCAGCGTGTTGAGAAGCCTTTTACTTCAGATGCTTTCTTAAAAGCTGAGAGGATTATTTTCTCCGACTAGTCTGTGCAGGAGGATTTCAAAAAGGAAGAGTTAGGTTTTTATGAACACTCTTACATTTAAATCCTTAGAATAGACATGTTTCATTGATATATCGTCTTGTCTGTATTATATCTACAAGAGCTTGGTTTATTTATTTGGAAGCCATAGAAGATTATTCTTGAAAGTTAAGAATTGCTTTCCTTATTGCTCTGGAGCTTTTTATTCTCTTTCGGGACCAATCACTATCAGACAAAGAATTAAATATTGATGGGAAGTAATTAAAACAGTTTAAATGGGCTGAAAAATACACAATTGTCATGAGTATGAAAGTGTTCAAATTAAATAATAATATTTCAGCATTCTCTAGTATGTCACAAGCCTACATGTGTACTTTTCAGCGCAAAACAACTGCCATGTGTAATGGCCTCAGTTTTACTGATGTATTCACCGTTAATCTATGTGTGAAGACTACTAAGCATTTTTTAATTAACTTATGTCAAACGTCGCATAGCAGTACATCAACGAGAACTTACAAGAAGAACAAATCTCCATTCAGCTCAGATCAATACATGCACATAATTCATTACACCTGTACCGAAATATCCTACCAAGACACCTTAACTCTGACCCATGAGGCTCTGCAGACAGCAGATGTCTATTTTAATAATTATTGCCGTAACGGGGATGAGTAGGAATATTCCCTCAGCTGCTCGTGCGCACTCTATTGCTTAATGGCACCTACCTGTACCGCTCTGCTTGCATTGAACTGGGTAAGTTACCTCTTGCAGAGTTGAGAGCTGAGCCAGGTGTTCCAGCTGTACCAGCCCCACTTAACATCCTCTCTGGTGTCGTAACAGCTTGGTGGAAGTGAATGGCACGGACCTGGGCTTTGGATTCATCCAAAGGTGTCTTTTTTCTTCAGCAGACCCTGTTTTTGCCTTTTCAGCTCCTCAGAGTCTGTCTACCACGCAGTGCCAGTGCACAGCTATATGCAAGTTTATGAATTTGGATCCTTTCAGCAGCATTAAGGCCCAAATACTCTAAGGAACGTTCTGTAGCCGTGCTCCATGCTGCAGGTGGTGTAAGGATATCTGCAGCCGGAGCAGGGATTCCAGGGCAGATCAGCCCTAAGCTGGGAGGAGCTCCTCACTTGAGTTGGTCAGACTGAAAAACATGATTGGGCTACCCAAGAGAAGGTGGCATTGCAAGATTTTATCTTTGTATTCCATTAAAAACTGCATGTTGGGGAAGAAAAGAGCCCCAGTACTGCCTAACACATTTGACACCACTGTATCTGTCTTGCTACCAGTTTATCATGGCCATTCGCTTTCTCCTCTAGTGGAGGATGAAGTGGTCAAGTCCGTGACAGTCTCAGCTGGTTCAGCCATTCCTGAGTGCCAACACCGCAGTTCTTGCAGCAGCCTGGGTGCCAACACTGCCAATACTTAGCAAGTGAAGGGCTCTGTGCTTGTGAGTTAGCAGTCTGCTGCCTGGAGCAAGTGACTGAAGAGGTCCGGGCATGGATATTTTGTGATGAGAGCTCACCAGCAGTGCTGCAGCAAGAGGAGGGGAGATGTGAAGAAATCAGACAATTATGTGGGCTTTATCTCCTAGTTGCACAGAAAGTAGTTTGACGTAGCCAACTACTTTGCTGCATAGCAAAATTTTCCTCTTAGCAGTCTGTGCATGGATCAGTCAGGGACATAATGTCTGCTTTCATATTTTTTCCTTATTCCCATTGCCTATCAGGTGGTCACTGAGGTACAAGGACAAGGAAGTTTAAATGTGCAAACAGCCAATAGCGAGCAGCTCTTTCAAAACTCACCGCCTTGGTAGAGCTGTGCCGTAGCAGCATTTCCAGTCCATTTTCTGTAGCTGACCCCGCTGCCAACCCTACTGAAGGAAACAAACCAGCTTGGGACACACAGGAGCATGTACCTTACCCATCCCTACAGCTCTTAGCAGTAGCCTCGTGGTGCATAAACCGATGGACTGTCTACCTGGTGATGAGGAAGATACGAAGCCTGGGATTTTCACTTTGCTGTTTGGTTCCCATTAGAAACTCGTGTGACCTCCCTGGGGCTGCCAGGTTAGTGGCAATAGCGCATTTTACTGAGCATGTTTGGCAAGGAGAGCTTTTATTTTGTACTTTCCTCTCTGACAGATGGTTTTTGGTTGAAGCAGGGGTGGAAATTCCCCACAGTAGTTACAGGGAGACTTGGCCACATCCACTGGCATTAATTATAATAATTGTCCTTCGTAATTAGCCGCGTGCCAGAGCTGGAGGCACAACATCACGTCTCTGCTGACTCCGTCTGATTTCGGGTCCGTTTGCGGCTTGCTCTCCCACAACTGGGAAGCAGGTTGTTTGGGCTAGAATTAGAGTCGTAGGTAGGCAGCAGCTGCTCTTGAGCTTTTTTATATGCTAGTTGGATGTGTGAGATCAAATTGTTTTTGTTCATTTAGCAGCCTGTTCAATGGAGGGGGAAGAACAACGCGAGCCTCAGTAACTGCTAGCATCCTGTTCTGACAGTGGCTCTGCCTGCGGATGACACTGAAGGTTATTGATGGCTCTAAATGATCCGTTCCTGTTCCACTGCAGAAGTAGGAATCAGCCCTACATGTACCTACTTCTGCAGGGAAACCTTTACTCGTTGCGTGTTGTACCAGCCTGTGCAGGTGGCGTTTGATTTGCCCTGAACTTGGTGTAAGCATTTACTCAGCAAACACAATATTACTGAAATTATGCAGGAATTTTCTGCCTTGTAATTTAAACCTGGAGCTGGCCACACTGCCAAGACTCTTGTATTTAACGTATAAGCCTGTGTACAAAAAGGAGGGCTTTTGTCTGAGCCCCGAACCCTGGTGATGGTGGAGTACACAGGCATCCCTGCTTCTTTAGTGGGGTCCCACACTATCTGGGTTGGCACAGAGGTAGTCTGAAGCCTAGCAACTTCTCCTAAAAGGATTTCACATCAGTGGGAACAAGGGATTTACGGGGTACCTCTTATGCAGAAGTGATAATCTCCACTAGAAAGCGTGAATACTACAGGTGGGTTACTGCGGCTGGGCTAACACCAGTCACATGGAGAGCAAACTTGGGAAGATAGGGCTTACACTGCTTCATTTTCCTCTTAAACTTAATCTTTCACACCACACACAGTCATAACAGGCTACGAAGGGCAGAACCACGCTGCAGTTCTTACGGCAGCAGGCCTGTAATGTCCTCCACGTGTGTACTGCACTCGGTCGTGTCTGCAGTGCTCCAAATCTTCAGTGTACTTCACCCTGAGATCTCAAAGCATTTCACTAACACAAGTGACTGAGGTCTTTCGATATGGTGGATAGGCAATGTGAGCACCATGTTATCAAAAAGAGAGTTAGTCTTTAGAGAGCTTACAAGAATTTCCCAGGCTGTGCTAAGATTGAAATCCCGAATTGTTGCCTGCCAGTCCTGCCCCTTGCCATCGGATCCACACCAGGGAGCCAGCTGGGAGAAAGGATGTGCTCCTGCTCCTGTCGGTGGCCTCGGACGGAGTTACAAGGGTGCGGGTCTGGCTCCAACAACACTGTGCACAAAGTGGTGTTTCCCGTTCAGGATGCGGCACCAACGCAGTATTGAAGTGAAATCCAATTTGTGTCAAGCAGCCTTGACAATGTAGGTACGGCACCGACGCCGTAGTGAGTGAACAGGTAACCAACCGTGCTGAGCTTCGAGACGGAGGCTTTCCAGAGACACTCCTATGCAGTATGTTAGGAGCCCTGGATGACAACACGATTAACTTCTCATTGGCAAACAAAGTTATTCCACTTGGTCTGGAGAGGAAACACGAGGTGGCTGCCCAGTCGGAATTGCGAAAAGAAATCCATGCTCATTGTGCTCAGCTAGGTCTTTTAGGAATAACAACAAAATCAGTTTCTTTTTCTTTCTGGCTTCACGTCAAGTCAAGGCTGACACCAGGGATGGATCTGACTCGTTGCTCAGCTCAGCCTGGGGACGTGGGAGCAGAACTTGCAGCTTACTCTGGCGCCTAAACCCAAACTTCCCGAGAAAGCGAGAAAATCTGCATTTCCCTCCTGCATCGCGTGCATCAAATCACTTCAGCTTATGATATTGTATTACATTATTAAAGCTAAACTCCAAGGGAGCAGGTGGCCCTGTGATGTTATTTCACCTCTCAAGTCTGTTGGCAAATCTGTCATCTTCACGTCAAGTGAGAATGAATTTTGGTGGCTGCAGTCTGGGGGATTTTCAAAAGCAGGGAGTTAGTAGTGGTAATGGCTATTAACGTTAAATGTTTGCTTTGTGTTCAAAGGAGTTGGCTGTTATGTGTAGTCACACTACAGTGTGGCTGTGGTCACTGTAAAGAGAGGAAAAGACGCAGCATTTTCTCTGAAGACCTACAATTCCCAAACCATTTTGAAAGTTTGGGAGAGCTGGGATTATCACGCCTTTAAACTGCAGGGGATTTGTCTATGTCCTAGCATGGAGGGCTATTCTGCGGGCTCAACCCAAGGAGAAGTCATGGACAGGAGCAGGAAATCCTTACTTGGTGCCTGTCTGCACTGTGCGTAGGTTAAACCCACTCCAAATTGAAAAGAAAAATTTGAATAGAAAGAAACCCCATATCCAGTGTTCTCAGTATTCAAGGAAAAAAAGAAGAAAAAAAAAACACGGGAAAGAATCTGCATCTCAATCTCATCGTTGTGTTAAAGGAGATGTACTGAATTTGCAGAATGGCTGCAGCAAGTTGTGAATAATGTATGAAAGGGAAAAATTGCTTCCCTGTGCACAGAGAGAATGCAAACAGCTGTGCTGCTTGCTGCGTGCTGGTTGCAGACACCGGCATCGCTGGGGACCCACGGAGAGTGTAGCAAATCCCGAGTTCCCAAGTTGAGTTTCCCCTCCTGCTCTGGCACCAGGCCTTAAAAAAGAGTTTAAAATGACTTTTATGGCTTATAATTAATTTTTGTTCCTTTTCTCTTTTTTTTTCCCTCTTCTATTGGGCAACTGGCCAGATGGAGGGAGGGAGAGGGGGATGAGAAACATACACAAAGAGGCCAAATAAGGGAACGTGAGTCTAAATACATTATAGCTAATGTGTTTTTTTTTTCTTTTTAGAGCTCAACCTTCTCTTTTTTGATGTTGTTCTGTGTTTACTGTTAATGAGAGATAAGGATTAATAAGCCTGGCAAAAGCCAGTGTCTTCTGGTGCTACAAACCAAACCTTGATTTCTCTCGCCTCTACCCACCGCTCAGGTATTTGCTGTAACCTACTCTGGTAGGCCAAGTCAGAATCTGGTCAAACACCACATTTGTGCTTCAGTGCATCCAGGTCAGACTTGCAGAAGGTTTTTTTATTTTTCTGTCTTGATTGCGGCGGGCCAGAAAATGAGACTAGTGCCAAGTTATGTGGCAGCTTTATGGTGGTGGTTAAGGTTTAAGGCCAGCAGGACATTGCACTTTAAAAGGGTCACCAGTCTTTTTCAGAAGGTTATCTGAACTCTCGTCTTTGGAAAAAAAAAAAAGGGGGGGGGGGGAATGAAGACAAGCTCATTATTTACATAGCTTTCATTTAAATTCAGCTTTGAATCCTACAGTCTGAATTTAAACAGATGAGCGAATAGCAAAACACAACTCGAAGAGCTGTCCCTCATTGCCAGGGGAACCTTTTGTCTGGTGTGGAGAAGAAAACACAGACAATTAGTCATTTTTATGCTTTCAAAGCATTGGTTTGATGGTGCCAAACTTTTTCTTTTTCGTTTTTGAGAGCGAGATCTCGTCTACTTCAGCTATCTGCCACTCTGCTTTATGATGTTTCTAGGGCAACTGGCATCTTCGTGGAGAGCCACCAGCCGGCGTTCCCTGCGCTCAGACGGCTGCTCCTGGTGGCTCCTTTCCCTTCAGCACTCGCAGATAGCTCACAGCTCAACGGCCACAGCTCCATTTCTAAAGTCACAGCAGCAAAGTTATGGTTATGATTACTTATGAGCACAGGTGAATGATTTCTCGTGTTGGATTTTTGCAAGGCTGATGGTTAGGAAGGCTTCAGCTTTCTCCTCTGTCAGGTTGCTTCATAGGCAAGGGACCTTGACCAAGAATATTCCTTGTAACTCTCTTGAACTTTGCTGGGAGTAGCATTAGCTTCACCGCTCTGGAAAAATGGATCTGTCTTGGCCTGGGCTTCTCGTCTGCAGAACAGGAGAGGTGAAAGGGAAAGGCAGTGGGAGGAAAGAGCTCTGGGATGGGGCTGCAGAGCGGGCGACCTTCTGCAGACTGCCTGTGGAATTGCTTCTGTCAAAGACTGTGGATCTCAGAAACCTAGTACAGGGTGATTGGTATCGTAGGACCTGGTCCTGAAAGGAGGGGAGCCGTTTCCTGGCTAAAGCAGACGCGAACCTTTGCTCTCCAAGCCCACAGCCTGGGGGAAGTTCAGGGGGATGCTGTGATTGCGTCACTGTTTTAAAACATTTTCTTGTGAAATCTGATCATTTTATCATTCTGTGTAAGCCGTGTGGATAGTGGTAGAGAGATGCCGAGGAAGCTGCACCGCAGCTGAGCGCAGTCAAAACAAGAGGCAGGGAGTTGCGCTGATGTATTCACAGAGACGTTCCCCTGTGCATCAATTTTGTGTTCCAGTGGTGGCTGAAAGCTCTTTGACAGCACTTTTAGTCTGGGGCTTGTGTGTTTGAAAAGCATCTAGCATGTTGGTGGCAGCTATTTAGGAAGCAGCATCCTTCATTGCCCATTGTTATCCTTCTCCCTGCACTGTTGGCTGTGCCGAGGCCGAACAGCGTTGCTCATTCAGATCACCTCCTGGTTTTCAGGCCAGAATACCCCAAAGAGGTTTGCTGGCTCAGTGGCTAGCCAAGGGTAAATGGGCACCGTGCTTTCCACCAGACCTCTCTGAGGTGGTAAAGGGGCAAGGAAGCGCAGAGTTTGCTGTTGAAAATAACTGAGGAAGTTACTTTTAATGCTTGCGCTTACAGCTGGAGCCTGTTTGCTAACACCATCCACCCAGCCACTAATGCTTCCCCTTCCCTGATGAGTGTCCATTTTCAGCTGCTGGCTTGGTGCAAGAATATCATGAATAGGATTTTTTATTTATTAGCTGCGGTAATGTGGCACATAGGAGTTGCGTTACGCTGGGCACAGTACAAACACATTTATTTAGACTGGTGTGAAAATTACTAATGAGAAAAGATGGCTGGCCAAAGCTCTAGGCGTCCTGACACCTCGGAATAAAACAATGACATCCCAACTGTGTTTAAAGTGATGATTCCAGCAGAAACTCAGCCAGCTGCTTCCAGAAACTCCTACAGCATACCATTAGCCTTCTCTAAATAGTCTATAAAACAGAAGACTTGACAAATGTTAGGAGATGGTCTTTACCCTGAAGTGTTTACAGTCCAAAGCCTCCATCCTTCAGATAAGTGTCTGCTTATGTGATGATGTCCAGTGAGAAGACGTTGTTACTTGTCTTCTTTAAAATTATGCGTGTCTCTGGATGGCAAGACCAGAAATCAAAGGGGGATGAAAGAAAAACTCTTATTTACTTGAAAAGAAAGAAAAGTTGAAGACTTAAGCTGAAAGGACTTGCCTGAGGCCCTACAGAAAGTCAGTGGCAGAGCCCAGAATAGAAGCCAGATGTTCCAAGTCTGTGACAATCTGCTTTAAAAAGAATCTAACAGCGAGATGTTTTCCTTCAAAGTCTGTTTTCACCTCCCTTTTGAATTATCTTTTGGTCCTCTTTTTATTTTTATTTTTTAAAGGATATCTAAAGAATGCCATGGGAGTTTCAAACAAAGATAATGCTTTGAGGAAGCCAAGCTTTGGGGTATTTGCTTGTGTTCTGATTTACTCTGAGCAAGGGGAGCTGCTCTGATTCTAATTCTTAGGCAGGAGCCTCAAAGATTGCGAGAGTCTATAAATATTTGCTTTATTTGCAGTGAAGAGTACAGGAAGTTCTGCATTAGCCTAATTTAGGCTTCAATATAGGCTATTTATGTACTACCTCCTGGGACCACCTCTGATTACTGAAAGAGTGACCTTATTGGAAACCAACAAGTAGGTCTGCACTTAATTATGAAGGACTCAGAGCTCGCTGCGGAGCCCTAACAAAGGTATTTTTGTAGATGATGTTACGTGTTTTTATTTAACAGCTCAAATTAAGAGAGCTAAAACAGATGGCATACTTGTTACTGCTCTCTGAGAACACCTACAGAAGGACACCGAGATTAACAGAGAGAGGCCAAGACTAATAGGTCAGGAGTGACGGCAAGGATCGGGCTGTCTGGGCTCCCTAATTAACATCTGAAAGCAATAATGAACTGGTCAGCGGGGTCAGGGACAGGTGATGCTGTGCGGAGGGGGAGAAAGAGGGCTTTGTTTGTGCTCTGCGTTTGGAAGAAGTTGTTTAAACGGTTTTGCCTCTTTTTTAACTTTCTGATAATAGCGGTGACTTAATCTAATCTAAATGTGGTCTTTGGAGAAAATCTGCTCTAGGACTTTTCCAAAATAATTTCCTGGAGGAAAGAAGAATCTCTCTGAGTGAAGTTCAGAGTGGTGTCTGAGGAGAGAAATGTAAAAAGCTGACTTATGGGGCAGCAAGTTTATACACGGGAAGATGCTCCTCTGGGGCATTATAGAAAATGATTATAGCAGATTTTGTTCATCAAGGCAAAGTAAGCTAAATCAGATACAAGGCGAAGCCCTTAGGAGGGGGAGGAACGTATTCAATTTAGTGAGGCAACTGTGATAGTAATTAAAGCCCAGATGGAAACCTTTGAATGTGTCTGGCGTCTGTGTATCCGCTGCGTTTTTTCTGTTAACTTGACATTATAAAAGGAGCACCCAAAGAATAAAGAGATGGTGTTTGAAATTTCATCAGTCAAGCACTGTCCCAAATTTGATTTATTGTAAACAATCTTCAAAAATGGGTTTGGGTGTATATGATACAGGCAAGGAGTTTTCTCAAGTGGTAATTCACAAAGAGAGAAATTGTACATTATTTGTAGATTTGTCTTTGCTGAAATGCAGTCAGGATTAATCACACCATCCGCCAGCTCTGACTGTGAACCTCTTGTACTTCGGACATATGGATAGAATTTTGCTCTGCTGTTATAAACTCTGAAGCAGAGTGCTGCGCTGTTTACTTTACGAGAAGATATACTGCAAGATTTCAGTTCAAAAAAAACCATACATTAAAATAATTAATATAAAAATCAAGGATTAAAAAGGGAAACGTCGTCCTACTTCTTTTCCTCTAATACACAAGCCAAGAATAAATGATGATATTGTATGGAAACAGTGTTAAAGGGTTAGAAAAATGTAAAGAGTTATTTTTCTATTACTGCTGAATGAAGAGGGGTTGGCTCTAACCCTGCTGCACTGTCGTACTCACAGGGAGCCTCGAGCGTGCCCTGCCTCGTGTTGGAGCCATTGCGTGCATCTGCCTGGAGCAGACAGGCTGCTTCCAGCCCCGGCTCCTCCGCCACATGCACGGCTTGCGCTCTCCTACGGGTGGGCTACGGTTTAGCGCTACTGCTCGAGCAGCTGCAGCACCAGAGCTCGTGTGAGCACCCTCCTGGCGTTGCAGCGAGGCTCGGCATGCCCGTGTCGCCCTGCCGCTCGGTGGTGGTGGAGCACCGGGCACAGTTTGCAGCTCGGAGCAAAGCCAAAGCACGGAGGGGAAGGGGAGATGCTCCTCTTCAGGGGTGCTACGTCGCCATTTGCCACGGCATCTCCAAACACATACCTAGGGGCTTTTGGGAAAGTCTGAAGCTCCCCAGGCGGGCCTGTTTACGGGCAATTTTGTGATATTAGAGTTGCAGGCAAAACTCTAGTTAAGCATGTGTAATTAGTGGCAATATTAATGGTCTTTAAAGATACTAACTCCAGGCACTGGTGTTTTCCCTGAGTTTTCCTTACCTCTGTGCTGATAATGGCTTACGTCCTTGTACTAAATCCATGCTGCCAAAATCCTTATGGTGCTTTCCACTTTAAAAAGTATCTCCATGTGAGCCTATCTCCCCCACGTATGCTGTCAGTCTTCATTATAAGACTTTTTTTTTGCACTGAAGTACATCTTTTGCAGCCTGTATTCTGAAATAACAATAAAAAGCCACTTCTTTAACATACAGAGCTTTCTTTTAATGGAGATTTTTTGAAGAGCTCTGCTTTTACTCCACCAATCCGCATCTAGCTGCAAGGGGCTCACTGTGCATTGACGGGAACCCAAAATCCTGCATCCCATAACTCGTCGGTTTGAGATGGATTAAATTAAGCTTCAGATTTATTTTTTTAATCTTAATTCTACCTCCACCTTTAATGTCTGAGGGCACAACAAGCATCCGTGTCTCTGGAAGGCTTTTTTTACATGGGCCAGGTTGCCACCTGCAGCCTTGGATCCGGAGTCGTGGTGGAGTTGCGCACCTGATGGCTTTCCCATCCACTTCTCGCTTGTCAGCCTGTAACTTTACTTAAAGACAAACGAATTGTAATTAAAACAATCCTTTTTTATTCCCTAAAACCAACATCCTGTAAAGTTTATAAGACCACTGGCTATATTTATGGCCCCTACACCCCCAAAGGGGGGCCGTGCTGCTTTTGTCTGGGGCTTCATCGCCGCCACGGGAGCAAGGTCTGAACCGTGCATCAATGTTCGTCGGAGGAGACCTGAGAGATTTATGATGGGAAAACGCTGACAGTTTGGTAATTTATTGCCACACTAATGGGCAGCACTGTAGTTCCTGACAGCTCCAAGCCTTTGTTCTCCGGGATAGCTGGTTTCTAATCCACTTGCTTTCCTGGATTCTCCCCCCGCTCTCTGATGAATGGGTTGAGGATGGTGAATTTCTGTATTGCTGCATTTTCCCGAGCTGATTTTACAGCCTTCCACTTGTAGGACTTCTGGTGTTGAAATTTGTAAGGGGTTGCAGGAACTTCACAGCCGAAAGGCCTTTTCACCCAAGTTGCTTTTGTCCTCGATGCTCTTGTGGCCGCGGCCCCAGTGGCGCACGTCGCTGCGTCCAGAAGAGCGCGCAGCCACCGAGCAGCTCCTACTTCTTCCAACTTGTTTGAGGAGAAGGCTGTGAATCTGCATAATGGCCTCAGACAGAAAGTGCTTTATCTTGGCGAGTTAGTGAGTCAGTTTAGGGGTATTCTATTGGCAAACGCTTTCAGAGAAATTATGCATGGTAAATTAATGAAGGCCGGCAGAGGTATTATGGTGGGTGAATGCACATGCCATTAGAGTCAATGGCTGGCTGAAAAAGTTAACGGTCATTAAGTGACTGTTAAAAAGGCCAGTGGACACAGATTTACTCCCTTGCAGGGCTCGGGCTGGGTTAGGGGAAGACAGAGCTCGCGTTGGCCGCCGGGCCACCGGACAGCCCGGCCTTTGTGCTTCCATCCCCGCCTCCGTTGGCTCCTGCCTCTGGCAGATGTACCAGAGCCCGCGAGAGCCCGCCGTGCGAGCAGGTAAAGCCCCCGCGTCCCTTCTTCTTTCTGGGCACTGCTCGGGGACAGAGCCGAGGCGGGTGGCCCAGGCTAATATTTGAAGACAGCTTCAGGCTCTGCGTGTCTCCAAGGGGGCCTGAAAGGGAGCCCGGCAGCAGGGATGTGGCAGGACAGGGGGTGCTGGTGCCATCCCCTCCGAGGGGGGGGGCTCTAAAATAAGTCCCCTGTGAGTAGTGGGGTGTTACCTCCCCTTCGCGTTCAGATAGCGAGGACATTAGATGGGCGTTGGGACAGACCTGACCGTGAGCCGGCGGTACGGGAAACGGAGCTCTGAGCTCCGGCTGAAAGTTAGGCAGCCTTCTACCATCGCTGGCAATTCAACTGTGAATTTGCCATATACAAAATATAGGAGACGTGGGCTATTTCCTGGGCACCTGTATTCCCCCCGGGGCCTATGTCCTTCCCGTTGAGCACTGTCAATTTTTTTTTTTCCACATTGTATTTTGAATGTGTTGATTCTGACTGAAATAAACTGCATGGAGAAAATTAATGATTTGATATCTTCTCGCTGCTGCCAAAAGAAATATAAAAGCGTCTTTGATCTGGGGGCTTTAAAAAAGTGAGCCGGACCAGTTACTGATACTTACTTACTGACCTAAGTAAGTGATAAAGCGACTGTGTCGAAGTTTAATTAGTCTTGATCAAGATAGGTTTTTAAGATTTAGAACTGGTGGCCTTTTGAAGAAGAAAGGCTTCGAGTTGTCATTTATGCCACAACATGTCCTTTTATCACACTTTGTATTTCTCCAGCAAGAACGGTTTTTATTTTAGAGAAAAAGAGAAATGGCTCATTTGATGGAGATTAGCACGGACAAGCTTACTAATATCTGAAGACTATTTCTCTGTCTTACCTTTTTCTGTATTTCATATCCCACAGAGATTACCTCAGACTGCTGTTGTTAGTCACTGTTATTTATATAAAGATATGTAATGCGTTTGTGCTGGAGGGGTCGTCTGTAACGGGGTATGCAATTTCAGAGTGTAGGGACTGGCAGGAATTACGGTGAAGAATTGCTTCCCAGTGACAGCTTTATCCTGTCTGTAATATGTCATTGCGTGTGACTTTCAATTAATCACGCAATAACAAAACATTGAGTCTGGCGACAGTGGTGCGGCCATTAATATCGAGAAGCAAGTCTCGGCTTTATGAACACAAATGCTGTCGCGGTCCCCTGCCCACTCGTGCACTTTAATCACTTAGTCTCAACGTGGAAGGACCATTTCTCTCTTCCCCTCTCCCCCATCAGCCTCCATTGTGATCTATTAAACTGCAATCCATAACGTCTCGCGTCGCCGTAATGCTCTGATGGTGTGCGGTTTTAAATGATTGCAGGAATTTGACTTTGTCTCACTCTGCCTTGACCTTGGTGTCTTCGGTGCCTTCCCCTCCCTCTGTTTTCAAAGAGGGAGTGAGGAGTTGGGAGAGAAAATAGAAGAGTGACAGAGTGGACTTTGGAGATATTTCATGGGAGGTTTAATGTTGCTCTTTGAGGAAATGGGGGAGATAAAAGGTAAGAGAGAGGCTGTTACCGGAAGACAAAAAGTAAAGATTTGCAAGTTTTCAGGAGAAAAGGCATCATGCTGTCGAGCATAACTGTCTCCATAGACTGAAGGCTGCCGTGTGCTGGATCTCATTGGTAAGCACAGTGGAAACCTTGCAGTAATTCTTCCTCTTGCTCAGTCTCCCATTTATAATAAGATTGCTCGGTAATGTATCAATTTAAGTAAAATCCCCAAATCTCATTGTGTTTTACAGCTATATCTATATCCTGAACGGAAACATAAAGAGCCACTTGGGTGCTTTGTGCTTGGGCCACAAAGAAAGAAGGACGCCCTGGTCCCAGCCACCCAGCTGAGTCCATGGTATTATACCCGACCAAATCTGGGGGTAGAGTCTCACTCCATGGAAATCTGTGGTCTTTTTCAGTTGTTTCTTTTGGGTTAGTACTCAGGTTTTACACCTTACAAGACAAATGAGAAGGCTGGCAGTAATTAGTGTCAATGCTTTTCTTTTTCCCCCAAGAAGGAGATGAATTTAATTTAAAAAAAAAATGCTTGGCTGGACAGTGTTGGAAGAATCTCCTGAGCAGTCTGAAAGCTGGTGTACAGCAGAGCACATTATATGAAACAGATGAAATGCATTTTTGTACCTTTTCCCATGTATTAACACTGTTTGCGAATTTGTGGCACGTTTGACCACTTGCCTTGAAAAGCACGCGCTGAACAAGGCGTTTGTGTTAGTCGTGGATTGTGACAATGGTGTGTTGGGTGCATGGAGCACTTTCACTTTGCCCAAATATGAAGCAAAAATCTTTGGAATTGTGAGCAGTAACAGCAAGGTTAGGAGCTCCCCGGGGAGATCTTCCTTCTCTGGCTTGCTGAATCTCCCCATTGTCCCTGAATTATCAGCCAGACAACAAAACTATAGGTAAAGGAGGGTTTATCTCAGACGTGGTTGTTCTGGGGTAAGTGGTGTATTACACCACATCATACAAGGTCCTTATTCCCTCTGGGCATTGCGACTTCTGCCAGTTGGCAAGGGTATTGGGTTTGGCCTTTAATTAACGCTTCCCCATCTATCCTGCTGCATTAGCAGTGCATCTGACAAGATGCTGAACTTGCAAAACTATAAGAAATAAAAGCAATTCCCCTCAAGTAGACTTGAGGGCATTTGGTATCACAAAAGGTGACCTCTTTGGTCATTAGATTGGGCCTGATTCCTGGCAGATGCAAACCAGCACAGCTTCATAAAGCCATTTAATGCCAGGTGTATTAGGATCCTATTGCATGCAGGAGAGGCTCCAAGAAGGAGGGTGTGTAATCAATTTCTCCTTCCCAAATTATTTTTCCAGAATCCCCACAGTATGGTGTTTGAGTAATAGAATAATTTCCTAGCTATTAAGAGCCTGAAAATCAGCAGTAATTAACTTAGTGCAAATTCTTCTCTTCCTCTCCCTCCTCTTTGCTCAAAAAAAACAAACAAACCCCCTTTCTCAGTAGAGGAAGTGCAGATGGAAGCGATGTCTTCCGCCTTAGTGAAGTCGTGTACAGACTACATTGGCCCCCCCACTTCGGTTCTGTGAATAACATAATTGCTTTGTTATCCCTCAGGGGATTTGTAATATTAACATTGGTTAATGACATTAATTCAAGTTTTTACCATTAATAAAATGGCATTGCTTAAAATTAAGCATTACGTTTCAATTAGTAGTCCATCGAAGACTTTAATAGTCTGGAGCATTAAAGTGATTTTTTTTTAATTTCTTATTAATTTTTTATTGTATCATGCTAATTTCCAAAGAGTGATTGAAAGCCCAGCTGATCCAACCACCGACCCTATCTGCCATGTTTCTTGAGGGAACTTCTTTCTTTTATGACATTATGCAAAAAGGTCACATTTCCACAAAGCAGGAATCTGTTTCCGTCACCTCCTGAATTCATTATCATCCTTTTTACTTTTTAACATGAGGCACATGATATACAGGCACCCCAGGTGGACATGTTTAAATTAATCTAGTAATAATTGATTCAGAAGAGATTTGGAGGACAGAATTTGCATAAAAGCCATAATGAGAGCAAATCCTCCAAGGCCAGACTGAACAGCTAAGTCCCTGAATAACTTACATCTTCTAAACTAATTTGGTTATATATGCAGTACGAAGGTGTGGGGGCTGGAGCGCCGTGTGATTGGAATTCATTACAAATAATTCATCTGCTCCGGAAAGCCTGGCCTTGCAGTGTATAAAAACCGTATCAGCCCCCAAACGCGTGCTCAGGCCCTGCCTCCTGGAAGCTGACAGTGAGGTTTCTGTCTGAGGGCTTGCTTGGCTTTTCCAAAGCATTTCTGAGGAGCAATGCTGGCACCCCGGGGCTGGGGCACACCGTTGGCCCACTGCTTCTCCTGCCCAAGGATGCCTCACAGAGCGTCCTCCAAGCTGAGGTTTTGGCTGGACATTGGAAATGGCCAAAGAGCTGGGTGTGGGGAATGGTCTCGGCTGTTAGTCTCAGGTATTCATCCCTTCCTTTCCGGCACGGAGATGTTTAGCTAGGTCACAGGGTTTGTATTAAATTCTGCATCACCTTGGTTTCTGGGAATTTAGGGAAAGGGACATCTTACATGGTTGGGACCATGCATACTATGGGCTGTTCACGTAAAGTAAATCTGTGGGCAGTGAAAATTATGACTCCAGTTCGTTAAAAGAATGCAGCCAGGGGCTTTTTGAGGGGTCGCTGCCCTGCTTCACGTTCTCTTTGCCTAAATATGTTTGAGAAAAGTGCTAAAAGGGTCTTGCTGTGACCCCGTACAGTAATTCCTGTGTTGGGGAGCTCGGATTAGCAGGGAGCACAGAGCCACGCTCCTAGTATCGGATAGGTTGCACAGGGTTTTCGGAGAAAGAGGAAAATTCAGCTCAGCCTTTTCAGAAATTGCTGAACACTGAATATTTTCCGGGGGAAAATTGATGTCGCTGTTGTTTTCAGCAGATGAGGAATCGGTCCCGTTTCGTTTACCCACAGCAGTCAGTAATAACCTGTCTCTTGTGAGCTGCCCGTTCCCGCATCGCTGCCCTCCGGTGCCTCCCGGCAGCCAGGTAGGTCTGGCAGGAGCCCCGCTCCCCTGCAGCACCCCGGGGGAAACGCCAGAGTCGGGGCAGCCCAAGGCAGGGGGAAGAGTTATCAGAGCCAACAGGTAGCTGCTGCTGCGAGAAACAAGAGGAGAGCTGGGCATGGCAGGAGAAAAAAGAGCCTGGCTGACAATTATTATTTTGTCTGTTCGGATTTGGGGCATATATTGGCCGCTTGAATGCCTTCTGGCCAAGGGTTTCCATATGACAAATGATGCTGCACAGTGCCAGGAAGAAGCTGCAGCAAAACATATTCTTGTCTCCAAGCAGGCTGAAACTCGGGAGCAGCGCTCCAGCAAGGCTTTATTCTCCTGGAGTTACAATGAAGCCGTGCGTCTGTGTTATGTGGCAACTGGTAATCACAAGTCTTTGACAAAAACAAGCTGTGGTTTCTCTCTTGCACCGGCAAGCATTAAAAGAGAAAGCTACTCTCACCAGCACGGGAAGGAGCTGCGGGGAGCGCAGAGGTGGCTTGTGGCATCACATCGTCTGCCTCTGACCCCCGTGCGGGGAGGATCTGGGGCATGGAGCACAAGAGGCGGGTGGCAGCAGCGGTGCCAGTGCTGGAGTCTTTAAACTGGGAAAACAAGGCTCGAGGGAAAATGATGCCTGTATGTTATGGCTGATTCTCAGCTGGGAGGTTGATTGGTGGGATGATTTCATGGCTTGATTTTCCTCTGCTGGAGAGTCAAATTCTAAGATTGCTTCAGCTCAAAGGATAAATAAGGTTTCTTTTCTAATTTCATCTTAGTGTTTTCCCAGCTGTGCAGCCACAGGGTCACCACAGTGGGCACTACGCAGCTTATGGGGGCTGCCTATCTGCTCAGTGCAGTCTGTGCACTGCCGTGGTCCCTGGCTTGTCCTCACAGCGTGAAGAGAGAAATCGTGCCAGTTTCCAACCTGCATTAGGTCTGGTACAATTTGGAACCACTGTCACTAACTTCCATACTAAAATCCCATCAGATGACTCCAATGGACCCTGTAATTAGAGTTGAATAAAAAACTAGTGTCAATAAAACAAAGACTAGTACTCTAGTAGCTCAAAATATAAGGGCACTTACAGTTTTCCTAATAAACTGTGAGAAAAAAAAAAAGGAAAAAAAAAAGCCCTATATCAGGAACATTTAGAAGTATAGGGAAGAGTTTACTTCTTTTCCTGACTACCAGAAACTGGTTGTCATTACTGGTGACTAGTGACCAAAACCAGAGTTTGTCGTGCCTTGGTTTCGCCAGCTGTAATGCCACAGCTGCAGGTTGGAGGTGCAGGTGGAGCTCCCCACGTCTGGGAATCACTGCAGGTATATCAGCCCCTCCAGGCTGGTGGTAGGGCCTGTGGCTCTGCTAATTTGCAAAGGTACAAGCCATTCCCACACTGTGCAGGGGGCAACTGGAAGAGAAGCTGCTGCAGTAGTGTTTCTACATATCTAGTGTTGTAGTGTTTCTACAAGGTATAGGTTTGAGGCGTGGGTATGTGGGCTTGGGTACTAAATCTCAGGCCAAAAAGAGCTTGTTGGCAGTGAGGGCTGGTTGCAGTAACTCTGATGCTGAACCGACAGTACCTGCATTACGTAGCTGATCTGCACGTAAACAGCACAGCTGGTCCTTCGCATCTGGATTTACAGCAGCCGTGCAGAGGACTCTACATCATGTGTACAGCAAGAAGAGAGACTGCAGAGCACTGGGCACGCTCCGCTGCTGCAGGCAGGGCTCTGAAATCGATAACCTGCTGTTGCTGTCCCGGGTGCCCAGGGGATGCCTCACCGCTTGGGCTGCGCGTTGCACTCATTCATCCTGCCCTGTCAATGGAGCATCCAGAGGCCTTGACTGGGAGCCAGGAGCTCCCGAGTCCTAATCCAGGCTGCAGCAAACTTGGGGCTGAATTGCAGTCGGGCTAAGTACCACAGCATCCCTTGCATTCTGCTCTTGTGTAGCTGGCTGTTGCAAATCGGAGCCTTAGCCTTTGTCTCCGTGTTTCACAGATGGAGCACATGAAAAATAACTCCACAGTCGGTCCAGGTCCCAAAAATACCTCTGCTTTGACAGTCTCACAGAGAGGTGAGTCTGTGAGCAACAAACGGAAGGTCTTTCCATCCCTGGTGTAGAGGCAGTCTTCTGGAGAGTGGCAGAAGCCTAACACCAGGGAAATAAATGTGTGTAAGCTTTCGTTGCCAAATCCGATCTTTGGATAAACAGAAGACTTCAGACTCCAAGGCACCTTTTCACAAGTGCTAAATTCATACCCCAAACAAACCCTCCCCAAACCTCTCATGTCTTGATATTATGTGTAGCCTGTAAAAAAGAGATCTAGAGCCCTTTGGGGAGAGCCTCTCGAGGCAGTTGGGGACAAACTCGATGTGTGGTCAGGTTAGCGCTATTCAAAGGCAGGGCTGAGTGTCAGCAGAGCAGGTATTTATTTATGCCCACTGGCCTTGGCAGAAACCCAGCAGCACAGCGTATTTTGCTGTTACACAGGCTTTTATTGTTGAATCAGCCTTATTTAATGGCAGCTTTTTATAGTAGGTTCCTGTTCTGGAGGGCCTCCTCCGAAGGTGAGGAAAGTGCTCAGTTTGCAGGACGGTGCTGCCACAAACCTGGTGCTGAGGCCAAGCCACCAGGTGGGAGCTGGATGGGGCTCACGGAGTGCACACACCCAGCCACGGGAAGGGCCCTGACACCGACCGACTCTTTTTGGGCTGAGCCCTCATTAAAAGAGCTTTGCCTCCGTTACCTGAGCTGAATGAGAACTTCCTGCTGCGTTCTGTGGTTTGGGACCTTGACCAGTCGTAGGTGGGTTTGAACAGCAATTGAAAAACACTCTAGAAATAAAATACCCCAAATTATGCTGTCAATCTTTTGTGGGATGTAGTCTGAAGAAGATCAAGCTGTAGACTATTACTATTCAGCTCCATTACAGGCTTCATGGGCCCTGAACCAAGCAGCATATTAGGTTAAACTGATTTCTCCTCTGCTGAGTTACCTGAATTATTTATATAGATCTAGATAACAGAAAGGTTGCAACGAAGTGACCTGTACTGTGAGATCTTGATTGTTTTGTTCCTGATATAAAACCTACTGCGATGCTGTGGCGGGTACCGTGCTGGCCGAGAGGCAGGAGCTGGGAGGGTGCCCGGCGGTGAGTGTGGAGCTCCAGTTTCCACCCCGCTGTTGAACTGTAGGGTTTCTTTAAAAGATAACCCTCGGATTAGATGCATGAAGATGTGGTTCTCTCTTCCTGGGGTGTTGTGAGAGCAGGTTCAGTGTGAGGCTCTTGGATGCTGTTGTGGGAATCCCTGAGCACGGGGCACAGGACAGCATGACAGAACCCAGCTCCCGTGTGTTTGCCTCAAAAATAAATGAACGGGCAAAGCTCAGTATGCAGGAGCCCAGGCTGGGGGGCACACGAGAGCTGGCAGGCAGACACGCAGGTGCAGCGAGACGTTTTTCGACTGCGAGGCAGCTCCATGTCCCCAGCACAGGCACTAGGGGCTGAGCCCAGTGACATGGCCAGGGCCAGAGGAAAGGCCGTGCCTTTTCTTCGACAGCGTGCCCAGCCCTTGAGCCAGCCCAAGGAAGGAATTCCTGCTGGAGGGGAGGGCGCGGAGCGGCGCAGGGACAAGGGCCGAGGTTTTGTTGGCCTCGCAGTTCTCTTTTCTAGGGCAGAGCCGCCTGTGCCAGCCTGTCGTAGCCGCATTGCTGAGCTGCCGTGCTTTAAAATGTTTGTATTTATTTCCTTAATTCTGCCAGTGCTTTTTTGAATACTTCAGTGTTCAACCCTTGCCTCTGCTCTTCTTCTCTCTGGTATCCCATTCTAATAAAATCATAACTGTGCCAATGACAAAAGATCCCGAACGGGAGAATTAATGCTTTTTCAGGAGGTTCCTTTTTTAGCCTTTTTTAAAGGCATCTCTTTTCTTTAAAATGAAAGATGAAGCATTTTCTTTTATCCTTAAACTTTACTGTCACGTTTTATTAAGTCAAAATGATAGTTACAGTCAGAGGAAAGCAGGATATGGATTCCTGGTACAGCCATTTTTAAAGTGCGCTTTGTTTTAAAGCCCTGAAGATTGATTGAAGGTATTTTTCTTTTAGACACGGAGCTTTAGTCAAAGGGGGCCTGATCTGAGTTACCCTCTGTAAATCAGGATTAGTTCCTGCGAAATCGATGGAGTTGCAAGCTACAATACCGGGGGAGCTGGAGAAGCCTCTCGCCCCGAGAGCGAACGCAGGGGGGACCGCGGGCACCGCGCTTGGGCGGGGGGCGAAGCCACGAGGCCTGGCAGGATGCAGGCCGATCCTGTCAGGCTGCTGGGAGAAGGAGGCATGTGCCAGTGGGTCTGTGCTCGCAGGGCCGCCGGGGCTGCGCGTCTCCCCTCGGGTGACACATTGGGCCTGCAGACCTCCCCCAGGAGGAGCAGCCCTCGGCCCGTCCTGTGCCGCCACAGCGGAGGGAGCCGGGAGCTGAGGGAGCCTGATTTAGGAGACAAGAGGATGGTGGCAGAAGCGGTGCTCTACAAAATGCCTCTCTCTGGAGCGTATTTCACTGGATCCAGCAGAGCCTGAATTTGTTGACCTTTCTGGCGGAGGGCCAGAGGGCTTCAGTGCGCATGGCAGGAGAGGGGGGAGAGAGG
The DNA here is from genome assembly GCF_040182565.1 of Anser cygnoides. Taxonomy (NCBI): domain Eukaryota; kingdom Metazoa; phylum Chordata; class Aves; order Anseriformes; family Anatidae; genus Anser; species Anser cygnoides. Next base: position 27,286,708 of record NC_089878.1, read on the forward strand.
CCCCAGCCACCCCAGGGCCTTGGGGCCTCCGCCACGGGCTTTCAGGAGGGAGAGGACAGAAAGACTTGGACAGACAATCTTGTTGGACATTTTCATCCCTTTTTTTTTAATGTGTCTGCATTTTGGAGCGGGGAAATAGCCAAGGTGGTAAAGATACATCAAAATGAGCGAATACAGAATGGAAACGATATGTCCTGCCTGGGATTTGAGTTTAACCAGGGATTTCAGCTCTTGTCTCTCATCTGTACTGAAACCTTGACAGCTGATTTCTTGAGCCCTAAGCCATTTTGAGCAGAGAGACTTTAATAAGAACAGCTCTTTTTATAGCATTTAAACTGTGTCTAAACGGCTTAGCACTAGGACAAGTTCCAGCAGCGCAAGCCACAGCGAGCCTGGGCTGCGCTTAGGACGTGCGGTGCTTCGGCAGTCCGGCGGCGGAGGGCTGCTCCTCGGCACCCCGCGGGCTCCAGCCCTCACAGTGAAAATCTGCAGCTGGGGCAAAATGGGAGGCTTGAGTCTGGCCATCTCCAGCAGAATTAAAACATTTACACTTCATAACTAGCTGCCAGACTCTCCCAGACAGCCACTAGTTTGCTCTTGGCCTACAGTTGATCTCCTCCTGCACACAGCACTTTTTCATATGGTGAGTATGGGTTTTTTGGAAATAAAGTTGCAGCAGCTGGGAATAGCAGTTACTTAGTTAGGGCCTCTCTTAAAATATTCAGAAGAAAATGACCAAAGCAGCCTGAGAAGGGGCAGATTGTAGGAGTAACCGTTTGCAACACTATCTGCTGTCTGAATTTTGTTCAGCCGATGCTCTAGGGCACTGATTTCTTTTGCCCTTGATCAAGCTGGTATTTACCTGCTGACTCACTGACTCCAGTTCAGGGCTGCACATGGCACAGATTTTGTTTAGTAGATCTGATGGATGTAATTGGATGAAAGAGGTAGCCAAGGAAGGGAGGGATACAAGCTTTTTATATTGTTTATTTTTCATCTTTCTTTGATCATGTATTTCCACTCCACATCAAGTTCAAAACCATGATTTTCATGCACACTTTGGATTTCCCTATGACAATAAGGAAAAAGAAGATGGAACTTTACCCCAAATACTGGTTACAGCTTTCTAAGGAATGCTGAAGTCCCTTGGACTGTGGTAAAATCTCCCAGGGAAAGTGGCAGAAATCCAGCTACTTGGCACATTCTACAACTAGTCCAGACAAAACACTAGTAAATGTACTCTGCTTTGGCACAGAATAGGCAGTGGGACATTATGAAGCTTTCTTGTATGCAACTTTCTCTCATTTCATGGCCCTGTTGAGTGCGAGGCTTGAATTTACTCATCTGCTGATTCTAGACCACACAAGGCCCTAGAGGAGCATTGGAGGACTGCGGGGAAGCTCTGCTCTGTGTCCTTGAGCACTGTTATCTAATTTAAAAGTTTCATTCACCTGACTTGAGATCATTTTTTGGATGCTTCGTACATGAAAACAGCCGTATTGGCTCAGATCAAAAGTCTGTCTAGCTTAGTACCCTATTTCTAGGATTAGCTAATAACAGCTGCACTGGGAGGAGTACGGCACGTGTAAAGTCAGATTTCTGTGCCTGTCTCTTCCAGTTTCCAACAAGGATATCTGACAGTGAAGAAGTCCTCTTGCAATATGCATTTCCCACAACAACCACCTCCTATCTAGGGAAGGTTTGGCTTCGTCTCTTCTGAAACTTTTAGTGGAGCTACAGAAATGCATCTCCCTGGGGTTCACATCTGTGTGCTGTATTTAACTTCTGGATCTATACTGAAAAAATTGTCATTTAAACCAATGGCTGAAAAAATAATCCAATGCTTCATCATCAATAACTTCCATTACAGCGTGACTTGCACAACATCTCCATCATCTGAGATGCCACAGTACCCATTTGTGTATGCCCTGCAGTACGCTTGTGCTTAATGACTAAACGCTGTGCTGGCTTTAGCTTTGAATGATTTCACATCTATAACTTCTGCCAGTCCCATTTTTTAATTTAACATTATATTTGCTGTGTTAAAAACAACAACAACAACAAAAAAAAAAACCAAAGCACAGCTCCATAGTGAAGTGCTGTAGAAATTCCTTTGGAGAAATGGAAGGGGATTTCATACAGTTCTGCATAAAATCTGTATGTATATGGGTCTGGAAAAATTGTGAAATGCTGTAATCTCTCACTCACAGTACTTAGGAAACCAAGTCCCAAGAACTACCCCAAATTCTGAATGCCAATGTTATTTTCAGTCAGTGGTACGCAGCTACTGCAGGGGATATGCATAATGGATGCACTAGCAACTCATCTTTATGCCAGTGTTTAAAATCACAGAGAAATACAGATAAGAATAAAACATAGGCTCCATCTTTCAAACGGGCTGTCTCCCATTGCTGCCGTAAGCACTCGATTATTGGTCCTGTGGTGCCCAAGGACCTTTACAAACTTCTTCCAGCTCCTCGATGTCACAGCATTGTCCCCTGTGTTGGAGTTCGCTCCATGCCACGAGCCTGCCATTGCTTATCAGTGCCTTACGTTACTAGCTCCCAGTCTGCCACTTCAGCTCACTGAAGGTGATTTGGAGTCTCCAAACAAAAATATAGAGGTATTGGGCACTGCAGGAGTTGACTGTTATGCTCCCTTTATGAATCACTACACCCACGGGAATTGAAAATCTCATTATGTGCGAATTTAATCTGAATCAGCTTTATCACTAGGTAAGATTCAAGGATAGAAGACTCCATTTGTTTGAAAACACGTGTTTGCAATAATTGAACAAAGTTACGTAGGAAAATACAATGTGCACATCAGTAAGATTAAATTTGGCAATGCAGATTTTCCTAAGCTGCCGCAGCATCTTGGGGAGCTTGTGGCATGGGCTAATTAATCCTCCATCCCCTGCCTCAGGCCCGGTAGGCCCTGGGGAGCTTTTAGAGCTATATCTCTTCTGCTTCTATTGTTGAAAACCGCTCACGTAGAAAAGGCATGATTTGCCCCTCTCCTAGCTGGAGAGAAGAGCTCCTCCTCTTTAGCTGTGGCTCAGCTCTTGTGTCTGGGAGCTCTAGCATCCCACGATAATGCAGGCAATTGACTCGCTTCTCACCATTCTCCCTATTAAGCTCTTAATTTTTATGTTACACCTTAATTAGCACTTTCCTGGCAACACCTTTAAATTGGCTTTTCTTGTTTCAAGACATTTAAAACAGCAGTGGTAAAATGTATAAATCTCCTATTAGAACAGCATTACTTGCACGTGTTCTGACGTGCTCTTAGCAATAACACAACATTTAAACGTGGACATGTCATGCAGCTGGGGAGTGAGGTGTCCACCGGAGGACACGTTTACACCTGGAGAATTTGTGATTCCATATTGTCACCACTAACCATTGCACACTGGGTACTGTGTGAGGGCATATACCCCACAGCTACACAGGGATATTTACAAAGCTGTGCACTTCACCTCTCTTTGAAGTTAAAAGGGAAAATACAGTCTTAAATTGGGTCATTTGTTTTTTAGTTGCTGTTTTGTGGGATATTTTCATGTGTACTTACCACAAGTGGGGTTGGGATGAAAGGGGAACTCCACCCTTCTCTACCCACGTTACACACTTTGGATAAGCATTCATCTTTCTGAAAGTGGAATTATTTGTGTTTCAGGTACCCTCCCTGGGCCTACCTTGGAAGCTAGATCTGCAACCGCCCTTCAGTCATGGTTGTTTCAAGATTAAAGGCCATTTCCCTGTCATTGCCAAGCCTTTTTCTTCTTGCTTTTCATCTCTCAGCATCACAGAATGTACCTGAATACTCTGAAGCTGAACATCAGCAGTGTGTCAGGAAAGAACACCCCACAATTGCTTTTGAAGGTAAGAGCTTCTATTCCTGTTTCAAGTTCCAGTAGGATGATCCATTTTGAAGTCCTTCCTGGTGTTGTTATGGATGATGGTTTAGTTGGTGCTTTTCCATACACCTGCTATCCACAGGCCAGTGCAAGTGGGCTGGTGAATCACATTCGCTTTGATGCTTTGCAGGGTTTTCACTCTGAGGTTTCATAGCAGTCACATAATTCAGGCAGCTTAGGGACTACTCGTCTAAGAACCTCCACTTCCAATTCTGCTACAGCCTCCCAGTAACCTTGTGCTGTGTTGAAACTGTGTCTCAGTTTCCTTTCTTCTAAATGGATTCAGTAGTGTTTTATATACCTCTCATGGCTGGCTGGATCCAGTTGCATAAAAAGTGAAAAGTGAGAGAGAATTTGGACTTCTCTGAATGCAGGAGAAGTAAATTGATTTAAAATTGCAGCAAGTGACTGACATTTTTTGTTGCCTTTTTTTGTGTGTGTGTGTGTGTGTTATTTATCACCTCTGCCAGTAGTTTTTCTGTCTTTCACCTGGACACTCGACAAGGTCTTAAGAATGTAAGAGGGAGCCTTTGTACCGCAGTGTCCTGCTGCACCACACAAAAATGTGGGCAATCCTTTTACTGTTCCTTTGTGACTTGGAATTACCCTTGTTCTTATCCCAGTTGGATTTTCCATGAACGTCTGTGTACCCCTAAGTTGCTGTCTGTCCAACCCGTCCATGCACCCACATGGCACTTAGCTCATGATGCTGGTATTAATATTTATTATTTCTGCATTCACCCCAGCCTTGTGCATTAAGCTCCGTATGCCAGCATCATCAGCTGCTGAATCTCCTTGCTAAAAGTGGTTTCTTCCTAAATGTTGAAATATTGATTTTGGTTCCCACTTAAGGCCTTGCAATGCGTCTCTTGTTACATTCTTTGCTAAAGGCAATTAAGTACCTTGCAGTGTGTCTCTAGTTAGTTTCTTTACTAAAGGCAATTTAGCAGTGGTTTTGTGACCTTTGAGATAGGGTTTCCAGGAAGAAAGCAGTCAAAGGCTTCCTTCCTGACCTTTCAGGGTTCTTCTGGAGAGCTTTACTCTTCTTTGGAGAGGAAGAAACTGTTCTCTCTTCATTTGGCAAGTGTAAGAGGTTTCTTGTCTGTTTTCCATTACCTGTGCTTTAAAGATTTAAATGGATTAAAGTAAATTAACAAAATCTTTAAGCCTACATGATATGGCACTGGCTCTAACCTTGCTCTGGTGGGTAAATAAACCTTGATTTTAATTGCTAAATAAGTCTGGCCGTCTGTTAAACCAGGGAGGGTGAAAGGAGAAACCCTTGTGGTTAAAAACGTGTTGGAACTCAGTTGGATATTTAAACAGATCATACAATGATGAGGATGTTATTGATAAAAAAAATGAGAAAAAGTGCGTACTCTTCCTATTAGCCAGGAGCACCAAACTTTTTTGAGTTTACAGAATACATGTTTGTGGGATCCAGCACTCAGATAAATCATTCTACAGGGAATATTAGCGTCCTGATTCCTGATTTTGAGGAATAGGTGGGCATTTTTGGCATTCAGTATGTGTACTTCTCTGCAGAAGTGATGGCTAAGTAAATACACTCATGATCTGCCAATTTGCTTTGTTTAAATCAGGCAAGATTTTTTCACTCCTCCCCTTTTACTGTTCTCATTCCCTTCCTGCCTTTAATGATAGAAGGCAAAGCCAGTTATGAGTTAATTAGAACTTCCCAATTATAGAAAAGAAAAAAGGATTGGAATTTCATACACATCAAGAAAATGCCCCAGATTATCATAAACCCAAATGATAAGCTCTTAACCCAAGTTAGAGGCATGGTTATTGGTTATCCTCAACACCTGTTTCCTCAGGACTGTTCGTGATACAGCCTAATCCTGTATTCTCTGCTGATGGAAAATACATAGAAATAAAGTTAAAGGCACCTTGTTTCCACTGCACGTGGTATTTATGTTCTGTGGAAGAGGGCTCACACCTCCAGACACATCTCAGTTTGTAGCATAATTTACCTTAAAACTGTACCCCGTTCTGACACCAGCACAAGCAGGTTTCGGCTGCAAGGGGGGGACCAGCAGGGAAATTTACTTCTAACATGCTGTTGTGGATTGCTCTGAGGATGTCTCTCCGCTTAATTGTGTGCCTTGTGGGCTTCCTGTGGGTCGCCAAATACATCGTCCCATGGATCACAACCTGCCGTACAATGGGAGCGTTGAGCCAACAACTGCAAGGGTGACCCCAGCAGCTGCTCTGCTGCTGCTCCTGCTGCCAGGGGAGAGCATTACTTGGCACCAGCAATCTTCAGTGGATGGGTGGCAATAATAAATAAGGCCCCAGACCATTCAGTCATATGGGATGCATTAATTTACTGTCGGAATGAACAGACTAACAAAACAATTTATGTCACAAAAGAGTCGAAGAGCTTCTTTTTCACAACACTGCTGTCCAGGCTTCCTATCGCAAGACAAAAGGGTTGCTGGAACATGTTTTGAGTTCTCCAGCCTTTAGTTCCCACCTTGCTTATGCTCAGCCTCTCTTTTTATTGTACTTTTCCTCCAGACTATGATATTCTTAACATCCACTCCTGGTGGAGGTCTGCTAGATAATATCCTCATCATGGAAGAATCCAAGTAAAACTCCTTTCTGTCTTCTTTTCTGAGAATTCTCGATTTTCTGTGTGTCATCTCTTGTTTACTGTAGCTCACCTGCATGAATCAATGTTCTGTTTGAGCACACATCTCTTTGTATTGCTATGGGAGGGGTAAGAAAGAGAGAATACAGCACATGACCTACCCATTTAAGCAGAAAGGAGTCTACATACGCAGAAAGGTTTTATTTTAGCTGTGTTTGGACCTGAAGACACATCTGTTGCCTTACAGAGGCCATTCCCCAAACCACCTGCCATTACTTGTGACTTTGAGAAAATGGTCTAGACAAGCCAGGGACCTAAATTCTGGTCCTAAATGTCCTTATTTTGCATGCTCAAGGTCAAAGTTTGCACTGCCAGGTGAGACGGGGGCTGGGAATGGGCTGTGGGCTGAACGGTTTGTCCTAGCAGACCACATACTGACTGAGGGGGCCAGGTTAAGAATTTGTGCTGTGAGCGCTGTCCTGTGTGTCTGTATGGCACCGAGCTAACACAGGGGTGCCCCAGTTTCTCTGGGGCTTATAAATGATGCTCACTGTACAGCTCACCAACAATAATAACATAACCGGTATGGGCTTTTCATAATTAGATTGTTCTACTCTGTGCTTATAGGAAATCTGGTTAAAGTTTGATTTCCCTTGTTAGATCAATACGAAAATGATCTTTTACTTCCCAGGAGCCTGTTTCTGGGGTCTTATTACCCGTTTGGCTGTGAGTGGGTAGCTACATTAAGGATCTTGCATGCTTGTTTATTTTTCAGTGGGTTGAGAAATTAGTGAAACAAGTCATAAATATTCTTAGTGCATCCTTCTATATTTATGCATGCATGCACACATGCATACACGTCCCATTTAAACAAACATTACATCATCCCAGCACAGCTCCAGTGTAGACTGCGCTGGTAAGCCTAAAACCAGAGAAAATGTTTCAGGTTCCTTCCAGTTATGAGCATCTTTCTAGTCTTCTCCATGTGTATCTTATAATCAAGAGATCGGTCCCTGCATTGGCAACTGGGCTAAGCCCTTGCCATGCAGATGCGTTTCTTAACACGATCGTTATTATACAGCTGCTTCTTAGACACAGAGCTGTGTTAGTCATTAAATTGTTATTCATTAAAGACTTTTGGAGCTCCCTTTGTAACATGCCCCTTGGGAAAGCCAAAAACATCTTCTGCCATGGCAATACTGTATAAGATCTGTTGTTTCAGGAGCCAGAGCCATGACTGACATGTGCATATAAGTTTGTAATGGGTGGAGAGTTCAGTTTCAGCTTGTTTACCAGGGAAGTGCTTAAAAGTTTGCAAACTCATCTGTGTTATATGAATCACTTGGATGTTCACAGCTCAACTGGAAATGAGTTGTAGACAGGTTTTCACTTGCAGTTCGTACCATTATTTATTTCTCTTTAGTTTTATCCATTAAATCACTGTGCTCAGAAAAAAAAAAAAAAAAAGGAAAAAAAAAAATTATGACAGACTCCCAGGTCCTTCTCTGTTCTGTCTGCCAGTGCTTTCTCCCCTGGGTCATGGCAGTTTGTGTAAGCCGAAAGAATATCATTTGTGCTCCCCTGCTTTAGTAATTGCAGCCTTTCTTTGTCCCCAGAAACACCTCAGGTAATCCCATGCTGAAGCATAGGAGAGAGGTGCACTTGGTTAAGTAGCTTATATCCCAGATCTTCTCAGGACTGCAAATCTCAGCTTGGCAGCCTGTATCATCACTGCTGGTGTGAGTTCTGGGCATGCAGCATTTGGCCATTGTCTGCTTCTCCATCTCTGCTAAATGCAGGCAAATTGTTCTGTCTGTTGCCTCAGGTTTTTAAAATGTATTAGTTTGAGAGTGCTTAAATCTGGGATTTCAGTTCAGACCAACTGTAATTATTGCCTCTTACCAGATGAATGTGATTCAGGTTGCTTGAATGTTGCTTGCTATATATTTTCTCAATATTTTCGTTCTTTAAACAACATTTTATTGAAATGTGGCCAGCTTCAAACTCTGAGATCTGCGGGGAGCAGTTAAGTGTTTGCTTGTTGTATTGAAAGCAAAAGCTGTTTTAACTTTGTGGGCTGAAGGATAATAGGGTATGATTTATTCCTTTTGAAGGTTCCTGATGTTTTACCAAACACCCCCACTATTTTTGATTTGGTCACTAATATGTTATTCCCTTTACTGTACATTGATGGAAAGAAAAAAAAAAAATCACCACCACAAAACACTTTAGCATCTACCCGCTCCAAAAGTCAGCTAAGAAAGCCCCTTAGGAAATTCTGATAAAGATTTAAACTTTTATTGAGCAAGTGTGATTTTGAGAATCCAAACCAAAACTTTAGGTAACAGTGGATGAAGGTTGTGGGGTGAAGTCTGAGAAGTGTATCTGGCTAAACGCTAAAGGGAAGGCAAATGCATTATGGCTCTTCTAGCTCATAGCCTTGCCGCCCTTGAGTCTCCACACGAGGAGCCCAAACGTAACAAATGATGGAGTGCTGACCGGTAACTGGTGGTATCCTATGCATAAGATTGGGATGCTATAGGAAACTTGACCTTCAGTGCATTTCAGTTTAGATTTTGTTTCCATTAAGCAAGCCTAGTGGCAATTTTCTTTTTAATCTTGAAAAATGGAACTGTGGCAAATGAAGCTGATATTTTCTTCTTTAGGGTTGATTTAGAATTTGTTTAAAAATTATGACTAATAAAGCCATAAATATACAGTGGTTAGGGAAGTAATTTGCTCTCAGGCAAAACTTCTGAAAATTACACCCAACAGCTCTCAATATATTTTTCATTCCGTAATGATAATTATAACAATAATGATGCTAGTTCTTTGCCACTTCCCCATTAACGATGTCCAAGGCACTTCACAAATGAGTGCAATGAAATTTGATTGAAGAAATGATTCAGTGTGCTGCTGTTCCTTCAGGCCTCAAGGAGAAAGGGGGTCTTGGAAGAGTGCCCTTCATTCACAAAAGGCTTTAGACAGAGCGAATCACTGGCAAGCAGGAGAGAAAAGGAAGACTATGGTGGAGCTTCAGGAGGCAAAGTTTTTGGGTAACTCAAATAGAGGAGCAGGGGGAGATGAAGCATTCATGAGGTATGATAGCTCGGGTGAAGCATTCTCAGTAGCAGGACTGAGTGAGGTGGGCTCGCAGTGTGGATGAACAGAAGGTCACCAAGGTAGGAGGCATGGACCAAGGGCATGAAAACCTCTGAGCAGCAGCAGAGGAGCTTATTTATATTTTCCATTGTAAGTGAGACAAGGGGCTCCATGTGCTTGGTCCTTCCTCTGGTACAGTGGTTGAGTGCAGGCCATAGAAGCGGACTGCCTCTCTTCAGATCCCAGGCAGCACCGCTTTGGAGAAAGGAAACATTGTGGGAAGCAAAGCAAAGTGCTTATCTTCTGTGTTTCAGTGCAAACAAAAACATGCCTTACAGAGACCTCATTTGCAGTTTTAGAGTTCACTTTGTCTAGTTCCCTAACTGAATAAGCTGTGAGTCAGTGCTATGGCAGACCTTGTTTATTGAGCACGTAAGCTTCTGATGAGTATTAAAATATCCTGTTCTCTTAAAACCTTCCATGCACCTTGAAGTCAATGGGATTGTGGACTTGGAACCAAGTGTGTGCTTATGTGCTGAACAAGGCCACAGCCAAAGTGCACAGAACCGAAATATCAAGTCTATGTAATGCTGTTCCTAGGGAGCTCCCTTGGTAGCAACCTTTGGTCCAGCTGGTCAACCTGTTCGTCTAGCATGGCTGAATCAAGTGGATAAGAAATCTACTGTGTTACTGGGCTTGATATAGAATTATCTGCATGAGAATCTGTAATCTGTAATGCACAGTGGACTTGGTTACAGATTTTTGTGATCATTTCTAGCTTTGGGAGGTGCAGATAAAATCCTGAAGAAACCTTTGTGCTTTGGCCTAAAAACCCTCAGATTTTACATATCACCCCTCCTTTCCTTTTTGCTAGCACTGGGCAATCCTTAGAATGTTTTTCATGAGAGTGCTTGAGTTGCAAAATTCCGATTTGTGTTTTATACACGGGGATTGCTCTGTTTCACAGCACATTAATGAAGAGGTGCAGGTCATCAGTGAAATGTGGTCTTTGATAATCCCATACTATTATCAGACAGCTTCCAATTTAAAAACACTGATCCTTATGAGAACAGGTTCATTTCAAAACTCTTTAAGGATTTTACGGCCCCTGTTCTGATTCATTGTTGTAACTGACTCACGATGGGACCTTTGTCCACAGAAAACAGGAGCCCTCAGAGGTCCAGCTAGCTAAAATGTACAGATTATACATTTGACTTGTTATATCCAGTTCAGTCTCTGGTGAGCTGGCAAAGAGGGTCAACTTCTGTTCATCAGAACCAGACACATCTGCTTCTGTGGCAGATCTGCGTACCTGCATGTGAAACTCAAGGAGACTTCAGCCATCATTTCTCTGCCCTCTCTCAATATCCTGCCGTGAAATATTCTCAATATTCTCGCCGTGAAAACAGTTGGCTTGAATCTTGCACCATCTCTGTTGGCACAAGTGTCTGATGTAGACATACAAACGTAAGGACAGTGAAAAAAAAAATCTGCCTCCAGGTGTGGAGGAGGTGGTTTGAACGATGACTGAACGATGACAAAGGAGTGTTTTTTTCCATCAGACCGTAACGGCTGCAGGAGCCAAGATGCAGCTTGCTTTCCTGTCTGAAAAGAGGGATTATACCGATCAGAATGCCACAGGAAGCTGCAAGTGATGCATGAGCACTCACCTTATCGTTCTCAGCGAGGGAGATTGCGTGGCAGCTGCAGGGCTCGTCTCGGTAAACAATGGATCACGATACTTAAACACTCTGCACCATTCGTAAGAAAACAAGAAAGCTCAGGGGGAGCTAACAGCGGGGCTGTGTGTGGCACTGGTCAGTGTGGTTTCACAAGGTTGTGGTGGGGCACACTCCTGCTGTCTGGCTGTCCTGGGAGTACTGCTCGACTTCTGCCTGCCCTTCACCATGTGCAGATAGGTGAGAAGAACCCAAGTGAGAGAGAGAGAATGGGCCAGGAGTGGCCTCTCTGGTGGAGCAGAAGTACGGAAGAACTGCAGAAATGTGAAGAAACAGGAATGTGACTCACAGTCCTTTGATCTCCTTCCTTGAGGGACCCCCAGGACAGCATAACAGCGAAATGTCCCCTACTGGGAGTGAGCACCAGTTCGTGCTTGTTATCTGGTGTTTTCTTTATCTGGGATTGAATCCCTGGGTTCTTCCTGACAGACGAGTGTGTTTTTCCAGCTGCTCCATATTAATAATAAAAAAGTAAATAAACAAGCAGTCATAATTGTACTTTTGCAAAAATTAGGTTTGGACTATGTTCTTCTTTCTCCATATTGAAACAATTTAGCAGCACTTGTTTTGAAGAAATGATTGAAATTTAGAAAACAAGGAGTAAATATGCTCAGTATGCGCTAGCAGCAGTTAGTGCCTCCTGCACATTGCGTGCTTTACAGATAACGAGGCGTGGATGGCCTAGCCAGTATCACCAAACCTATTTAACAATTTAAAGCCATGAGACACTAAACGGTTTCATGATTTCCCCAAGACAGACAGGACTCCAGCGTTAGCGGTGTCGGGTACTTGGAACCATGCCTACATCTCCAGGTGTCGTTTCTCTCTTGGGCGAAAGACGCTCGACAGTTCAAGGTCAGTTCAAGGAGGAAGTGTAGGCAGTGAAGAGACAGCATAAAATCATCTAGATATGACGCAATTTTAAATGATATCATGACTTGGTTAATATGATCACTGTGCTTACCTGGGTCTTCGGTTCATTTCTTCCCTTCAGGGTGGTAAGAAGCAAAGCCTCCTTCCTTTACTTGATAGTTGAGAGATGGGACTGTTCTCTCGTTCATGATACCAAGAGAGAAAGTCTTACTCTTTTTTCTTCCAGTCATTTCCTATCCATGTGCTCTTGGACAGGTTGGAGAGGGCAACACTTGAGCTTCTTGGATCTCCTCGAAAGGGAATGGTTCTCTTCACTCAGCAGTCGTGGTGGCACTTACACCACTGGTGGGTTAGCTCATTGTTTCTCTCATCCTGGGAGTCCTGTAGTTGGTTGAGACAGAAAGAATTGAATGAGTGGACAGGAAATGAGGTAGAAACACAGCTGGAAGATAAAGACTGCTAGAGAAGAAAGCAGGGGTCAGAGGAGTGGTGAATGCATAGTAAGATGGGTAAACTGGGTGAAACCATGAAAATGAGACAGCTGGAAGGATATCTAAATTGGATGTGGATATTGAGGGCAGAGATAAGGAAACAGCTGGCTGTGGCATGGTGTGGGGTTGACCCATTTTATAGAAGGGAGCATACTCTGCCAGCAGCCTTTGGAGTCCTCATATATATGAGTGGAGATCAGAGATTTAGGAAGGCAATGAAGCTGGGTATTGCAGCAGTTGGGATTAGGACGTATTTAATGTACAATTAAAGATTTCAACAGCTCAGGTTAAAGAACGAGAGAATACCAGTAATGAGGTGGAGGTGGTGATGGGAAGACAAGACAGCAGGGTGATATGCATGTGTAGGAGGATTTTTGGGGTAAAGCCAGTTGGAGTTTTCTGGCCTCCTGAGTAAAGTTGAGCTCTGAGTGCTGACACATTTGTTTGCTCAGCTCTGCCCATGCATCAAAAGATTTCTCCTTCCCCAGACAATTTTGCTGAATTGTGGGGTGTTTTTCTGTTGTGGAGCCTTTTTTTCTACATCTCAGCATGGGGTAGGAGTGAAACATTTTCAAAGACTATTGCACTAACCTGTGGTGTGACCTACAACAGAGAGCTAAAATTTAAAATGAGGCTGATATTAAAATATGATTCATTGCCAGTCTAATAAAGATAATGCTGTAAGTTGTCACTAACTTATGCATCATTGGAGGTGTCCACACTTGCTGTGTTTGAGAAGACAGGTGGTAGCATGGGTAGTCATTAGCCTTCTGATCTTTGGTTGCAACCTTGCTTGCTTTGTCACCTATGGGTTCTGGTTGGTGACCCGTACAGAATGGAAGCTGCGACCTCACTCGTAGCAGGCTACAGTCTGCTTTGTGGAAAGTGCTCTGAATATTATCTGAGGATAATTGATGCAGAGGATGATCTGACTTTGCAGGCCTTGACAAGCGAATAGATTTAAGATAGTAGGTCTAATTCTGAAAAGGGATCGTTTAATCAGTGTATACCAAGAAGACAGCCTGAAACTTTCCCTTCCATTACAAAGTGATTTACATCTATGTGTTGGTCATTTGTTGGGATCCAACACTGAGAGTCCTCCAGGCTAGAGGGTAGTCTGGAAAAGATCTAAGTGGTTGTGTACTTGCAAACTGTAGTATCTACCAGTTGCTGAACATGGTTTGTCCTGTGCCAGGGCTGAAATAAATCAAAAGAAGAGAAGATTGTACAGTTACAGAAGTCATGACTGTCATCTGGCCTCCCCATGAATGCTGAAATGCTCAAGTACAGAAATTAAATATGCCATAAAGTAGTGAGCTGAGTTAAGAGAACTTTTAAGAGACCATCTTGAGTCAGTAAAGGAAGCATTCATGTGTGGTCAAGTTAACACTGCACAAAAATAGGTTTGAATGCTGCAGAACAGGTAATTTACTTATGCCCATTGAGTCTGGCAGGACCTCAATTCTGTACGTATGCTCTACCTCATTACACAAATCTTTACTGTTGAATCAGCTTATTTTTCAGGGGCTTTACATAATTCATCTGGTTCAGGTTGTATTTTCTGGAATGCAGCGCCTGGAGCTTCCTTCATGTTTAACTTCTCTGTCTTCCTCCCTTAAGGTCTTTTTATGATCTTTGAAGCTTTTCTCCCAATCCTCCCATTTTTAGCAGGAGACTCGTGTTTCTACATGATGGCACAACTAGTGGCTATACCTGGCACTAGTCATGAGGAGCTATTCCAAAAAAACTCCATGTGTGGACACCCTTAATGTGTGACTACACTGCTACACAAAAGAATGAAAAGGACTCATGTGGATGTCCCTGAATTAGCTTTCATCGAGCTAGCTCCCATGAAGATAATGACTTTGCAGCTGGCACTGAGGTATTTGTGTTGAGCTGCAAGCTCTGCCCAAAACACAGGAGAAAGACTTGGATGAGCAATTCAAGCTGAGGTTTTTGCTCATGCAGCTTCACTGGTATTCAAAGCTAGCTCAGATAGGAACACGGGTGGTTTTTATATGTGGATATATCCTTACATTGCACAAAGACTGCTTGGTCCTGTTTTGTTTAGCTTCTTTCGCTCCAGGCTAGGCAGCCCATGCTGAGAATACTCCAGAAGAGATGCTCTTGAAAAACACTGTGGTTAGCCAGGCTCCATCCACCTTGCAATGACTTTACAATTTCAAGGCACAGGTATTTAACCTCTCTGCTCTTGCGAGGTGTGTGCTGGCTGCACGGAGCTGTTGCAGCCTGCTGGAGAAGGGAGCTACAAGTGGCCTCAAGTGAGATGAAGCAGTACGTGCTGTCCTTCAGGCAGGGAAGTCTCAGCGCAGTGTTTACACACTTCTTCCCTCCAAAACACACAGCGTAAGGGTGAGGTGGGGAGCAGCTGGTTTTGAGGAGATGAAGGCTCAAGTATTACCAGGTTTACCACGTCTTTAGAAGCTGATCCAAAACCCATCAAGCTCGGTGGAAAACTGCCAATGATTTGAAGAGCCCCTGGATCAGGCCCTTAAACCCAGCTCCTACAACTCAGCACGCCAGCATATGTGCAGCTGATCCTTGTCCCGCTCCTGGGCTCTCGGGGACCTGGTGCGGAGCAGTGCGCTAGCAGGCTGCAGAGACCACCCGCCGAAATGGCAGAGGGCCTCTTTTCACCTTGTCTTCTGCACGCACGAACGCCCGAGCACAGCTGTGCCTGCAGACGCGCGTTTCCTGCGGAGCCCTGTGCTCTTGCAGCTGGACACCTGAACCACCTTGAGCTGCACTCGGGGAGCTTCAGAGGCACCGAATCAGAGGGCTGGCGCTGGGCGGTGTTGGAAGCTATTAAACTGTTGTTTGTCGGTCCTAATGTGGAGGAAGTGAGAGCAGGGATCTTTAACCCCCTGGAAATGATTAGAGATGAGGAGCACAAAGGAGGCCTTGATGAGCATTTCGCCCCTAAGCTATGTGGTTCCTAGCTTTCCGGCTCCTGCTGCCGACATGCAAAGCCAGGGCCTTGGGTTTTAATTTTTCATACTGTTTTTAAACAGATACTTTTGCAAATGTAAACATGCCCCAGCACTGAAGGTTTCCAGCCAAATTAAAGAGTCAGCACTGGAAAAATCAGCCTTCTGAGAAAGGTCAAATACAAGTAAACTCTGGAGTTCATTGGGTCCATATGTGTAAACTTCAGCTAATATGGGATAGGCCCAGGGCAGCACTTACCTTGCACAACTGAGCTTGTTTCAAAATGAAAGGCAAGAACTGTCCTTAGGGATGCCTGTGCTCTGAGCAATAGATTTGAATGTATCGAATGAAAAAAGACCCATGTCCTGGCTATGTTTCCATTCCACTTTATCCCTTCCCTCTAACAGGAAGAAAGAAGGTTTGGAAGGAGAATGTGCCATTTGGCATTAATTCTGACAACTCACATTTAGACATTGTTAGCTGAGACCATGCTGGGTTTAATAATCTCCAACTACATGCCTATAAAAGCTTAATTTTGCTATGAGGATGCATGCCTTGAAGCCTTTAATTTAATAACTGGGAAGGGTTTCTTTATAAGTTGTACCACCTGCAGTAGTAATAGAAATCAAGACACTGCCTGTTATTTCTTGGCTTGATTGACATTTCAGCCAACGTGGAAGGATTCAAGCTACCTACTGCCTTTAATTTTTTTTTTAATTATTTTTACCTGTGATTTGTCAGCGCTTGCCATTAGAAGGATGGACTGATGAGTGTACCTCTCTGAAGTGAGGAGCTTTTGCTTAGAGCAGCAGATGAAGAAATTTTCTTCCTGCCACCGCACTGTAATAGTGGGTTAGTTAGTAGGAAAAAGTTGGTACGAGAGAAAGCAAAATGACAAGAGAAATTGTGGCCTAAAAGTAGGATCCTTAAAAGGTATCATCATTATATAGCAATCCCCTAATCCCACCCCCGTCAGCCAACAGAAATACCAGGAGATCTGCAGCACATGTCAGCCAGCTAACCCACCTGAAAGGTGTTATTGTTGCCGGTTCTGCTGCTTGCCTCAGAAATGTCTCCGCACCTAAAGAGCTACGGGAAAAGAAGACAGAGCCCCATTAGTTAGGAGAATGCCAGAGGTGAAACTGCGGTGCCTCCCGGGTGCTAGTACATCATTAAGGGTCCCAGAGGAGTGTAGGAGGTGGAGATGCTTGAAGGTTAGACGGGCTGAGTTATTCCTTAACTCATGCCTTTTCGTTGAAGAGCAGAGGAGGTACACGTGTTGTGTGTGGCTACGTAGCGTGACAGGAATGTTGAGAAGAGCTGGAAGCTTCCAGCTCCAGGTGACAGGGTTTTTATCTGGTGCAGATGGAGGTCTTGTGGTCAGAGAGGCCCTGACAGTGTCAAGTCAGGTGGGACATGGGATCAGGCCCGATGGTCAGCCCAGTGCTATGGGGGCTCAGGAGGTGTATTGAAATGTGGTGGTGTCCAGGGCAAAGCCAGAAGCTACACAGCAAGGTTCTGCCTTGGGAAGCAGTGTAGGACAAGTGGTGTGAAGAGTAGGGGCTTTTATTATATGTGACTTTTTAAGGTTTTGATAATCAAAGGGCCTGATTAGCTGTCATCCATCCCTGAAAGGAGAAGGGACTTAAGACAAATATCCCTATGTCAAAGGTTTTATACCGTTTGACATCTGTAATGCTACAGAGCTTGCCAGGACACCAAAGGCCTTACAAACAATGAGATCCCTCATCAGCATTGTCCTCCTGTGGAAAAGAGAAGTTCTGTGGAAAAGAGAACTAATGCCGATACCAAGATGTTCAAACCTGCCTGCCTTCGGTGCAACTTCTCATCATGGGGGATATAAAATGACAACGGAGCATGTTTTTCCAGAGCTCTTTTGAACGAGTCTGAACTTGGCTGCGTCATTGTTATTACGAATCGCTGGGTCACGGCCTGCCTACTGATGTCCCGTTGGCATGAGGCCAGAAGATATTACCTTTCAGGTTCAAGGTTTTGAGCCTTGTGGGTCTTCTGCATCCAGACCTTGACCGATTTGGTCTCATTTGTGCCTTGCTCCCTCAAATATTTGGTATCCTCCATGTATTTGACAGACAGAATAGTTAACAGATGGAACAAGTTTCCAAGAGACGTCCTCACAGTAAAGCTGGATGGCTTTTGGAAGATACACGTTAGTCTATCCCCAGTTATTCCATGCAGCACAGGTGTAAGGTGGGAGGCTGAAATTCTGTGATCTGTGATACACACAAAGTAAAAGTTGGTAACTGTATTGAAATACTGAATTCTGTGAATGCCCTAACATCACATCTGAGAGTACCCTAAAAAACAGCGATTTAATTTTTTCTTTAAGCAGGTATATTTTTTATTAAATCAGGATTATCTGCCCTACATCTCTCAACTGATATTGTCTTAATAGATACGGCTTCTGTAAGAGTTTTGTCTCCATGAGAATAGTCAAATCTATCGCTTTGCGTTTAACCTGCCATGTTGTTAAATCCAAGCTGGTTAACAGAGCCAGCTTCAAGCTCGTTCAATTCTCAGCTACCAAGATGCCGTGATGATCCCACCTCCCCATCTTAGTTAAGGAAGGATTTGATTGACAGGGATCCCTGTCAGATGTTAGGTAAAGTGAAACCTGGCACAGAACCTAAAACCTGGAAGAGAAGGTAAAGCCTGTCCTTTGAGCAGCCAGGTCTTGAGTGTGGATCATTTCTACTCTAACCTGGTGTTCAGTCAGTTGACCCCACCTTCTCTTCATGGAGGAGGACAGCAGCTTCCCTTTGCTTAGCAGGGAAGGCCAGGCTACGGAGGTGTTAGGGCAGCCAACCTAGTCCCTTTACACCATTTAACCCTGGCACTGGAAGCGGCTCCCCAGTTTTAACTGAAGTGAAACCAAGCTGCCATTGTCTCTGAAGCCAATGCTGACACTCCATTTTGGATGTGAAAATAACTGCTGAGACAGCCCTGCATTTATGTACGGTTTTTGCACATTCTGTGGAGAATCAGAATAAATAGAAACCCTTTAAATAGATTATTAATTAACCTTCCCCTGACAGATAACTCGGTAGGAAATCCATTAGTAGATGTCTGGGTGAACTCACTGCTTCTGGAGCAGCTTTATTGTGTTGTGCTTTCTCCTTCTTGTTGCAGATCTGAAGCCCTGGGTTTCGAATTTCACCTATCCAGGTGTGCATGACTTTTCTCAGCTCGCACTGGATGCCAACAGGAACCAGCTCATTGTGGGAGCAAGGTAAAGATAATCTTTTAATTAGCTTTTTAAACTTTTTAAACCAGGGCTGCTGCTCAAGCTCTTTCCCTTCAGGTTCTGGCTTCAGAGGAGAGTGTGTTTCCAGCTTATGTGGCCAGTCTCCCCCTCAAAGAGAAAGCTATAATTTGTGTGGAGGGATTTAGACTCCTAGTATAATTGCAAAGAAGAGAAAATTACTAGAATTAAAAAAAAAAAAGAAAAGATGCAATCAAAATGACTGGTTAATGAAGCAGAGTGCTGGCATCTCCCTCAGTATCATGAATGTTAGAAGAGTTCTAGTAAATTATTCTGCACCATCACTCTGCCAGAACAGAATCTGGCTTTTTGGTGTATTTGCCACGGGCACGCTTTCTGTCTATATTAAGTTCATCTACATGCCTTTGTATAAGCTGCAGTGAGACTTTGGCAGCAAGAGCGATAGCTTTCTTCTCTCTTCTTTAAGAATTCGCTTCGTAGCCTGTTCACTTCATCTCGCTGACATAGTCAAATCCCCACCTAATGCATTTTGGTGCAACTCTGTTGTTCCAACACATCGTATATAATTAGCATATATTTTCCTTTATTTTTAAACATTACTTTTATTTAGGATGCCGTAGGAGAAGGGTAAAAACACAAACACAATATAAGCATAGGCAAGCTCTAACAAATTTAGAGCTGCATTTGTAACCAGGAAAAAGAACTATGGTTCAGTGAAATAATATGTGTCAGGAGTGGTTGAATCATGAGCCCCCACAGCAACTATTTTTTATTGCATAATAAACAGATAAGACAACCCAAAAAGAAAGAGCTAAGCATGGCCTAACAAATCAGCCAGCAGCAGCAGTTTAAATATAGTATTTAGAAGCAGGTAACATTGTGGAAGCAGCCTGTGCTGTAGGTGAAAACAGGAAGAGTCTGCTTTCTTCCCACCAGTGGACAGGGAGGTGAGGAGTAGGACTGGAAGAAGTCATGGTGTGAACAAGACAAAGCAAGACGTGTTAGTGGAAGGAGAGTCTTTCTGCTCCAAAGAGACAACTGAAGTATTTAACATGCATTTTCTGTGTTTGTGCACTAAATACTAAAACTTCACTGTCTCACAGAGTTTAAATTGCCAGAGGCCCTCCTGCTTTTCATACAGAAACATTTTGCTCTTCAAGCTGCAGCTTTACCTGCGCTGGAATTTTTAACCAGCCATTATTAATATTTATTACTTCAGAACGGCGTTGCTTTGGGGACAGCCGTGAACGGTGCCTTCTGCCAGGCGTTGTACAAACACAGGCCCGTCGCCCTGAGGAATTCACGGTTTACATAATTCAGCTGCACAGCAGGTTTCCTCCTTGCTGTGGGTGACACGCTTCACCCCTGCTCGAACGCTCGCGACACATCCTGGAGGGAAGCTCTGTCTCCACAAGAGTTTGTACAAGTGCGGTTAGACACGAGGCTACAGTATCATTACAAACAGCAGAATGACAGCAAATTTGGCTTCCTGCTGGAAGCACAATATAGTGCGGCGGGTTACTCCAGGCGGAACCAGTGACAAGTATTTATAGAATTTGCTTGGAGAAGTCAGTTTTCATGAGGTACGACCAGCCTGACTGGGAGACTCTCCAAGTTTGATGGTGCCACACGGCTCTGCCAAGCAAGTCTTGATAGAGTTAACGGAGGTGCAGTTTCCCAGGGTGCTTTTTTTTTTCCTGAGTGTGGGGTAGGTGGGGAGTATGGATCCCTTTCCCTCCTCACCATCTCATTATGTGACATGAGGTGCACGAACATGGGGTGCAGGCAGGGTCCTTGTTCTGCACAGTACCGCAGGTCCTTGGGTGAGCTGGGCTCCTGGAGCTGTGCCAGAGAAATGGGAATGGGAAGTAAAGGCTTTTCTGTTCCCTCCCTCCCTGATAAATCTCCACCTTGTTCTGGACTATTTTTAGGGGTGATTTTTTGAGTCATTAGTTGCTCGTGCACCATCTGCCTGAATTTGCAAATGAAACAATACCTCAAAGAGATAGGAGCTGTCTCTATCCATCTCAACAGGGTGTAATTTATGAAACCTAAATTTAAATGTTAACCATGTTTAAATGTGCTACTGTAGATCATATTAGTAGTAACACCAGCTATTCTGGGGTTGTGGAAAGGAGTTTGGGATCAGGGTGGAGTTTATAAGTACTCCCACTTCTCAATTTCCTGGTTAACATCATTCTCTTAGATGATAGCGTTATAAATTATTTCAGACTAGCTCTTTCTGTCTCTATTTAAAAGCCGTATGACCTCACCACAGCAACTCTTAGCTTAGTTCATCCTGCATTTCCAAGCTTCACAGAAAATGCTTCCTGGAAGAAAAGAAGATCCTGGGGCTCACAAAGGTTTTTGGTTTGGGGAATTGGACACAGCGTGACTGAAACTGTAAGGGGTATTGAGGGCACACTGTGCAGGCAGGGAGCTGGAATAACATGAGCCTCAGATTTTTAAGCTTTATCGCTACCTGAGAGCCCTCCCTGAATGACTGGTGCTGTCTGAGTGCTAACCAGAGGAGTTTGATAACTCCACTGCACCAAACACCTGCCAAGTCAAAATCCCAGAAACAAAAGAATTAGTTTCAAAAGCCCACCATGGTTTCTAAGCAACGTATTTACTTGTCACATCATTTGTAAAATCCAAACACTTGCAAGTAAGGATATGAATAGTTTAGAACATTGTAAATCTCACACTGCCCATATTATGAGCCACATTTCATTAAGTATAAAAACACACATTTCAAAAATTCATAACCTTCATTTTGACTCATAGCTTGCATGTTTTGTTTTTGTTTAAAATGTAGTGTTAGTATTTTAATGTACTGTTTTTCTTCTCTGAATGAGTGATTGTTTTGAAATATTTGCTGCTTTTTTCAGCTCTTGAGCTTATGTGATTACTATTTGAGCTTATTTTAATGGGAAGAAAAACAATTTTCTAGACCTCATTATTACTGAGAAAAAAATTGAAAATATGATCTGAACAGCTCAAAAAACAAGACATATAAATCCCCTGTACATTAAAAAAATGATCATTTGGGGAACTCGAATCCTGCTTTTTCTGTGCTAGCTATCTGCAATGCCACTTTGTCCAATTGTCCTGCTTTTTTTGCAAAACACTTTCTTCTTTTCATCAAGAATAAGCCTTGAATTTTTCAGACCTGAGAAACCTTCCAAGGCAAAGCCAATAAAGGAGCTGAAATGGAAACTGATTGCAGCCTTGACTATGTAGAAACTTCCATCCCTCTCTAATGGCACGATCAGGAATGCTTATTGTCTTTACTTTCAATCTTTTTCCCATTATTAGATTTCAAATTTAACTCTGTTATACTGCATTCCCAGTGAGCAATTTGCTTTTATTAACTGAGGGTCTATTCGCTCTACCTAAACATCTGAAATCAAAGATTAATGGTGAGGAAATGGGTGGCAGTTTCTCGCAGATTAGTGTCACATAATGAGCTATAGTTTTGAATTATAGACACGAGTTGTATATATGCTGCCACAGCAGAAGAGCCACAGAAGAGATAATTCTGGTACCAGAACAAAGGCTGGGAGACTGGGACACTGCTCTTTTGTCAGCAGTACAGCTGCTGAATGGACTGGGAAGAACGGCTTGAATGAGCTGCTCTGCAATAAATGGTTTAACAAAGGAGATCGGCTGAATTTCCTAACTCGATGGGCAAGCAAAAGAGACCCGTGTTAAAAAGCGGTGACTTAAGAGATGCAACTGTTTGAACTGAGGGTGTCTGCTTGCCGTAGCTCACGGTCAGACCTCGATGCTGTCAGCAGCAGCCAGGTTGTGGCCCCTTTCCCCCGTCCTTCTTCCCTGCCTTGTCTGTAGCAGAGGCAGGCTGGCTTTCTCTGCTCCCCATGGCAGCGATTTCACCTGCGTGCTGGAGAAGCGGTGCTGTGCTCTCTCACCTTTGCTATAGGCAGGGTGCCCTAACCCAGGGGAGGATGGGTTTCGTGTAGCAGTGACATCCCACCACTCCACCTGCGACCCCTAAGTGGCTGGGCAGAGGTGGGAGCCAATAAAAAAATGTTGATATGGAAGACCCTGCTTGGAGTCCAGCCGAAAAGCGTGCTTCACCAGAGCTCCCTGGCCAGGAGAACATAAAAGATTCAAAGGAACGTGGTCGAGACACCATGTGACAATCTGGCACGCCAGCAAGCTGAAAGGAAACAGCTTGGACAACAGGAGGACGGTACCCAAACAAATGGCAGCACAGGGAGTGGCTGGGAAACCCTGGGGGAAACATTTGACTTCTCCCAGAAGGAAGCCGCGGGGGTGTCAGCTCGGGGCAGCAGCCTGCTGGGGCTGCGGATGTGAGAGGCATGGCTATGAGGGCTGGCCGCTCGCAGAGAGTGGAGGTGTTGCCGTAGAAAAGCAGCCGGAGAGCGTCACGACCAGAAGTCCTCGTAGTTGTGCCTGCCAAGAGGGCTGTCAGCTCCATCAGGCGACGGGAAAGGATTATCTCTCGGGGTTGTTGCACGGGGAGCTGAAGCTCAGGAGCCCTTGTCACAAATGGCCATGACCAAGAATGTCCTGGAGGCAGAGGGCAGCGAGCAAATGCCGCATCAAGGGACTCAGAGCTGGCATGTGAAGTGCACGTCATTGTGGGCTGCTGGACTTTTCTGCATCAAAGCTACCAAGCTGCTAGGGATGCAAGTCTGGATGCTTTAGCAGGGGGTGATTTTCATACTTGTTTTAGACCTGAGCTGAATGTGCCTGTTAATGTCAAGTAGGTAGGCGTGAGAAAGGAGGTAGGGTTAGTCTGGGGAGCAGAGAAGGCGCTATAGCACTTACAAAGGTGGTTACAGATCAGGTCAAAAGTTCTGCCTCTAACTGTGGCTGTGAAACACAGTGTTGGAAGGATCGCTTTTGGCTTTGAACAGGAGGCCTTAGGGGGAGCACAGCAGCCTGGGAGCACCCCTTCCTGGCTGGTCTTGTTCCTGACTGCATGAACACAAAACACCTCTGGATCACACCGGCTCAGGAGCTGAAGGCTGAATGGAAGGACTGATATCCCAAAAGAGTTGCTTCAAGTTGCAGCTTGCAGAAATATGGCAAATTGTAAATATAGTCTAAGATCCTCGACCAGCAGGATTGGCATCCTGAGTTTATTGAAACTCTCCGGTGTATGATAGATTAGTCTGTCAGACACCAGCTTTCATGCAGATTTCTGGCTGAACACAGGCTCTTTCCTGCCTGCTTGGCAGAAAGCTCTAGAGCGCTGCAGTAAAACTCTCAAAACCTGCGTCGCTTGGAAAATATCGCTCTTACCCTTGGGCACCTTCAATCCTACCCAGATCTGGACTGCCACTGAAGCCTGAAGAGAGCAAATCTCAGCAGATTGTGCTGCCTGGGCAAAAGGCAGCGTGCACACCAGGAGGCTGAGCGGCAGAAGGCAGGGCAGAGTGGGTCTGCAGTTCTGGAGCATCAGCGTTGGGCTAAACTTTATCAACAACACTTCCTACTGCCAAACAATCAGGGCTTCTGTGAGGTGGAAAAGCACTAATAATTTCACACCGTAGGTGGGAATCCAAGGCCCAGAGGGATTAAGAGCAAGCCTGCCCTGTGAAAAACACTGTGATATTGAGACATGTGAGTTTATAGTAGATCTGAGAGGGAGTGCAGGCTGCTCTTCGACCGAAGTCTGCACAACCGCAGAGGTCTCTGTGCTGTTCTGCTTAGCTAGTGTGGACGTAGCCAAAGTTTTCTGATGGATTTACAGAAAATTTGTGCCAGAGTTTGGATT
This sequence comes from Anser cygnoides, assembly GCF_040182565.1. Lineage (NCBI taxonomy): Eukaryota > Metazoa > Chordata > Aves > Anseriformes > Anatidae > Anser > Anser cygnoides. The sequence continues at coordinate 27,311,421 of NC_089878.1, forward strand.
TGGACCATTTACTGTCGTGTTTCTACCTGGCAGTAGCAAGTACCTGGCACATGCCCTCAGCCTTGCATCTCCGAAGAAGACGTAAGTCTTACAAAAATGCTCCAGGAGAGCTTCAGCACAGCTGGAGAAGTCCAGTCTCATATAGCGTGGAGAGAATATCATGCAAACAAGTTAACATTGGGCACAATCACATGGGCATGGCCAAAGGTTCAATAGACCACAGGCGTGTCCTGTTACATCCAGGAATGAAGTGCCATTCTCCATTGACTGCAGAATTTGACTCGATAGCTTTTCTGAGACAATATGACCAAGATGAGCTCCTGCCATGTTCTGATGGCTCCCATTAGTATCACGCTGTCTTACGTCAGCTTTACCCCCTAACAAGTCACGTTTGGCTGAGAAATTACCTTGCCAGTTGAGGTATTAATGAGGACGTGAGCAAGCAAAGACCATGATAATGTTTTTGATTATATCCAGATTGCAGGAGGGTAGCTGAGAGGGCTGCTATGAAGAAACCAAAAAAAAACCAAATGCCAGCCTTTCTCACTCTGATTCTTCCTATCAGACAAAGTTAAAGTTGCATCCTTGTATCAGGGGGTGAAGGGAGGCAGGTAACATGGTGGTGTGAGAAAAAAAAGGGGAAATCAGTCTGTGAAATTAACAGATACTTTCAAAGGACCATTGATGTCTTTTGAAGAAATTGCCTGACCTGCATGAGAAAGAATACAGCGAAGGTGAGAAACCTGTGATTAGACATTACAGCTAGTTAAATCCATAATTGGGGGTGCACAGTGTCTTTGTGCAGAGAATAAAAATGTGATTTAAAGTGCGGGTTTTAACCTCTCTGGTTGAGCCTGGGATAGTTCAGAGGGAGATTTTCCTCTCTAATATCGTGCCAGAGGAGGTCAGTTCAGCTCTTGTGTAAGTGTGGAGGGGTGAAGCCCCACTGGGGTGTGTGGCTCTTTCTTACCTATGGAATTTGCTTTCCTCTGCTGGTCTGCAGGCTGTCTGAATTTGCCATACCCCAAATCTGTGCTGTCCCTGGCTTACCCCTTGGGAAGGAGGGAAAAGGTGTGGACAGGCAAGAATGAAAGGATAATTTTCATAGCTTATGGGATTCTGGGAACTTTGGAACCTAGTTCAAATTTTGTTCAAAGTGTAAGTTTTTTTCTTGGTTAAAACTTGTACATTTGCTTGAGAACACAACATGAACTTTAATTTACTCAAAATAAATCCATCAGATAAAATGCCACACTGCAGCGCTGCCAGGTTGCTGGGCCTGGCCAATGCACAGGAGAAGTTGCAGCTGCAAGAGAACAAGGAGACGGCTTTGTTCCTGGCGTCGTACCTGGAGGAGAGGTGACAGCAGCCTCTTGGGTCTGTCGTCTTTGTCAGCAGAGCAAACAATTGGTCCTGCGAATAACCTGGTTCCACACAGCCACAGCCACGAAAGGCAATCCTGGTGCAGTGCAGGCTGGCGGGAAGCATCCCGTCGCAGGCCTGACACACAAAGTATCTCATATTGCAGATAAAATGAGAATTGGTGGTACCCTATCACAAAAGCAGCCACCCACGAGAGACTCTCTTGCTTTAGTAATACGCTGAAAATAATTAAGTTTAAAGATTGCATTTGAGAGCGCGGGGTGCGAGCAAACACAAGGTCAAGATATTTTGGCAAAAGCCTCAGAGGTTTGGACCTAATGTGTTTTACAGCATCAGAGGATGGGGCTGCAGAGCCTTTTCCTTAGGCAGTACTGAAAATACTGACTTTTGCTCCGGTTAAGTTGGTGACACGTCAGTTTTGTATGGCAGGGCTTACCACAGCGACTTGCATATCGCTTTATGGCCAGATGTTTAGGTGCTAAAGCCCGCTGCTCTGTGCCACTGCAAAGGTATGAAAAACACAGCGAGAAGAAGGGATTGGTTGGCAGTAACTTCATCTCACCAGCCAACTCGATCGGTATTGCCATTTAAGTTGTGTTGAACTCATCCTGAGTTTGAGGAGAGCGTGACAGAGCTGAGCACGCTTGTCAGCCCGAGCAGGCAGGTGGGGGGCCGCCAGGGAGCATCTGAACAATGTTCAGTGCCTCAGAAGAGGAATTTCACAGTTTGGCTTAGGAAAACACACTGAAGTGATGGGCAAACAGGAGATGAAAGGTCCCCATGCAGCTCGGGGCCACCGTGAGGTGCTGTAAGTGATCTGGGACTCTGCCAGCTGGATGAGAGAGGGACAGAAGAGCTGTCAGGCGCATGTCAGGAGAGAGCTGAGGTGGCGTGTGGGATAATACGTGATGGTCTGAGAGATGGACTCACGCTTCCAGGAAAACAGGAACAAACCCACACACCAGTTTTGTAAATTTGGCTCGGGTTCCATCTCGAGGGTTTTGAAGACACTCATTTATTGAAACAGAGAGAAAAGTAACAAAAACATTTATGGAAATCAGCCTGCCTTTTACAAAATATGTTCAAACAATATTTTAAAAAATCCCCTTCCCAGTTCTCCAAAGCATGCGAACGCTGCTCCCCTCCAGACCAGAGCTGGTTCAAGGTGCCTGGGAGCACACGACAACGTGCTGCCCCACGGAGCGGGACTCCATGGGGCAAGGCTGTGCCTCTTCCTCTCCCACCACGGGGCAGAGGAGGGCCAGGGACAGCCGAGCCCGGCTTGCTGCCCCCGCGAGCCGTGTGAGGGGGGACACGGCTGCAGCTCAAGGGCTGAACCCTTCCTGCGATCCCCCCAGCAGCAGCAACAGCCCAGATTTCTGAGGATCGGTGTTGGTCAAGTGTGCCACAGCCGTCCTGTTGTCCTGCATGGTCTGCGGCCGCACGCATCTGCCTCTTCTGGCTCCTCCAAGAGCTGGCACAGCATTGAGACTGCACACGTCTGCGTCATGCACCCGGTGCTGCTACAGCTGGTGGTAGCTCTCCTCCACCGACTGGAATTTGGGGGATTTGATTTTCATCCTTGTTTCTACTGAGAAGTACGAAATGGGCCTCGTGTGCAAACACAGTGGCAACGCAGACACGGTAGCTGTGACCCTAGCTTAATTTGGAAGCTGCTTAATCAGAATGATATGCTGCTTGCATAAGGAGCCTCTTGTAAGAGGATGCTCCTCTAGCTCCGGCTAGATTTATCACGGAGAAATGTTGCTTTGGGGAAAGCAATTGCTCATACAGCAACTGCATCATATTACCGCGTGCCATTTAGTATGGTTCTCTGTTGAACATCTATTGATTTTTAAGAAAGAATGATAGACCGGACAAGTTTTTCTTCAATAGAAACAAAATTACTGGTGAATAGGGATCCAGCCTGCGAGAAATGCTGGCTCACCACCTTTTCCCCAGCAGGTGTATGCGAGGTCCCTCAAATGAATCCCTCAAGCAGCATTTGCAAAGGGATAGTCAGGTCACACTGGGGCAGGCACTTAATTAACTCCTTCTGAGAGCAAAGGCCAGATCCTCCTGCAGGGGCAGGGTTTCTTGGGATGGCTGGCTGTTTCAGAGGTGTGGATAACCATCTGAAAAGTTCAGCCACAGCTGGACCTGCGTAGAGGCGCTGGGCGGTAATCTAGCGTGAGATTTGGTAGCCAAGAGCCCTGGGCTCTGCTCTCGATTCTATCGCTGCCTTGCTGTGTTCTTTGGAGAAGGTCACTTAACCTTTCTCTGGCTCATTTTCTCCATTAGTATAAGGGGGGGATGATACTAACCAGCTCGCAGGGAGTCCTGAAGCATGACTAAGCTGTGTTTGTCGTGTACTGTGCAAGTGCAAAGTACGTCTGAGGCCTCCAGGAGCAAAGATGGGAAGAGCTGACAGGAGCTGCTGGCTCCCTGCCCGAGGTTCAGCCCCAGAACTCGGCTCCCAGGGGTACCGGGAGGGAGCACGAGGTTTGTCACATGCATAATTCTGGGTCTTGTTTCGCATTGCCCAAAGGACCCTGCTCTGTTAATTATTTTTCTTATTATCTACGCTGCGACAGTTGAATCCCTCCTGCAGACCTGGCACCTGGTTGCAGCCCAATCGTGGGGAATCCCTTCCCGGAGCACCAGAGCACACCTGAAATCTCCAGTAGCTCACCTGGGCTGTGCTGGGTGCCTTTCAGTGCAGTAATAGCCCCAGAGGAGGAGAGTGACTCTTCACTCAGTCCCCTTTAGCTTTGTCTAAAAGCATTTTTTTAGCATGATCGAACATTGTCAGCTTCTGTGGGCTTTGTTTCCACTTGCAGGACAAGTGTGTGCGTGCAAAGAGAGGGGGCTTAAGACAACCTGGGCTGTAAGGAGGGAGGGGCAAGCTTCTCACATCTGCTTTAAGTGCTGGAAAGCAGCAACGTGCAAGTGGGTGGGCATAAATTTAGGTGATGCAGACCAGCTGAGATAAGGTAACGTACTGTTGGGCTCTTGTGCTCATGTCAGGGTCCTGAGAGGTGCAGGTGGTGGCCAGCATTAGGGAGCTCGTGGCTCCAGAGTTGCTGGCAGGGGTTGTTCTGAAGCACAGGGGGTTATCTTACCTGCTTGGTGAACGTGGAGGGGGGCAGCGGTGGGAAACGTGAACAAACCTTGCTGATTTTAATACAAATAATAATCTGAAGCTAGAGTAACCTTTCATTTACACCTGTTCATTAGCTGCGGGGAAGGCCCTCCTGATCTACCACAGCTGAACTGAAAAGCATGCTCTTTTTTAATTAGAAGGAAGCATCTTTTTGTCATCAGACAGAAGCAGTGCCTGAAAAGAGGGCTCTGCTCAGCACTGGAAACAAGTCCATCTGTAGCTTGCATCTGAAGCATGTTGCAGCCCTCATCATTTCAGAACTCCTTAAAGGAAGGGTTTCAGCTTTTCCTCAAGCACTCTTTTTGTGCAGCATCCCACTGGAAAAGCCTAGTTTGTCTCGGAGCTCTGTTGCTTGCTGGTGTTGTAGACGAAGTACTTTGCCTTCACTGCAAATTGTTTCAAGGCCACGCGACATGTGAACGAGCGCAGGGGCATCGCGTTGCAAAGTTCACCCAAGGTGCGCTTGGCTGTAAGAAATAAACACTGACTAAGCAGCTTTGACTTGGGAATGTCGTGGCAAGTGGATTTAAGTGGATATATTCTTCCAGCCTTTAAAATACATCTCAGCTGCTCTCCTGCTGTTCTGGTACGTATGCTTTGTGGTACCAGGCACAGTGAGCGCTTAATCATTTTATAAGGCAGCCAAATACAAATTACAAAGCCAATTAACAAATACTTTCCTCTACAGGATTTATACTGCAGCTTGGCTCTGTCCATAGGCAGACTAGCGTAGAGGGCACTGTTTGAGAAATAAAGTACTTCAGTTTATAGCCAATTTCCAAGAGTTTAAATGGCACTTCAGCACAGGCTTAAATGCTGTGCCCCACTTTTGGGGGTAAGATATTCTCTCAAGCAGGGCACAGAGTATGGGACCAGGAGATGAGCTCCTGTTTGAGCTGCAGATATGCTCTGTGATGTTGGCTGGGTTGCTTACTCTGTGCTTTAAATTTAAATGAGAATTATGTCTCTTTTTCACTCTTCTGCATGTGTTCAGATGGCAAATTTTTCAAGTTTAGGTTGGATAGATTAGGAGGGTCTTTACACCAGCTAACATCATATACCTGAGCTGGGGGCTAACACACTCCCCTGCAGTCAGGGGCCAGTGAGAGGAGCCACTCTCCGCTTGGTGCTGTAGGCTTCTGCTGGGAATCAGCCTCCAGAGGAGCCACCACCATCCCACTCTGTGTCTAAGGCAGCAACACCATGGTCTTGGCTGAGACTTCAGGCTATCACTGATTAACATGGACATCTTCAGAAGTGCACAGATGTTATGAGTAATAAGGTTAGTAGTTGTGAGCAACAAAGTTAGTGGCAATAACAATTAGCAATGTGAGGCACCTTACAATGTATATAATAGCGTTTATCCCAGAATACTTAGAAGAGTTTAGCCTTTTGTTCTGGAGATGGCTGAAATGCAGCTGACTCTGGGATGAAAGAGAGCTTTCGTTGTAAAACTGTGGAGTGAAGGTGCGTGACCTTTCAGAACAGAGAGTAAGAGGGTTGTCCTATCCCTCCAGGTTTGCGCACCAGCTTCCTGTATGGGCGAAGGAGGTTATTAGAATAGCTGGTTGCACCAAGCAATTGCTCTTCTGGTGTAGTCCAGAGGGGCTTAATTTAAGAGAGAAAGGAATTAGCCAACATTTACAAGATAAAGTGGGGGAAAAAAAAGACCAAGAGAGCACCTCATCTATTCATGCAGAGATCTCGGTGTTCTCATATATTTCTTAATCCTGCTCTTCCAGCTGCTTTAAATTATAGTTCAGCAAGGTATTAAACAGACATAACTTCAAATACGAACAGAAAAAAGACACAAATGGGGCAATTCTAGGTACAATAAACCATGCCTGTCATTCAGAGACCTTGTTCATTCTTGGCCCGAAATTGCATTTAGAATGCAATTCATAACAATGGCACTGTCTTATTCAGCAGATCTTTCCCCTCGGCTTTTCTCTCCTCGTATAGTTGTACAGAACAAGTATGGTTAGAAGAAGGTGTTATTAATTACGGATTAGCCGGTTCTAGCCGGGCAGGTCGGCTGGTGTCTCTGGTAGCCTAGTCTGCCTAAGGGCGTTCATATTGCTGCTGATGAGACGTGAGAAGGATCAAACAAACAAAAAGAAACTGCCAGTGGCTGTGCAGCCACCAGGTAAAGCAAGCTGATGAAAAATGAAGGGAAACCCTCCTTGCTGTAAGAAAGCTACAAGGTCAGGTTTAGAGAGGTGAGGTTAGTGGGAAGCTTTTCAAGATCGTCGTGCTTCTCACATTAATACTGTGTTTCTGCCTGCTTTAGGTGTCAGCCACCCGAGTGATCTCACCACTAATGCTTTGCTCAGGTGCTGCGCAGCAGTCACCGAGAGGACAGAAACTGGCTTTATTTAAATGGACACTAATTCCTGTCTGCATCTGTTTTGGCTGGGTGCAAGGAAAACCGTGTCCTTTAGCTACATCTTTTCCATTAAATATATTTTGGTTGAATTTGCTGTGCAGTACTACTGGGGAAAAAAACTAATATTAAAATTTATTACTCAGTCAAACTGTCCAGCTTTTTACAAGACTGAAACAAGGAGCTGGAATCTGCTGTATGACTTCCAAAATCAATGCATTTAAATAGCATGCTTAACAACAGGATAGCAACTTCAAATCCCTGGTTATGAGAACTTTCTCCTTAGGGTGTTGTAACACTGGAGGCCAGTGACATGCTTAATTTCTGCAGAAGAAGGCTTATTCCATGACATCTCATGTCCTGGAATTGCATTAGTATTTTGGTGAGAGCAGCATGTGCTTCTAGGCAGATCAGTCACTGGAGGAGAATTTTCCTCCATTTTGAGATTTTAGCTGGATGTAGGCTTAGTGCCTCTGGTCAGCTGCATGCATCTGCAGGGCATAATATTTAAGTCTGTAGCTGATGCCAGAGAGTTAATAACAAATTACCTGGGAAAGTGTGCAGTCCTTAGAGACAGAGTAAGGTTTCAGAATATGAAAGAGCTGCTGGATCTCAGGTGATAGGACTAGGACAGAAGATGGAGGTTTTGTGTATTTCTCTGCATACTTACAGGAGGTATAATAATTACTGATACATTTTGTTCAGATATTGCTAATGGGACTCATTCTTCCCTGGGTAAGCAGTCCCAGTATAGAATAGGACAGAGGTGGTGCAAATCAGAGCTACATTGGCTGAAGATCTGGTACCAAGAGTTTGATTTTCAAGGTCCCTCATCATCCTTGTCCCCACCCATCTTTATTGACAGTCTGCAGTGGTTGAGATCCTTTGATTTATTTATAGAACTGGGGCAAAATATACAGACAACTCTATGATTATGACTTCCATGATATTCAAGTGGGAGATAACAGAAAAAGGAAAAATTGCTCAAGCCTCTTAGTGGTCATTGTGACCCCATATGAATTTCTCATGTGTGGAAGTTTGAGTAACTTTCTTTGCTTGGGCAGAGTGAACTGCTGCTGACTACAGACTCAAATCAGCGCTCTTCAGAAGAGTCCTTAGGACCTTTTCATCACTATAAGAGCTTTCCATTGACTTCTTGACCTCACTGACGTAGGACTTGCACTTGCATTTTTGGTAGGTAGGGGAATGTCTGTAGACTAGCACTTATAGGGTGGGTGAAGCTCTACCACCAAAGCTGCACTTTCTGCTGCTTAAACAGAGCCACCACAAAAACATTGTTCACCTGGTATAATATAAATATGTCTTCTCTGGGAGGTTGTGGTGACAGGGATGTTGGAAAAGGATCACAGCTCTTCACACCAATGAAGATGACAGATGGGATGCAAAAATATGAAGCTAGGTATGGCCAAAAGCCTCAAGCACACAATCAAGTCCATATGGCTTAATACATGTCAGCTGATTGCTGGTAACTGCATTGTCTTAACAAGCAAAAATGTGAGATAAAACCTGTTAACTAAGACTCTTCCATAGATGCTTATGCAAATATGTCTTCCTCCCTATTTGTGTTGGGATATGAACATGCGGAGGGAGGGCTGCAGGAGCTCAGCTGATGTGTTGTATCTCATGCTGCAGTGACTTCTGTCAGGAATTCCCTTGCTTTGCCTTTGGAGATGTGATGACAGGAGGACTGGGAGTATCTGCAGTCACTGCCTTGATTTCCCTGCTGGTTTTCTGTGCAGAGAGATTCTGCTGAGAAGTATCTGTCCTCTCCTCCTCCTTTTCCACAAAGTCCATCTGCAAGGATAGGCCTGGGGGGGCATACTGCAGGAGGCAGCTTTGCTCCAGCTGACTTCTATCCAACCCCAGTTTTCTCAGTATGCAGTAAAAAACATGAACACAGCCCTTACAGGGCTTCGACCAAAGCCCTTTGAGGGTCTTGAAACAGACTCCGTTTTGTTGGGATTTCAATGTGGGCCTCCATTACGAGGTTTGGAGTATTTTACTCCAGACCTGCTCAGAGCTTTGCTAAAAGGCTTACTAAGACAAATGAACAAGGGACATATTACTATTTTTACATTCTTCGGAGAGAAATTCTAACAGGCCCTTGTTGTCCATAGAAATGGATAACCAAAAACTATTACTTGTGTTTATAACTTCTCCCTCCCTTCTTTTGATAGCCTAACAATTTGTATTTCTTCTGCTTGCTCATGCAGGAACTACCTCTTCAGACTTAGTCTACACAACGTTTCTCTCATTCAGGTATGTTCACTTTTTACTCTCTTGTTTTATTTGACTTGCTAACAATGTTCTGTAGTATTTGACGTATGTTTTCAGAAGCCTGTAGAGAGTAAATTTACAGAGTGGTGGAGCAGGGAGAGGACAAAATCAGAACCTAGTGCTTATTTCCACTCCTGTGATAATGCTGGGGGAAGGCTCTTGTACACTTGCCCATTTGGACAGCGCTCTCCGCTCTTGATTCTTGAGTGTTTGGGTGGTAACAGGATGTGCCAAAAATATGGCACCTTAAAGGAACAAAGCATGTAGTGTAACTGATACAGGCTTAAACAAAACAATTGATAACAATCCTCCTTCATTAGAGGAGATGTTGACAACACGTAGGAAAAGCTTTTACTGTTCTTGTCCATCCCCATTTTGAGTCTATGTTGGCCCCCATGACCATGGACTGCTGAGAAACTGTTCTGCTGAATGCATTGCTAAAACCAGGGTTGGACTTGCAAGCATTCAACAGGCGAAATGGGTAGCAAAATATATATTAACCATGGCAGAGTGGAGGTAAAGCAGCTGAAGTCTGAAGGGGTTTGCAAATGTCTAGCAGTATTAGGACTTTCCTCCCACTGCACTGAAACTGGAATTGAAAGATGCAGCAAATATGGTTGATGGAAACTCCAATCTTTAAATTAATAAATACCTACGTTCTGGGAAATTTCCTATGTTCTACAGTTGCTAGAGCACCAAGGATGTATTCAGCATTTTTCAGACGGAAGGAAGGGTCTTCTTGCTCTGCCTGGCTATGTAAAGAAGCCATTAGGCTAGTATTGCCAGCTATTCCCATGTGCACAAGCCTTGTGCTGTTCGTAGGGGGTACAAGTATAGATGGAGAGAAGAAAAGATGTTTAATGGTTGTAAAATGCATTGAATCTTCCTTTAAAAGGAAAACAAAGTCCGGAGTTACCAATGACAACAATAAAGAGTTAGAGAAGCTGATACTCCCATTTGGCAGGAGTTTTCCTTTGCAGAGCTGTATTAGCATGACTGGAAGGATTCCAGCGAGCACACAGGAGAGGGAAGTCTCTGTAGTTATGCAAGATGCCATACCTTCTGCAGTGCCTGTGATCACACTGCCTGACACAGCCTCTTTTGCTCATCAGATGAGGGGTCCCCTTTCCACGAAACCCAGTCGTGAATTTCCTTACACGCTTCTGAAGTCAGGCTTGGCTCGGGCCCTTTTCAGTGCAGCAAATTTCCTTTCCTACATGGCAAAAAAATGGGAAGTCTCCTTCTATGGCACTGGAGGATGCTGTGGGATCTCCGGGTTAACATAATGAGCTTAGTTTGCTCCTGCTTTCTGGGTGTATCCGGTCACTTTGCCAAGACTTTTTGCATGACAAAGAGAGCATGGAATTATGTTGACACACGTGTTGGGAATGATGGAAGCGATTGTTTCCCGACCTAATGGTTGCCTAAGTAGCTGCTTGGCTTGTCTCCATAAAGCACATGATGCAGCTTAGAGGCACCCCCTCCCACCTTCCCCTCGCCGTGCATCATTTTAAAGATCAGATCAGAAAAGGAGACAAGAAATGCAGGGAATTTGCAGTTAGACCTATGGAGAGAGAGAACGCAGTTTAAGAAGTAATCGCAGTGCTAATTTGGGTTGTTTTGTATCTCCTCTTTGTAGCTAAAATACAGTGTGGATCTCGTCAGACCTGATCTGGGGGTAGTTTTTCTCCTTGAAACCGTGGTCTGATTTATTTCTGCTCATGGGACTTCACTTCAGGTTGCCAGTGGTGCTGAATCTGCCTCAAGGTGCAGGATTGTGTTGGCAGATATCTGCTCCCTGTTTGTACCACCGTGAGGTGAAGGCAGAAGCATGAGGAGAACAGTTTTTGGAGGCAGCAGGGTGTGCTGGCTGTGGGCAGAGCCTGGAAGCAGGAGGAATACACCTCTCTACAGCAGCGCTGGGCGAAGTTTAAAGCTGGTTTTCACTGAGAGCTCTCGTGCAATCTGCCGTATCCCTTGGCTGTACCGTCCCTGGGGAAAAGCCAAGGGCACATTTCATCCCCACAGCAGTCATGGAAAGGAGAGGAGGCCAGGGGGCTCCTGTGAAGGAGAAGATGCCTAATCAGCTTTTCAGCAAGGGTGGCAACCGCCCCTCGCTGAAGCAATGCCCTGGTGCCACCACTTGCTTGCACAGCACATTCAGTACTTCGGGCTCTCGTTCTGTAATGGGGAGATTTACTAGCCTGCTCTGCCTAATGCATGTTTTCCGTGACGGTTATCTTTTCTTTAACAAGAAAATGAGTATTTCCTGCCATTGAGCAGGTCATAAAGTTTTTCATCATAACATTACTTTATTCAATGCTTTTCAATGGGTATAAATTCTCCTTTTTCGGGATTATAATCCCCTTTATGTCTATTGCATATCACAAGAGCAGTGTTAACTATGTCGTTACTCACTGATTTTAGAGAGCTCTCAGACTTTCAAAGGCTGCTTTTTCCTTCTACCTGTTGAATGACTGTGGGTGGCTTTCATTTAAGCCCAGTGCTATTAAAAAGAGCAAGAGTTCTCCATCGACTTCAAGGATCTTTTTGTGAAACCATCACTCCTGAAAATATGTTTCAGGAGTCTTTAGTTCCAGAAGCTAAAGTTCTGGTATTACTTCTGAATCCGAGCTGGACTGCCATGAGTATAAATTTGGTTTTGTGATCTCCCCAGAAGAGAACCCTGTGGAGCGCCATGCAGCCATTCCACAGGGCTGGGGTAGGAAGTTACTGTCTTTGAACTGCGGCAGACTAAAAGGCAATATTTAGCATTATGCGGGCAAGGTACTGCATAAGACCCATGTAAAAAGATAGCATTACCCAGTAGAGCAGTTGTGATTTCAGGGGAGGAGAGGAAGATTTTAGAATGTGTCAGCTTCTGGACTACGTTATACTTTCATAATGGGGTAGCTTCCTTATCTTTCTTAGCTCCCAACTCTTTGTTTTGGGTTTCTTCTCCTGAACTAGATGCTTTTATCCCTGCTGTTCTGCTGTGTTCCAAAGCTTGCTCTTGACTTGGATTTTTTCTGTTGGTTCTTCTGAGGTTGTTACTCCAAGAACTGTGGCACCGAGCTTTTACGTGAGAACTGGCGAGCAGAACAAGCTCGTTTCCTGGTAGAACAGTTCTCTGGGCTTTTTTTCCCTCTCTTTGTTTCTGAAATGTGTTTCAGCAGTTCCATTTGGGACCTGAGAAAAACCTTTCACCACTTGAGTGTTATTTGCAAGAAAAACTTTGGTGGTGGTGATTTTTTCTTGTGAGAAAAAAAGTTTGGCTGAATGTCAACATCCAGAAGGAAATTGGGGCCAAGGTATTTTGGGGATCGCTTGTGATTTTGTTTGCCTTGGCCTTTCTTGCCAAAATTGAGGCACATTGTTAGTGAATTTCTGAAAATCAGCATCTTGACATGCCCCAGGTGGGGTATCCAAAAGCACCTGTTAATTTTGGAAACTTTGGCATATAGCATTGAAATTCTTGCAGCGGTAAAAGTAACATAGTTTTAAAATGGATACTGCTGTTAATCTTTTAGCATCTCTTTTATACAAAATCCATGTAACGTTTCATCTCCATCTTTAAACTCCCCTTTTGTATGCATTATAAGCTCTAAATACTAGACATTTCATAGAACACGTTTTTAAAAATGATGTGCGCTTGGAGCACATGCTGTTTAATTTATGCATGGGCCTGAAACAAGGTTAGCTCCTAATCTGCAGCTTTCACAGTGAGGCCATAGAAAAGTCTGTTTTATACTGGAGTTTGTAATTAATGGAGTAGGTGGAAGGGTCATTTTAAAAACATAAGCCTTTGAGCAAATTTTAAAAAATGCACGGTGCTGATTAGGTCTTCTTAGCAAGGAATGCTACTCTCTGGTGTGCATTAAAAGCAGGCTACTTGGCAGGCATTTCATAAGTCCCAGTACGGTGCCTACCCCCTATTCACCCTGATTTTACCTGGAATTTAAATTTCTCAATAAAAATGAGTGGGAAATGATTTTTCCATCTCCAAAACCTTTTCGAGATGCCAAGATATTTTGCACTGTGATGAAAATAAGACTTTTTGACATCTTTGTAAAATCTAAAAGAAAAGGAGGTAGACACGTGGTTGCTTGGGATGAAAATATTCTGGGCCAGGTTTTTTTCTGAAGTGACTAGAGAGAGGATTTAAATGTGCGTTTTTCTCATCTCAAGTGATTAACTTTGTTTGTTTGGGGCATCTTCCCTTTCCCGTTCCCTTTCCCATTCCCTTTCCCTGTGACCAAAATTTGCCCTCTGGACCCAAGAGGCCCTTCCAGACTTTCTTCTAATAAGTTTAATAGAAGCTGTTAGGATTTCATAAAATGTTTTGATTCCAATTATTTCTTTTAATGGAAGATGTTTTGTGAAACAGTTTCTAACCAGCTCTTTGATGTTTGTTTACTCACCAGTTATATCAGCTTAATAGCATTTAAAATACTTTAGGAGTATTCAGTCCCTTTCTTAAAAATAAACCATATTTTAACAGAATATGGAAGAATAAAAAAGAGTATACCTGTTGGAAAACTATTTGGAAGACATGCTATTGCACTTTTTAATTCACGCTGAAATTTTGAGATTAAAACATGTTTTAATAAGCAATATCATTTTTTGTCCTCTTGAGTGAGAACTAAGTTCAGAAGACAGCATTGTACTTCTCGGATAGTCGGAATTTGGGATGCTTGCCTGTGGGGTTACGCACTGCCCAGTACCAGCAGAGCTGTCAGCAGCTAGATCTCCAGTTTCCTAACTACAAAACACCGGGATGCTAAAAAACACATCAACTCCAAATTGATAAACTGGCAGCACGTACATCCCTGTGAGCTCTTCTGAGCATGTTATGCAGTCACCAGGGCTAAACTTTATGAATTTTCAGGACTGCTGAAAGTATAAGGCTTAAACCCGAGCTGGAAGTTAGCAACGTGTCTGAGCAGCAGTAGCTCTGAAAGCTTGATGTGAAGCTTGCTGAAATCAATTTCTTTCTGTTGATATCATGGGGTTTTGCAATGGGTGTTTTTCTTCAAACCTAAAATAGGAACGAAGTGTTTCCATATGGCCCTGTAGCAGATGAACTGCAGCTCTGTATCCAGTGCATTTCCGGTAGAGACTGTTTTACTCCGGTTTTTCTGCCCTTGCTCTAAGAAGCAGAAACATCTCTGCTACGGAGGGGAGGCTCCCAAAACCGTGCCTCTCACATCCCCAGATGACGTGGGGCTTGCAGGCCCGACCCGTACTGCTGGCTCGGCCCGCTGGTGGTGAGGGAAACTTCACGTGCCCAGCGCATCTGTGTGCTGTTTGCTCCCTTGTGAGACGGGGATGTAGCACTTCTTCATAGAGCGCTGCGAGTTTTGTCAGTGAAAAGAGGTGAACGTGTGGTATTTCACATTTACTTGCAAGCACATCCTTGGGTCAGAGCCATTCATTTTTTTTTAAAATATCCTTTTAAAAATCTAGAGGAAACCATGTATCGACACGACAGCACGAACCTACACATGCTCAATAGCAGGCCCAAGTTTGCTGAAGGTATTTATCTGTTCAATCTAGTTGTAGTGTCAAGATTATCGTCCAATTTAAAATCCAGTTTGGGAAGTCATTTTGGGAAAGAGTGAGAACACTTTGCCTAGCTTTATGTAACACGGAGCCACCTGACAGGAGCTCCATTTTGAGATGTTTTGAAATAAGCTGCATTTCCCAGAAGTCATTTTCTTAAAAGCAGTTTATTATTTGTTTCTTGCAGATTCCCAGATACTTCTTTGAATTATGTGGTGCATATTCCTAGATAAAACATTTCTTTCTTTATTTTTAGGCCAGTGCAGTTCCCTCATTTAAAAACATAATCAAAACCTCTACAAGAGCAGATGCAGTCTTTAATATGTGGCTCATAGCTGAGTTATGATTGTCACATATTTTATCAGTATGCTACATTTTTTATTAACAGATTAACATATAAATCTATTCATAAATCACCTTCTGAAGCTGCACCTCAAACCTCTCACTCTCAGCCTAGAGGTTTAAAGCTATTCCATAATAAAGCTTATATTGGCTGAACAAACTTTCTGGCAAATTCAGCTTTTTATTCTGATGGTTTCAGGTTCCCAAATCAAATCTATTCCCTGAATACACCCCTCCTTAAAATGACAGATCAAGAGCTAGACTGTAGCTTTCAGGTACAGTTTTCCCTTCGCAGGATTTATTTAAGAGAGAATTTCTACCCAGAGTGGGAGATGGCAGAAGAAAACCAGGCATGTCAAACAGGGGGTGGCCACGTCTGGAGGCCACACTTCATTCTCCAAGGATGCACTTCTCCAACTGAGTGAGGACTGCAGGGAACTGTGGTCTTTAAAAGGCTCCGGCATGAGCCACTGGGAACCAGCTTTGTCCTGATGTTACTCATCAACTGAAATACAGAGAGCAGGGGAAGCAAATCTCTTGTCACACTACATGGTGGTGAGTGATTTCTGAACACAACATCCTCTCTGTCTGAAAGAACCCAACTCAGGAGTCCATTTATATCTAGCAAAGCTTTTAAGCCCATGTTTAGCTTTAAATAAATGCCTATTTTCCTTTGAGAACTGTCAAAGTTAAGAACACGCTGCATGCTCCACTGAGTGAGAATAATTTCAATATGTGCATTAATAGATTTGCTAAACTGTCTCAGAGTGCACTGCTTAGTTGTAATCAATACAATTGCCCTTTAAAATGAGTATTTAGGCATTAGGAAGTTCTCATATATATGTTTACATATATATTTACACATACATGTATATATGTACACATACACATGAGGATCATACATACATATATAGGGTTGCATAGCATGTATAAAAGGTTCAGGAGCCATAGCTGTTTGCATTCATGCTTGGCACTGAGCAGGGCAGCTTGCTCGGAGTCAGTGAAGGTGAGGGAGACGATTTACGTCCAGAGGGGAACGAGCCTGTTAGGCTCACAGGGGCAGGTGAGGCGTGCAGGAGGACTGTCAGCTGTGGATTGTCAGCCTGCTTTCCCGGAGAATTTGTCAGTTGTCATTACCTCCTTCCCTGCCTCACCTCACTTAAATGCCAAAATTACTACAGGGGTATTGGTCTTTGTCAGCAAATATTATGAGCAGGATTCAGAAACTGAGAATTTAATTAGCTGCTGAAGTCACTTACTGATAACAGTGGCATATTGGGCTCTTTATTTGATAAAACCTTGTCAGGCATTTTATGTATAAGAAATGAAGACTAATGTTCTTATTCCTTGCAACTTACAGTCAGGACCATTAAACATCCTTATACAGAGAAGAAAAAAAAAAGGAAAATGAGAAAAAGAAATCTCATGGACTTCTCCTTTCTCGACACCAGTGTTGCTTCTGTATCTTTGCCAAATGTATTTCTGCTCTTCCCTTTGCTCTTGTTTTCTCTGTGGGCAGCTTCTCACTTCGGTGCCCCAGGAGGCTCTCGGAGACCTGCGTGTGCTGGTGCCCCGTCCCCTGCCCTGCCCACGCCTCCATCCGCTGCTGCTGCCAACAAGCCAGCTCTGCGGGACCTCCTGGCAGCCAAAGCAGCCTCTTGTTAGAGGCTGCACCTTAACTAAATCATCATTTATATAAACTGAGTTTAATACGAAAATATTAACGTATAAATAATATAAATATTATTTATATTATTATCTATTATTATTTACTACTTTATTATTTTAGGGATGTGGGGTGTTCTTAGATATGGAAGAGTTTTATTCTCTAGCTGGGAATCCTGGCTTGCCACAAGGCAGAGAAAGCAACTCTACTGCCCCAATTAGGATGGGCTTGTTAATTTAGGCTGTAAGAGAGGACAGGTTGAATGCAGCACCTCCGCCTAGGAGCAGTGGATGTGGCAGCAGTGACGTGCTGAGCTTCACATGCCAACCTAGGGCTCGCCCAGCCAGCTCCCACTTGTGCCCTCGGGAGGGGAGACGATGCCTCCCGCGGCCTCTCCCCAGTTCAGCGGGCTGAGCTCTGTGGAGGTGCCGAGCAGACGATGGCTGGAGCCCAGCAGAGGAGCTCGGCGAGCTGGGGAGAGGTCCTGGCACCCCATTGCATCTGCTGCAAAGTCAGAAGGGAGAGAAGTTGTTGGTAATACAAGGCACTGCATCTTATAACGCCAACAATGGAGTATCTGGGCCAATTACTGCAAAAAAGCATCTTTTTTTAAAGACTGAGATACAGGGAAATATCTACATTTTATACTCAAAGCAGAGCTTAAGAGAGATTTAAATGATTCATGTCCCTTGCGCTGGCTCTCTGCACAGGATTAAGTTTGACCCTGATAGCATCCAGTCATTTATAATGAGAGCATTAAAAAATCACCATTTATTGATTTGCACCTCTCTAAAAGGACCCATGGATGACCTCATATGTTTCCCTTAAAACCAGCCGTTGAGCTCTTAGAAAAAAAGAAATGAATTATTTTGTAGTAAATACATTTCATGTCAGTGCATGCATTTTTTCCCTGGATAAATAATCCTAGTTTCTCTGTTAGTAACAGTTTAGCCAATGTGTGTTTTACAGCTTCTTTTAAACGTAATGGTTCTGAATGACTAATAGGAAGGGGATTATTGGAGCCGGGAGCTATTCAGCAGTCACTAACATGGCCTGCACAGCTGTTACCATCAACCCAGAGCTGAGACGGGAACAGTTTGCTCATCAGTCCCTCAGGACATCGATCCTGTCCCAGCATGGCAGGCACAGCTTCCCTCCATCCTTTGAAAGCCTCGGAGAGCTTTGGCCTCGAAAGTTTTACCTGCCTTCCCCAGGCTGTACCTGTGAAGGAGGGCGAGGAAATCTGGCTGTGGGCTTGTAAACGGGTTGCTGGGTGCCACCACAGCTTCAACGGTCTAGAGGAACAGTACCTTACAGATATTCTACTGTCACTAAAACACTTCTTTCATCTAAAAGTTACCACACCGTGGTTATATCCGTCTGATATGCTTTTATTGATAACAGGACCAAGTTATGCTCTTCTGAGACTGGGGAGACCAAGCACGGGGAGTCAGTGGAAAGAGATGTGTAGAAAAATTTTGTATTTCTGTCCATTCTCTACAAGGAGAGCCTAGGTAGCATGGACTATTTCAGACAGGAGGCAAAGCATGGCTTGAGTTTTTGAGAGTGTTTTATTTCCTTGGAAGTAAAATAAAAAGGAATAACAGGGCTGCAGCCGTTTGGATAGGCTGCAAGGGTGCCCAAAGAGAAGTGATTTAAGCTTTATTAGGCATGACAAAAAAGTTCTGAAGTTAGCCTGGGAGTGTTAAGAGACAAACTGCAGTTGCCTAAGGGGAGAGGATTTTGATGCATGGGACAGAAAGGAATGATCAATGGTTCATAAATATACTAGTGGTAAACACAGTGACAGGAGAAAAAATGTATGTGGCTAATATAATTGTTACAAATTTAGCAGCTTTTGCTATGAAATCAGTTACCGAGGATTTAAGAACAAGGCTTTTTTTTTTCTTTCTTTTTTTCTTTTCTTTAAAGACAAGATAAATGTAAAAGCATTGAAAACCACCAAAAAGGAGTCTGACAGAACAAGCACAAAGAAGTACACTGCGTTAAGCCTGTTGGAGAATCATTTTGTATTCCCCTATCTTAATTATAAGCCATATTCTCAAAACTCATTTGTAGAAAGCTTGACCTTGGTGGAGGTCAGACACAAACGTGGTGGAAGGGAGGTAAGGGAAGAGACAGGTGGCGGAGGGAATGCAAGGGCAGGACTCGAAGTGAAGAAAATTGGAAAATAAATCCCGTGTTGGCAGGAGCGTGCAAACTGGAGAGCAGAACAGAGGAGCTGGGAGGAAGGAATAAAAGACACTGCATCAGAGTCTCCTTTGCAGGAGAAGGAGCAAATAAATTCCTGGTTGAGCTGAAGCTTGGCAGAGCTCACTACGGCATCAGGTGCTGACGTCTGGTGTTGGAGAAGAGGAGGCAAAAGCAAGGCAAACTGTGACAGACCAAGCAGGGAGTCTGAAGGCATCTGTTCCCCAGCCTTAGGAGGAAGCTAGGTGGATTGATGCTACGCGCAGCAGTGGGGCTCTGGCCACTTAGAGCAGCAGCAGGCGGGAAGCGCTTCCAGCCGGGCCTGGAAGGCGTTAGGTACACCCGAATTTTTGCTGGTGGGAAAGGAGAGGGGCAGACAGCCATCTTCCCTAACCCGGCAGTCCAGTTTCCATTTCGACTGTGGAGCATTTCCATTCTGCAGAGATAAAAGAGAGGCTTGAGCACTGATTCTTGATAAATCAACCGCATTACTTTTATCCAGACTGGCTGCTAGTGCTTCTCCGAGAGAAGCGTTCGATTTTGTATTGATCAGGTGCTGAACACAACCACTGCATGTGCTGCTGGTGACGTGATGGCATTTGGAACGTAAAGCCTTTGATCTAGATGTAAAGAAAAGTGGAGATTTGGGTCCTGTCGGCCTTGTCATTTCCCCCCTGACCACTGGAAGTGTTGCTGCATCTCACAGAGGTAAGGCCGTAGATAACTGTAGCCTGCTCAGAGCCTTCCAGTGTATTTAGGACTGGATGGATGTTGGCTTCACACCTAATTGGAATTGCTGGGGAGAGGAGTTGGGGGAAGTGTACAGGGAATTCAGCACTGTTGGTTCTTCACTTTCTCAGTATTTAAGTGTTTCTTGCTGATGGAGCACAGATGGTCTTAGATTAAGGAAAAAACATGCCAGAACTGCAGGCTAGGTTCAGACTGGGGAGTTAAGCTTGACATGAAATAAGCAGAAGGCTGTAATTAGCTTATCAAGAGCATTAGGCACCTGGCGGAGGAAAGCAGGTATGAAATGCACAATGTAGCTATGGAACAATTAAAAAAGATACTGAAATCTGTTTTACGAAGCATGGGGGTGCTTTTCATTGCTGACTTCCTCTTCCAGCCCAGCCTGGTAGCATCTGAAAAGTTCTACTGATTCTTGGTTATCAATGGTTTATCAGAAGTAACATTTTCTGACAGCTCGTGATTGTGAGCACCAAACCTCAGAAGCCAGAGAGGCTAAAGGTCAAAATCTAGGTGCATTGCCAAAAACTTTCCTGGAAAGGTTGCACCACACTTGCTTGTGCACCATGTGCGCTCCCTGACTGCAAGTATCAGTCATCTCACCGCTCCCTTCTGTTCTTTCTGCCTGTTTTTTTGCAGCCACCTGATGTCTTTCACCCTAACCCTGGGGTTCAGGCTCAATGGGGCAAGGATTGCCATTTAATTGTAAGCAGAAATGCCCATCAGAGTGCAGCTCAGTGTTCAGTGTGCTACCACAGTATGCGTCCAAACCCTGCTGTCTAGGAACAGGAGTCTGGATTTTTTCTCTAGATCTGGGAAACAAATAGAAATTCAGATATGTATGCTGAATTGAATAGAGAAAGTGCAAAGACTCCTTTTTTCTTAAGCTGAGGACTTAGAATTTGTTTTGCCCATATTCTTGAAGCTGAAAAACTGTTCTTTAAAATGGGGAAGAGCAGAAGGGAAAGTCTGGTTTCATTTTCGGTCCCCATGCAGCTTAGGCTCAGGCAGCATCTCTGTTCTTACACTGCCTTGCGAAACTTTCCCAGTCTCTCTGGCTTGCTCAAAACTGGCCCTGGCTAATTAAAGTAATCTCAAAGCTTTCCTTTGGTCTCAATAGTGCATCTTTCACTTAATTAAAGATTTCCAGTGCCTTTTTTCCCTTTTGGTTGCACTACAGCAAGCTTAAGTGCACAACCAGAAAAGAATGTTGATAGGGTAAGTTGAATCACATCCACCTTTTATTTGTTTAATTGCACACTGCCCCCTTTTTTCAAGCCAAGACAGGATTCAACCCATGCTCAACCTCTTATACGATTTTAATGAGAATATATTGCAGTGTTTGTCATCTGAAAGAGTATTAGGCCCCCACTAATGCAATAGATGTGATTTCCCTAAAGAAAAACAGGAGGCACAGAACAGTGAAAATGTCATCCTGAGTTCTTCATTAGTCTCTTTAATATTGCAAGATGTGCTGATTTTGATTCCTGAATCTCAGCCTAATTGTTGGGAGAATCAGATCCAAATTGGGCATTTCCTCAAACTTATTTTAGCTCCTTCTCAAAGCAAACAAGTAAATGCTGAACAAGTATTTTCAGTGATGTAACCTGGAGAGGAATAAAGAATGCAAGACTTCCCCACTTTAGAAAGCTGATAATACACAGAGGTTTCACATGTGATTCAGTGATTACATTTTTGATTTGAAGCATATATAGGGAGCTTGCTTTTCATAGATGAACTCTTAATGTGGGTATACAAAAATGCACTCAGTTGACTGTGCAGGATTTGTCCAGTCTGTCTCAGAAGTGGAAAAAAGAAAAGCGTGTATAGTGGAGAACCCTTAACATCTCTACATAGCAGTGAGCTTCAAAGAGACACAATGGCAAAGAAACCCAGAGCAGAAAAATGAAGGAGAATAAAATAGCCTTGCTTGATGCAGAAGTACAAAGGAGACTATAGCCATGGTAAATTGATTTTGTACTGAATATGGGCTGGTCCATTGGGAGGGTTTTTGAACCTCCTATTCCAGAAATCATTGTGCAAAACAGTGAGAGGAGGCTGCTTAGAAGTCTTGTCACATCCATCAGAGGAGCACACAAAGAGGAAGGAGGGATTTAGCTGTGAATGGCGACTCTGCCAGAGAACATAAAGGGGTGGAGATGGACATCTTTTGGCGGTAGAGGGGCCTCGAAGGAGGAATTGTCCCCACTTTACCAAAGGCGACCATTGCTGTGACTCCATTCTTAGTGGCTTCTTAGAAATAGCTTGTTGTACTTTGTAGCTACTGAAGAAAAAAAAATACAAAACCTGTTCTTTACAGAACAATCGGTGCTGGAGGTGTGAGAAAGCGCTGTGTGGTGCCCACCTGGCCAGTGCCAACCACACCTTCACACGAATCAGCTGTACGTGGATTCCTGACCCATTCTTGACTACAGTGAATTTTTCTTTAATCATTTCTGACTGAGTATATTTTAACTTCTTTATTTATTTTATTGATTTACCATATAATCTTACATCTTTGTAATCTCCAGTATATTTAGTAAATGTTTGTTGTCATAAGCTATAAAGTGAATGTGAGATGGCAAGAAACCAAATTCCACTGTGGATGTTAATTACCCAATATGCTAAAAGTCTCTTCTCAGTTTCTGTATGCTTTTGATCTTCAGTAATAGGAAACACTGTAAGTCATCCTTCACTAACATCTTCTGTGCTGTTTTCCAGTTCTGGGTGTTGTCATTCATTCTCAACTGGCTACAGGCGAGAGCTTTAAGGTCTTTTTTCACTTTGCATGCCAAATGTCCCCGTTAACTAAGGCTGTCAATTTGCATTTGGCCCTATCCGTGCTTTTGCACACTTAAAAGCAATAGAAATATCCAGTGGATTAAGTTTTCAAAGAGAAGGTGAGTATTCCCATATAGCACTTGCAACTAAATCATTGCCGTGTTAAGCTTTCAAGCTACATGAAGTACATCATCAGCAAAATGAAATCATTGCCGCAGCCTGGCATTTTTCTTTACATAGAATGATAAAAATACAAATAGTAGATAGTGGAAACAGAAATCCAGTGCCATCTTTATCTCTGTTCTCCAGAGCTGTATCTTTCTTCCAAAGTAACATCTGGGCATGTTCATCTAGCATTGCTGCATAAATATGTTGCTGTTGGTGTACGCTCAGCATATAGCCACAGCACAGTGTGTATTCCTGTTTCGTTTACCCTTATAGGCAGCGCTGCAATCCGATCTGTTGCTAAAACCTGTAATTTGGGCATCATCCCTGGCTGCCACGAGCCCTTCAGTCCAGGTATAGCATCTCTTAAGGCACACCCTTCGCTCCCTGTGTGACGAGGTCACCAGTGTCTTTGCACCCTTCCACCCATTTCCCTTCCTCTGGGGCAGGAGCTTGCTGCTTGCTTGCCAGGAGCCCTGTGTCGCCGGGATGTGCTCCCAGCGCAGGAGGGAGGCTGTGAGAGATTTAAAGCATTTTACTTTGCACTTGAGACAGGACAGAAGTGTGAGCAGAGAGGGTTGCCACGACTGAGGTGATGAGCAGTGGCTCATCAGGCTGGGATAACTGGATCAAAGGCAGAAGAGCTTGCCTGCGAGGAGGCTGAGCCCCAGTTCTGGCAGGGGCCAGTCCAGATGTGCGCACAGTTAGAGAACATAAGGTGGGAGGACAGGCTCGTCTCTAAACCGGTGAGGCTTAGGAGTGAAAACAGTCAGTCCTGGAAGCTCCCCTCCCCATCCGAGGGGTGCAGATGTACACCATTTTTGTCATCCTTGTGCAGCTGGGGATCCGGGGCTGAGGAACTGGAGCCTGTTGATACTGCATTTCTCATGGCTCAGGATGTGGTAAGAGTCCGTGAGATACAGGGGAACGTGAATACCAAAAAATGGTGTCCTTTGGAACTGAGCTAAGATCTGTTGTTAAAAGGAGAAAGCCCTTCTTTCTGATGAATTTTGCCTTCCTTACTGTGCCAGAGCGTGGCATCCCCATCTGGTCTGGTGTAGGTTCAGCAATCTATGAACGCCAGGCCAAAATCCATCACAGGACAGCAAGAGCCTGATGTTTGTTCACAGAGAAAAGATCTGATCCTGAGATTAAGGTTATGGGAACTGGGACCCGCTGATTTTTTTGCCTGTTTGCCAGCCTTTGTCCTCTGAGCGTTACATTTTGAGGCCTTCCCAGATGGTCGTGGCCCAGCCACTCCAGCAGAGTCATGCAGCTGGGCCCGGCTGTTGATGTGCATGTTGGGTACTTCGTTTAAACTGAACTTAGAGCTTGAGTTTTACTGCAGCCTGAAGGCTCTCAGATCACTTAAGGGAAATCAATTAATTTGATGAAACACCGAGCAATTCCCTTCATCCAAGTCCCCCCCATTCAAATTGACCAAATCCTTCGGCCATCCCTCATACCTGTCACTGCACGCAGTGGTGACCTGCAACGTGCGTAGTGCACGATGAAGCAGAACTATTTATTGAAGCTTCCCATTATGTCATTTTGGTATTAGTTATCTGTTTATCAGGCATGTTTATCACAGTTTTAATAAATTACCTGCGTTGGAGCTTCAGAAATGGCCTCTAGGGAATTAAGCTCCTGCGCTCTATTATTAAGAAGTTGGATTTCAATAAGTTATTATTTATGGAGCGCTGTAAATGTGCCTCGTCCTTGAGAAACAAAAGCCAATGCTTCAAAAAGGAATTTCACTTTCCACTTTTAGACTGAGGCAACAGGTCTTTGTGGAGAAGTCCTGGAGGATTTAATAGGGAAGAAGTAACTAAAGTGATGTAGAAATGTTTTTTACAGTATGCTTAATAGAAACCTAAGTTAAACAAGAACTTTTTCATGAATTTTCTGGACCCAGCCTGTAGAAATGACTTTCAGAAAGCTTTTTATTTCTTAGTGCTGTAAGACTCAGTGCTTACCAATTTCTTCGAAATGCTGTAGAATTTGCCTGGGGGAGGGTAGATTAACACTGGTGCTGTCTTCTGTGGAGACTGCAAGGTATATAGAAACAGAGAAATAAACTTAAATATGGATTTGTCATTATCAGCAAGAATTCTATGGGTTGCATTTTAGAGGTACAATACATGTTTATCAGTATGGATGAGAAGGCTAAGGCTGACATCATGTAGGGAAATAAAGTGGCCTCTGAATTGTCATTGCCTAAAGGACTTGTCTTGCACCCTAATTTAGCAAAGTCCTTAAGTATGTGATTAAGCTAAACTGGTCTAGTAGGGCATGTAAATATGTCCATTGAAGTTGGCAGGTATTAAAATACAGTGTAGAAGCATGGTCCCTTCATAATCCCCTCTCCCCAGACTTGGAGAAGAGTTTCCATACCTTGCTGTGAGATGAGCTGATCACAGAGCAATTTCTAAATGTATATAAGAAATACAGATTTAGGGCTGGTGTAAGGAACGCAGGAAGCCACCTTTGGAGCAAGTCTTTTTTTCCAGAGGTACATTTCTCTCAACATAGTAGTGCCTTGTGCAGTTATTGGGAAGGAAGACATAAAGAAATACACAGGGAAAGAAACGATTCTGCCAGCTCAGGTCTCCAGTGCACAACGGCTGCCATCCCACAGCACCTCCTGCCCTCCTTCCTCACGGATAACTCAGCAAAGGGTGATGTGACCAGCAGACCGGCCAGGGTGCCCTGCACGGCACAAGCGGAGAACCAAAATCACCTCTTACTCCTCGGGCAGATTGAGAAGCCTCCTGCGTGCTCTGCAGAGGGGTGATGGAAGTGGAGGCTCCTGCTGCAAGCAGTCCTGCAGGCCTGAGGCTGGCGGACACGGCGCTGCTGCTGCTGCCACCGTCAGCAGGAACCTGAGGAGCTCAGTACCTGGGAGAAAATGCTGGGCTTCTCACAGAATCAGTTCCTGGTTTTCTGCCGTAAGCCTGTACTTGTTTGTTCATCTCCTTCCAAACATACACCGTGTACATTTTTGCGTTACACTTTTTCCCCATAACAGGAGAGAACAGCATGATTCCCGGCCTGTCTACAGGCGTGCGAGGCTGCCGGTAGCTTGTACAGAGCACTTATTTAATGGGAGTGAGGTTGGGAACAGATGGATAGGTTTATATTAAGAGAGTTTAGAAACTAAGAATGGGTTTAATTTGCCCAATAAATACGCATGTAACCTATTCTATTCCAATCTTCACTTTCTAGTTTTAAAGCAGTGTTCAGATTTTGTGCAAAAACCTCCAGCAACCTCTGTTGTTTAGGTACAGTGCAGGGATTAGTGTATGCTTAATCTGTTAAACTCACATGTGGTGGTTGAAGTAATTATAAATTGCTGGCCTGAATGTAAAAGCTGGTCCATAGAAGTTGAGGAGATTTTCACATCAGCATGTGAGGATGCACATACCTATTGATAACAGGACTTGCTAGTGACAGGCAGGTACTTTGGATGCCAACACTGGGATGTGCAGGTAATTAAATAAATGTATCTAGAAAGTTTCTCTCAGCAGTGTGTGCTGAATAACTGATTTGATGGCTTATGATGAGCTAGAATTTCTAGATCAGTGTTGATCTGCAGTCTGAACTGGGAGCAAACCGTGATGCTCATAACTTAGTAGGAGAGACGTTCTCTTTCTTTTTGTGACAGGGTGTAGCATCTGAATGCTCAGATATGCACTGAGCGTAGCTACTGTGGTGCGTTTCTGTCAATTTTCTTGTTGGCCAGTGTTGCACCATGTGCATACACATAGTTGTGTGACTGTAATTGTTCTCCTTCATGTGATTTCCTAAAATGCTTAAATAACACATGCCTCCTCCCCCTTTTTCTTCCTTTTTTTTCCTTTCCTTTTTTTTTTTTTAAAAAAAAAAAGAGCCTGTACAGAGCTCAAGAACAGACATAGGGATGGATGTGAAGAAGCAGCTGTCCATGCAAATGTGCTGAATGGAAGGCACATTAATTGCGTTTTCAGTTCAGAGACTAAGTTGGTAGCACTCTCGTGCCTATCTGCGCAGATGGCTGGGCAGTCCTGCTCATGGTTTGCATGGCTCTTCTCTTACACAGCAGCTGCAGCCCTGTGCTGCTTGTTTCATTCATAACAGCATCTGAGTCCAGTGTTCCCCCATTCTGCACACGGACCTTGTGGTTGTAGAGGAGGCGCTCAAAGTGGCTGGGAACACTGTTACAAGCTGCATTTCTATGGGAGATGCAGAAGGGAAGGGATGCTCTAGAGCTTGTAAGGAGGTTGGCTGAGGAACTGGAGTGCTGTTGGTAAGGATGTAAGAGGAGGAACTGCTGATGTCCTGCCACCCTGTCAACCTAAAAATGTGTTTGCTTGGTTGCTTAAACATGTAGCAGGTAGAGAAGGAGCTAGGAGAAAGAACATACTGTCCTGTATTTGTCTGTAGTCTTGCTGCCAGCTTTGTAATATCTTCATCCAGGCTGTTTTCCATGACCCATGCCATCAAAAGTTGTTTTTTCACTGCATGGGTCCAGAGGTGTCCACTCTGCTGCTTTTGATGGGCAGATGTAGCAGGAGATACAAAAATAATCCCAGATATGTTTTCTGGAGCTAGGAAACTTAAATGGCTCAGACAACTGAGAAAACAAATTATAAATTCAGGATGATGACCCAACTGTGTGACCAAAAACGTCTGGTGGATACATTTTGTACCACAGCCAAGAGTGCAGAGGCAGCTTTCAGCAGTAAAAAGAAATAGTTTTCACTTGGTTTATTGAGGAAGATGAGGAAAGGAGAGGGAGGCAGCTAAGTCAGCATGCAAGAGCTGGGTATTGAGAAGCATTAAGATGAGGTAAGGAGGCACAGGCAAAAGCATCCCTTAGAGTGCTGTAGGGTTTTGCAAGTGTAAGCAGGTGGCTGCAACACCGAGAAACACATGGGTGCACACAGATGTACTCCATAAGAGAGATTTCCGAAGGTCTCTCTGCTGAATGACCAGGATATAGTTTGAGTTAGGGGCAAAAAGAATCTAAGGGAGAGGACGATAATTTAATTTGGGGAGGAAAGGCTTGGGCTGAGCATGCCAGTGAGATGCAGGAAGCAGAGCTCCAGCATTACATAGGAGTTTGCACAGAAAGCCCAGGACAACAGAGATGACTGGAGTAGGATCTGAAAAGACAGCTGATCAGTCAAGTAAAGAAACCAGACAAAGCTGGGAAGCTTATGCAAAGGCGCCAAGCTCAGAGATCTGAGGCTGCCCAGGACTTCTCGCCAGGTCCAACCCAAAGGCTATGACCACAGATGTATGAGGGCTCCTGAGAGCCTGGCAGAAGGACTTGTCTAGGCTTTGGGTAAGCTGGCTGGTACATGTTCATACCCTGAAGTACAATATTTAAACACACATTTGCTGCTTGGCCCTGCAATTATATTTTTATTATCGACATGATGTTCTTTGCAGGGTCATGAATATTTTCTTTGAGTCACTAGAGGTCATTGGAGTTACCCAGCCCTCAGACTAGTTTCTCCCTGTCCCACCAAAGATTTGTGAGACTTGTAAAATATGCTCCGGATTGCCATATAGCTTAATTAGCCTCTGAGCTCTAATGAAGTACACCCTGACTAATGGTGCAGTCACAAACAACATGTTCCTGTAATTTGGGCCGTCACCAAGAACTTCTGTTATCACTAGACTCATCAAGGTGGTGCTTCAGAAAGCTGAAGGGCACTGTTGCCTAATGAAACGCAGAGTTTCGCACCAAGAACATAGCTGGAGGGGATCGGTGCTCTGACACGAGCTGTGTTTACGACGTGCCGCAGAGCCGTGCGGTGCAGGTGTCTGGCAGGAAGAGCGAGGTGTCCCCTAGGAGCCCAGATTCTTCTGCTGCTCTGCTACAGTCCCACAGGAGCCGGAGTGTTTGCAGAGAAGCAGCACTGATCGCTGTAGTAACCTACGACTTTTGTTCTCATTTTGGCCTGTCAAGCACTGTTAAGTTAAACCGGGCGGTATAATGGCGAGCGCTCTGTCCCCGTTCCTGAAATGGAACAGTCACCTCATAAGCGATCTCTTTTCTGGAGTTGTTTTATATTAAGCTTCTCAAAAATTGATCCACGGTCCGAAACCGCTGTGGACAGATGAACGAGGGCCAGAGCTGGGACTGGAGATCAAAACGCCGCCGTGTAGTTGTTTTGCAGATGTCAAGGCTTCCTGGGAGTTGCCAGTCAAAATTTCTTGCTGTTCTGTAACAGCTTATCGCAGCGAGCTTTCTCATCTGATGACATATCCCCTCTCGGGATATGGCTAAATGATCCTTTCCAGCAAGGACTTATCCCAGCTCTCACACAAACACTTCTGAGGCACGAGCTTTTGGCCTTCAGCCTGGGTTGGACTGCAGCGCATGGGAGGTATTTCCCAAGCGACTCCCGGGGAAAGATCTCTGCTCTTCCCTTCTCCCACCAAACCTTTGCATGTGCTCATAAAGCTTTACTTAAGCCAAACTGAACTGGATTTTCAGCAGACGGACAAGATAGCATTTTTTGGAGTGAGGAAGAAATACGCCTTCTCCAAAAGTTAGATATATAAATGCATTTCCTGGGTGGTGGCAGTATTTCTTGTGGTTATGAGCAAGTATCTTCATGGAACCAAGGTGGGGTTTTTTGTTTGTTTGTTTGTTTGTTTGTTTTGGGGGGGAATTCAGCCCCTTTGCTTGGTAGTCTCCTGTCTTTCTCCTGCAAAAAGCAGGATTTATCCTGTCAAGTGTCAAGGGGACAATTTCGATGGAAGCCTTAGTGTTTTAAAAAAAATAAAATTGGCTGCACTGAAGAAGTTCAAGAAGAGTTCAGATCCGGGCCAAACTTTGAAGCCATTTCCTGTGTGGGTAATGGACTGGGAAAAAAAAGAAATCCTGGCTCTTTTAGGGGAGCTTTGGATCTGTATCTGAACTTTGCAAGCATGGCCTTTCCCTGTGAAACAAAGCTATTTTTCTTGTTCACAGAATGATGTATTATGTATAGTATGGATGTTTATATGTATTTTCACCTCCAGCTAACAATACCTGCTTTAATTTGTTAGAACTATTTTTAAAAAGTACTGAAGGGAGGAAAAATGCAGAGGGCACAGAACGGTTGGGTATGTTTCTGATTTTTTCTTAAATCTAGAAGTTATAACACAGCTTTGCTGGTCTTGACTTTCCTTGTGAAGGAAGGGGCCGCTTTGCTCTGAAGGAGTTATGCAAGGCTGACTGGGGGGGGTCCCATGAGCTCTTGGTCCAGATCTTGCAGTCCTCAGTCAGTTTGGGCCCCCAGCATTTTACTCCACCTCAGGATCTGGCCCCACTTCTCTGGCATCACCGGTCACCATCCAGCCTTTCTCCACACTTCTCGTCTGTCTGGGTTTTGCCTGTCTGCACACAGTTCTTGTTTTATCCGGCTCACGTCACTGCAGGATTATTTAGAAGGTGATAATCTTGAGGGTAAATTTGAGAGGACCACCACATCTGTATGCAACTACTGGGTTTGCCGTTGGGAAGGTTTTGATTTTGGTGATGAAGGCCGGTGGTTTTATACAGCACTGTCCTCCTTGAAAATGGGTGAGGACTCAGCATATGGGACTTGTGTCTTGGACCTTCCAGTTGAATGATGATCAGAAGTTGTATTTACATGTAAATTAAAGCCTTACCTCTGTTAACATTCCAGTTGCTTCTGCCTCTGGACATTTCATCTATTTATCATTTGTGTGCACTGTGAGCACAGTGGGAGCGAGATACATGTTTACTATCACAACACCTTGTAAATTGGGCTGTATAAATTTCTGGAGATGCTTGTTTTGGGGAGTCTCCAGACATGGTGGTTTGTGGCATTGTCGTGTGACTTGTGCGTTTTGGTTTCTCAGGCAACAGCATGGGGTTCAGATGAAGACACCAGGAGGTCCTGTCAAAGTAAAGGGAAAACAGAGGTAAGTTTTCCTTTGCTACAGACATGCTATGGGTGAATTTATTTACATCATTCCATTAGAAATCCCCACAGGGAGCATCTGACACCAGCTTGAGCCCATAAATCTGCAGCTGTTCGGAGCTAATACCACAAGTACCTGGGCACCACAGAGCAACCATTTCAAAGGCTACCTGTCCAAGTTATTAGACTTGCACTACATGAAATTTAAAGGTAATTTCACTTCTGGAGAGGACGCAATTTGTGACATATCAAGGATCAGTATGGTGGCAAATCCAGGGAAACATCCTGTAGTGGGTCTGAGGCTGGTCAGGTTGGCTTAGTCTTAGTACTCAGCAGCGAGCCGTTGGCGTTCGGCCACGTGGGCCTGTGTCTGATACTTGTTTGCAGTTAGAGCTGATTTTTGTATAATTCTCTTGAACATGAGAATTGAATCTGCTAGGACACTGCAGTTCTTTTCAGGTGGAATGTCACAGAGCTCCTTAGGAGGCCGGCGCAGTCTGCTAAGCTGCAGTTCAAAACCAGAACTGTTTGAACTAAGGCATGCTATCTCAGACATCTGAAGTTTGCAGGCATTTCTGACTGAAGCACAGGTCCTCTTCTGCCCCACTTCTGAGAAACTGAAAGAAAACCGTGTACTGAAAACAAGTATTTTGATTTTTCAAATGTGGTGTTGGTACTGTTCAAACATGTTGAGGCCTCAACTGAGAGGGTGTCCTGTTGTCCTAAATATTATACCACAAAGAGTTTTCAGTCTAAACCAAAGGAGTTGGAAGATAATCATGATCTTTGCTGTAGACTTGGACAGTCAAGCAGAGAGTGCTTGTGTGGCTTGCCCAAAATCTGGAGTTCTGCCAAGTTCCAGCTCAGTGCTTCAAACACGGGATTATATGATTTTCCATTGACCACATTCATTTCATATAATAAACTGTACGTGATTATTGTGTTAACTTGCATATACACAAAAATGCTAGCTTGAATTTTGTAGGATGAGCAACAGAGAGCTTCATGTAGTTTTGGAGAACAGGAATATCAGTATCCTAGAATGTGTTTTAGAGTTTGTGTAGGGACTGCTTCACGTAGAAGAATACCATGGAGTCAAAATAGGTTACATTATGTAAACACCAAATTTTGCCAGCCACTAGAAGAAGAACCCAAAAGAAGATGAACAACATTAAAAAACTCTAAAACCCAAGACGCGAAGAATTTTTGAATTTGTGGTCTTTGTACTTTAAAATGTGTACTCTAAAGAAAAGATTTTACTCTGTACTCCCATTGTAAAAATTTGTGAACCTTAGTCCATTGTTCATGAAGAATTTGAATTTATAACCCAGAATTATTTTGTCAGCCCCCAGATAAAACCCTATGAGATTCCATGCACTCCACTGAACAAATTCTAGGATAATTTCAATTTATTATTTTTACTGTCATGCCAAAAGAAAGCAATGGTCTGAGCATTTTTGCTGCTGCTGCTGCCTCCACACACTGCAAAGAGTCTGCCAAACATTTCATGATGATGATGCTCCAAACAGCTGAGTTTATGCTGTTTGTTGTCCAGAGCTTAATATTGTTTGGTGGGTGCAGGAGCCTTGGGTGTGCAGTTTTGAGGAACAATAATTAATCAGATTGTTAGACACTTCTTGACATACAATTAATGGCAAACAGAGATGTTGACTAAGAGTCTGACAAGAAGACATGACTCTATGAAGAAAGGCAGAAGGATTCTGCCATAGATAAGTAAACTCAGATCTCCCAAGTCTGTATCTAGTTTTGCCTGTATGTCCATGGATGAATCCCTCCTGGGAGTCTACACATTCACTGCTCATTACACTGTAGAGAAATGACTTAGTGCTAGCTCCAAATATATAGAGCTCAGCAAGCTGATGAACAGCTCTACTCCAGCTGAGAAGTCCAGCTCTGACCTAGAATCTTTGCTTTTGGCTGGGTAAATGCATCAGGCAAGGGCAACACAATGTGAATATTTCTATTTATGCTGTGTGATAGTGGTACAAGAACCAGAGCTCTGTCTGCCTCAGCTCTGCTTTGTCAAAACTTGACTAATGGCAGTTTTCTACATAGCACAGATGATGTGATGATAAATATGCTCAGAATTGTCAGGCACTTAGATATGTGGTGATAAAGGCTAGAAATAAGGAGGACCTTTGGCTCTTATATTAATTCACAGTGTAGTTTGGGTAAGTTATATGACTGGTTCATTTTCCTTGCCCATTTAATAATGTCTTTATTTTAAGATGAAGTTTTCAAAGCTACCTAGTGTATGAAAATGCCTTTTTCTTATGCCCGTTGAGTATCTAAATTGGATTCTCCCTGCTGCTTAGAAAATCTCCTCCTAAAATGCCTAGAGTTTTACCGTAAGGAAAATAAGAAGTGCAAGAGTAAAAGCTACCAAATGCATATCACGGAAATATAATTACTATGGCATGATGATCACTCCATATTTGAGTACCAACTGGACAGAGAAAAGGGAGATGAGAAATCTGTTTCCCAGGTTTAAGGCTACTAGGTCTTTTCCTCTGACACCTTGTGTAGTTCTGGCCAGAAGTTTCACCTGCCTGTTCCAAAACTGCGCTCAGTAACTTGTCTTTGGCTGCTGCACCTTCCTGAGGAAGGCAGAAGGTTTTGAATCAAACAGGCTGACTGCATGCTTTGCTGGCTTGATCAAATGGCTGATCACCTTCACTGTTAACAGCATGTACTTTATTTCCTCTTTGAATCTGGCTTGAGTTTTGAGTGTCTGTGTCTCTTTTTGCCCTTCTCTTCTAGATTAAGGAGCTCTTTAGTTACCAATATTCATTTTTTTTTGCAAAACCATTTATATGCTCTTGTCAAGTCAGTACTTAGACTTTTTGGTAATGTAAAAAGCTGAGCTCTCCAAGCCTTTCTCTAACTCATTCTTCCACTGCTATTGAATATTTTTGTGTCTGTTTTCTGCACACTCTAATTTTTCACCTGTATTCCCATGTCAATCTCTAATGCCTGAGTGTGATTAAAATAGTATTCCACCTCTTATTCGCCCTCTTTTCATATACTCAGCAGTTTCATAAGCTCTTCTGGCATAGGAGATCCTGCAGAATTGCCTAGTTACTGTGACCACTAAATCCTTTTCACAGTTGCTAGTTTCGGGGTGTAATCTCCCAGTCTGTACATAAAGTCCTTTTGTTCCTTGCTCTTTAGTGTATAATATCTTTAAAAAAATGTATTTTGTTTGTTGGGTATAGCTTACCAACCAGCCTAACATATATGTCTGCTTTGGCCTCATTGGTAATTGCTATTTTTCTGATCGTTGGGTTATCCACAAACGCTGGTTAAGAAAAATGTTGTTACTGGACTAGTACCTTGCCATCTGGGTCCCTGCTAGAATAGCAACTTTGTGAATGATTTTTCTCAGAGGACTTTTTTTCAGTCCATGCATTTATCAGATTTTAATCCTTTAAAGTATATGTACTTGAACTTGATTTTAAAACTAACTCTCTACTATATGTCATGTGGTATTAAAATATACACTTCAGAAAAGTCTCTTTCATTTATATTGCTATTTTTGTCAACCAAAGCTTGTGGTTTCCTCAAAGAATTGTATATGCTTTATTTGCCATGTTGCTGGAGATCCATGCTGGCTTCCGCTAGTAATTATTCCTATTTTTGCAGCATTTATAAAATGCATCCTGATCAGCACCTTAACATTCTCCCCTGGAAACCATCCACCATACTGAGAGATACTGCAGAGAACAAAATCAGTGTTATGCTGCCTTTCTTTCTGTCTTCCAAGTGATATCACCCAGAGGTTGTAGTTAAAATGAGCGATGGATAGAGTGCAAGGGGAAGAGGTGCCACTAGATCAAAATGTATTTAATTTCATTAGGAGCTGCTCAGCTTCTAGTCTGTAATTGGTTTGTCTCTGCATAACAGCCCATCCACCACATCTAAGGAGTTTTGCCTGACATAGAAAACTGTGGCTTTCTAAACAAGCGCCCTTTGGTCTTTGTCTTGTCTAAGCATAAAATTATTTGTTAACTTTCCAAAAGCAGCACACCGCCATTTCAAAGAGAGAAGGGAACTGTTTGTGAAAACGGCAGCGCTCCAGCACTTACATGCTGTCCTAAGGACTTTGGGTAGCAAGGGGAAAGATGATGAAAGAAGATAACACTTCTGGAGTAAGAAAGAACCGAGGGAAGCATCTGATAGGCATCCAGCTACTGTTTGTCCCGGACTGGTTGTCTCCCTTTTCTTGTATGATGTCCTGATACAGGGGGTTCTTGGATTCATGCAAGGTTGCAGGAAAATCCTGGCCCAAGGTTTCAGGCCAGTTAAATGGGTTTGGTGCAGAAGTTGCTAGGCTAATGGAGGAATCTGCTATTTTAGGCCTCCAAGTGGCTGTCATACAGAGGATGTGTCCCTCTGGTCATCTAATGTGGCTGGGAATCACCATACCACTTACAAATAACAGGCATCCAGATACAACAGGCGCTATATCAATCCACAGGTAACTGCGAGGCAGTCAGATGGTTTTTTCCTCCCCTTTCTAACTGTTTCTAGAAATCTAAAACTACATTCCTACTACTTCTGCTAAACTATCAGCCACCTAATTTGATTTGAAGTCTGTTAAAGAAAACTTGGCTGGAAAAATCATTAGTGATTCTCTTTGGTATTTATGGCACTCAGAGGAGAAAGACAGCTTGGTCAGGGTGTTGGCTTAGGCTGATTAGTAAATTGTTTGTCTAAAGAAATAACATAAACATCTAGAAGCATGTTAATAACAGTGCTCAAAAACATGTTAGGTCATGTTTTTTTTAACAAATTGGGATGAACTGCAACAAATAAATATTTTCTGTACTCTAAAATGTCATTGAAGGCTGAACATGGAGTTCTGCTGGCCAGTTCTCTGAACTGCAGGCTGTACTTCAGAGCCAGTGTATCTACTTTTGTAGTAAGGAAAGGCTTTGGGGATGGCTGGTGTAGCTAGGAAGCATAGCTAAACAGACCAGAGCATCCAGTGGTTGAGGAGCAGGGAGTGTGGTGGGACCTGCCAGATCAGCGGAGGGACAGAAGTCCTCTCTTCCCACCACATGTGCAGACAGCAGGAATAATCTGGCCGGCTAGCAGTGCAGGAGCCTTCTCTGGGTACAGCTGCCAGCACACTGAGGCGTGAGTGTTGCTGTTTGATCTACCCCCAGATGACTCCCGGTGTGGCTCCTGCTTTCTCTTCTGGCAGCCTAGAGTAGTACTGCTGACTGCACTGACACAGGGCATCGCGTTGTCCTGCTGCGTCGGGGTGGCCAAACCTGGCTACTCAGGAGTAGTGTGCAGGATGACTTGCATCAGTAGGGAAACAACCTCCCATCACGGTAACATCTCCTGAAACCAGAATTCCTTTCTTTTTGCAGCTTCTAGATTTTGTTAGAGTCTTGTAGACATAGCCAGGAGGAGCTGAATGGAAAAGAGGAGCCAGGTTTCAAAGAAGTAACCCCCCCCACCCCTGCTGATCTAGCTAGGGAGAACAGGCAGGCTTTGGGTCACTGTGGACCAGTCTTTATGAGTATTTGGTAAAACTTGCTGTTTCTACTCGAGGTGTCCTCATTCTCCACATACACCCCCCTCTACCTGTT
Source organism: Anser cygnoides (assembly GCF_040182565.1). Lineage (NCBI taxonomy): Eukaryota > Metazoa > Chordata > Aves > Anseriformes > Anatidae > Anser > Anser cygnoides. The sequence continues at coordinate 27,347,668 of NC_089878.1, forward strand.
TTATCTCGCTCTGCTCTGGCCTCAGTGAACTGGCAGCAAGCTCTGCAGATTAATTGCATGTTGTGTAAAACTATTTTCATTATTTTGTAGCTCTGTTAGAAGGTCATAACTGCGTCTGTGCCAAGTTTCATCCCATTTCTCCTCTTAGCCACCCTGGCCTAACCCCAAAATAAATTTCCATATTCTGAAGAGTTTGTATTTCTTACTGAGCACAACGGACAATCTGAAACAGCTATTTTCCTGTTAGAGCATGTAACTGTGATTTTAGTCTATGATCAAAATGTATTGGTACGTGATGAAATACTGTTAGGTTAAAAAAAAAATCAAAAAGCAAAAAGCAGATCTCAGAAAACAGCTTGAGTGGTTTATTCAAAGTACAGGCCAATTAAAGCAGTGCCTATATACGGTTAGGCTTTCAAAGGAAAAATACCTCTGTACAATGAGATTAAGGGCTTATAACATTTCAGAACTCCAGTGTTCAGAGATGACAGATGAAACGACTCAAGAAGCACCTACAGCTGGCTTATTCTTTGCATCCTGAAAATGTCTTCTTGAATTTTACCTCAAACTGAAGCCAGCAGGAGTTCAGCCCCTCCATTTGCTGGTCTGTCCACACGAATGAATGGAGTAACACTTTGGGTTCTTGGGTTTGAAATGTGCTTTCAAAGCAGCCCGACATCTGTATTGCTAGAAAGAGCCCTGCTCCTGCCCACAGTAGTGGACATTACGCCATTCACAGACACAGTGAAATCTAAATGTTGCAAACCTGAAATAAATGAGAATGGGCTTAAAGTGAGGAGGGGCATGAAGGGATTCAATAAAGATTAAGCTTTACCAGTGATGTACTCTTCCTAGGAAAACAAGGGTCATTAGACTAGGGGAAAGTGATTTCTGCTCAGTCTAAGGCCTTATCTCCAAAAAGGGACCAGTATCAGGTAATTTGGAGGAAGGAGTCAGAACCCCAAAGTCAATAACATGTATTTCAGAGAAAAATCAGAGATATGCTTAATGCTCCGGCAGTGAGCCACAGGTTTTTATCAGCTCTGCCATATATTTAATGATAATCCCAACTAATATAACTGGGTTATTCTCATTAACCATATAAATATTGAGTCTTCTCCCTTTATTTAAATCCTTAATCTCATGATCCCAATAATATCTTCTGGTGATGAGATTGGCAGTCTGATCACACACAGATTGAACTGTCTGCTCCATGATGTGGGAGCAGGATCCAAATATTGTCTTGTCTGGACAGAGCTGGGGTTCAAGCTTGCCAGATTTTCCAGCCATGTTAAATAAAGCCCATCTGAATTTTGCCTCCTGTACGACTGAGTTTTCCAGGCCCATGGAAGAAACTGCACTAAATAGCTCCCATTTTCTGTAAGTGCTTGTGAAATCATTTTACTAACCAGCTGCCTCAGCTACGAATTGTTGTAGAGGGGAGCATGGTGAATAACTTTTCAGAGCAGATCCCGGCTGGCTTAAAGAACACAGAGAGGAGCCTGTTCCTTTCTAGTTATTTTGAGAACAGGGCAGAAAGGGGACCTAATGTAGATGTCACCAACAGTGTCTTGAGAAAAATCCCACAAGCTGGAACATTTTAGTGGTTCAGCTTCTTCCTTGCTTTTGTTGGAGGTTGTCATAGGCTGGCAGTGGGTACAGCAATAAGAAATACCAGATGAGCACAGGATTCCTCTTGGAGCCAGGCAGGTTAGCGAGGTGGGGTCTGGTAGTTAAATCTTTGTCCCCATCTTGCAGGATCTCCTCTCATTCAGTGTGTCACCATGGCAAACCTTCTAGCACCTGTGTGTTTCGATTCATCCAGCCCAGAGGACAGGAAGATAATGCGTGTCCATTTTAGAACATTACTTAATGCTCTACAAATTGCTTTGAGACCGGTGGATGAAAAGTACATGTGATCGTTGTTCTTGCCCCAGGAGTGTGGAGCCCTTTTACCATCATTAGTAAGGCAAGTCCAGGGAAAAAGCCTACTCAGAGCGTAGGCAGTTAATTCATAGGGATATAACTATGGTTGGATATGGCCCACACCTGGTAGCAATGTTATCTAAGCACAGGAGAAGAAAACATCCACCAGGCACCCCAGTTTCTGCCTTTTACAGCCAGTGAAATAATTATTGGGCTTGGTACATCCAGTTCCCTGAAAAGTATCAGCTGTCAAATGTTTCCAATCTAACACCTCATCTGCACTGCCTGTGCTCTTTTGCTCTTTGCTAGCACAGTTGGGAATGGGCTGGAAGTCACAGATGAAATATTTTGGTGCGGTTTCAGACAGCAGCAGATATATTTGCTCAGTATGGTTTTTCTTCTCTTTCAATAAATAACCTCTGCTTTTGACTGAATGGGTACAAAGAAAGCCATGCTTAATTAGGCTAAAATAAGACAATATTTTACCAGCTTCCAGCATCCTTATCAACCTGGGCTACTGCGCCTAGGAGTAAAGTGTGCAACAGATGCATCCAGCATGATCTCACAGAGAAATTCTTTTTTGTGTTCCGTCTTCTCAGCTGGGAGGATTTTTAGAGAAATGAAAGCTTGTTCATGTGTACTATAGGTCTGCGCAAGGAAGAGAATTCTGCAAGTTAGGATCTGAGATTTCTGCAGGACGGAGTTTTATTTAGGAGCATATTTAAGTACCCATGCAGGAAAGAGTGCGGCAACATTAGTGGTGTTAGCTGGTTTAGGGCAGATGCTGTGTTCAGACTGCACAGAGCAGAGGGAGGTGGAAGCAGAGGGGAGCAGGTGGATGCTCTCTTGTTATGTGAAATTCGGGTACAGAGCTGCTTTCTGGGTTAGATCCCAAATCAATCATATTCTGAAAACAAAACTCAATGGGAGAGGAGCCCATACTTTTTAAATCGCATTTCCTCAAGAATTTCTGGTCTTTCACAGTTAAATATACAGTGGTCCTAATATTGGGTGGGATTGCGTAACTGTGCTGTACAGAAACAGAAATTACTTAAACCCGCTAGGGCAGGGAATAACCAGCAGGGCTCACAGCACCACGTAAGGACAGGAGGGGGCAGAGAGGCTGGCAAGCCTTCGTCTGATCAAAGGAAGCCACGAGACCTCTGTTCTCAAGGTGGGACAGTGTTTCTGGTGCACGGTCACCAGGACTGATCTGCTTCTGAGATACGAAGGGCTGAATCGACCCCGCTACGAATTTAAGCTCCGGTTCCTCTGTGCTAGGGGCTGCGTGTCGGATCCCCAAATCCCTGCTGAGGTCAGCCTGGCAGCACCCACTCCACCTCCGTGGCCTCTGCCTGGGCCGGGTCAGTGCTCCCGGGCTGGCTCAGTCCCTGCACACCTCTCCATTCAGGAGCAAGCCCCAGACGCTGTGCCCATGCAGTCGCTTGTCTGCGGCCAGTGCCGGGGGGGTTTTGCTAAATGCCATTCTTCAGCAAGTTGATTTCCATACAGCGAATGAAAGGAGATGGTAGTACTTAATCCAGCTAAGCAAGCCTCTCCCTTTCCAGCTGATACGGAGTGTTTTTACACTGCTGGATCTTGCAAATGAAGTCTTCAGGGAACTGATCAGCAGCGTGGAGCGCTGTGAGACGGGGAAGCTCGCGGAGTGATTGCTGCTTACAGGAGAAGCGGTGTCTGCAGCTGGAGGCTCAGCTTAGCAGCAAATTATGATCTATTGGAGGGAGGAAAGCAAAGCAGCTGGGATAACCCAGCCGAGGTTGTTATTTTTTAACAAGTTCCCTTCTCTGTTTACAGTAGAAAATAACTGCCTTTCCTCCCTTGGAGCCCGTGGGTGCCACTCACAAGCCATCCATCGCTCACATCCTCCTCTCTGCGCTGCTCCCAGAGCCCAGGGCAGGCAGCCCGGTGCTGGGCTCACCAGGCATCCCTCACCGGGGCTGTGGGGATGGTTCTCAGGGCAAGGGGCTGCCACAGGCTGTGCTGGCACCTCCACTCCCTGCAGGTTGCCTTGGAAAGCTCTGGCCTCTCCCTCTGTCACGTAGCATCCCGGACTCGCTCAGCTGGCCTGACCTGCAGTCCACCGGTGTTGGGAAGGAGAGGCTGTGGCTCTCTCCAGCAGCTCAAAGGAGATTTTCTGAACAAAGCCAACGCAGCCCTGTGCTGTCACCACTACCCCAGCACAGGATGACTGGAGTCCCACGGTTCTGGGGATTGGCATGTGAAGAGAGTTTACTGTTTGTAGCAGCAAGTGGTCATGCAGCTGAGAAGAGGGTTTTTGCTATTTCTCGCTGTCCTGGCCTGAAAGAGAAACTCCTTCCACTATGGAAAATCCTGAGCATGGAACCTCATGGTGGAAGGAAGCAACAGTCTGTCCAAGCACAAGATTCTCCTGTTGCAGAGAAGTTCCTGCTGTTTTCCTGCTACACCGGTTTGACTTTTAGTGCAGGGAGACCCTCCGCCCTTCACCAGAGCTGTGTCTGGGTAATGTTGTCAAAGCTGCAGCACTGATGGGAAAAGCAGGTCAGAAATATCATGAAAAGAGGGAGGATTCCTCCTGCAATTTAAGCAGAAAGAAAGAGCCAGTTGTGTAGCTAATACAGAGTCAGCCTGATGGATAGCATCCTACCAGAGACTATTTGTGCAGGACTGTGGTTAGAGAAGTAAGCAGCAAATTGGCCTTGCTCGTGGAGACTGCTGGCTCCCTACAGCTGTGCTGTGCTGCAGCGCTTGATGCAACAAATCTTGGTCCAAGTTAGAGCTAAAGAAGGTGCATTCCAGCTGCCACACAGGTACTTTTTTAATGTAATAAATAACTCCACAGTCTTCTTTTTCAAAGTTCCTTTGTCTCTGTCTTGTGTCCCTACAGGAAGAGTGTCAGAACTATGTCCGAGTGCTGATTGTTTATGGCAAGAAGGTTTTTACCTGCGGTACCAATGCCTTTTCGCCAGTGTGTTCCAGTCGGCAGGTCTGTTTCACCTCTTTTGCAGTGATGGAGGGGCTGGATATGTGCTCTGGGGAAGGCCAGTCATTGACAGGGCTTCATGGGTGAAGAGAACATGTTCCAAATGCAGTTGATCTGAAATTGTTTTGGGTTTTTGGCCCCGTTGGGGCAGGGAGTGGTGTGTGTGCAGGTGGGGAGCAAAAAACCCATGGTATGTTTGAGCCAGATTTGGACAAAGTGCTGCTCATGTAATCCTTGGGTATGCTGTTGAAAATGGGCAATACAGACAGGCTTAGCTGTGAGTACCTCCTGAGCTGAATACTTAAATGTTTTCTTCAAAATAAATGGCAAAACCCCCTTTGGCTTCAAGGGAGGCAGGAGCAGGTTCGGAGCAATGTTTATTTTTATACTTTTTAATGCCATACACATTCAGAAGGTGCCTATGTAAGATTAGAAACCTGTGCTAGCAAGAGGAGCACCTGATTACTGTGAGTGGGTTGGGCTCTGCAGGCTTTATTGGCAGGGGAATTACCCTTCTTACAAAGTAGTAGGATCAGTGAGGCTCAGACACAACTTCTTACATTGGCAAGTGATGTATGTAAAGATCAATTTACAGTCATCGCTGGCATTATTGTCTTATAGCTGCCTGTTTTTTTTTACCATCAGGGCTTTGCTCGGAGGTACTCATGGGCAAACTGAATTCTCTGTGCCAGTACGAAAGCCAGCTGCTCTTTAAATTCTCTCCTCTCTCCTTTTAAATACAGGTAGGAAATCTTAGCAAAATCATTGACAGAATTAATGGAGTGGCTCGGTGCCCGTATGACCCCCGGCATAACTCGACAGCTGTGATTACATCACGAGGAGAACTCTATGCTGCAACTGTAATTGATTTCTCTGGACGGGATCCTGCTATTTACCGGAGCCTTGGAAATGTTCCCCCACTTAGGACAGCACAATACAACTCCAAATGGCTCAATGGTAAAGTCATGTGGGTCGTATCTGAGCAAGAGGTGTATTAAAATCAACTTGGCAGGCTTGTAAATCCTTCCCTCTGTTTTCTTATTGGAATCCAGAGTTATGATGGGGATGGGCTTCCGGTGCAATGATCAGTGCAGCTTAGAAGACATTTAAAAATAGCCTGGAAGGATGTCAGAGGAGTTGATTTAGAATATGCAAAGTGGGTCTTACAGGCTACTTTATATACGGGTCTCTGTCTTCTGAGATGACCAAGTACATCCTTCTAATTAGAAAATCCCTCAACGATTTGAAGATCCAAGTTAAATAGAGCCTTATGTTGTTGACCCAGTTCTGCAATGTGTTGAGCACACTCTACTTCCACTGACTCAGCTGAAAATGGTTCGTTTCAGTACAAGATCACTCTGAAAATGAGAAATTTCACAGCAAGTTATGTTACATGTAAACCCATGCTGTTGTGGATTTATAGTTATTAAAAGCAGCTGTTACCCCAGTGTGATAATACCCTGCATCAAGCAAGTTGTAGAATTTCAACCAGTAGTTCCTTCAGTAAGTCCATATCCTCTGGCTGGGACAAAGCACATCTTGACTGAGCAGACTATAATGATGGAGACCCCAATATTTCCCCTCTCTCCTTTGGCCCAGGTAAGTTGACCAAATATTCAGAATATTTCTGTTGGATTTCAGAACCTTTCAATCAAGGATGTGAACAGTGGGACTGTGCACTCTCTGGAAGTTAATGAGAATGAACTTAGCTTCTGCAGACACTCATATAATGTTATATGGAGAGCAGGAGTTGTGGAAGAATGTCATCAGGCAAGACTATGAATTAGGACAATTAGTAGCATAGCTCATATACACTCATTAGAAATATGTGCCTCTTGTCTGCACATGAATTAAGAATTCAGAAGGAAGTCACACGGGGGAACCTTGGAACAGAGAAGTTTAAAGAAGGACAAACAGAAACTGAGTTTCTAGTCTGTGGTTGGAAAAGCTAACGTGACTCTTGGATTTACAACTTTGTGCAGTCTTGGTGACTTTGGAGTAAATTCATCCCATTCTGGCCACTTCTCAACAAGAAACAGAAAACTTGAAGATTATTCAGAGAAGAGCCATGGAGTGATTTGAAGCTTGGGAAGTCTGCCTCACAGTGAGAGACTTAAGGAGCTCAATTTATTTATCTTTCTGAAAAGGAGATAAAAGGTGTTTTGCACATGATATGGAAGTACTTACACCGGGAGAAGATCTCTGGCATGATAAAGTTCTTTAATCTAACAGACAAGTCATGACAAGAGCCTATGATTGGAAGCTAAAACCAGATAATGTCAAATGGAAGAAGAAGTGCAGGTTGCAGCTGGGGCAGTCGTTAGTCATTTGAACAAGTCACTGAGGAAAGTGATGAATGTAAAGCCGTGTGACGTTGTCCTGTAAGATCAGATCTCCTTCAAAAAATGCGGTCTAATTCACCTGTTAGTTGTAGGATCTGGTGGTGGAATTACAGGGTGAAATTCTCTGGTTCGTATTAGATGGAAGGAAGGTCAGGTTGGTGATCACAGCGATCCCTTTAAAGTTCACAGTTTGTCTGAAAGAGAAAGTTTGATCAGAGATGCTCTGCAGTGCCCATCCCTCTGAACCATATTCTACTTCCCAAACCTTCCTTGCAGCACCATGGGTTTGCTTTCCCCTCTCTGCCAGACTCTGTTCTCCTTTCACTCCTGGGCTGCAGCATTAAAGAAATTGTGTACTTCTCTTTTTTCTTTTTCCTTTGAGCATTACTCAAAAATGAACATCGTAAAAGCACCTGTAAAACCAACAGGGTTTTTGTTGTTGTTGTTGTTGTTTAGTCATATATTATTAATTGGCCAATCTTTTCTCTTTGCCAGAGAAACTGTTGGGATGAAAGACTGTACACTTTAAAGCTTTGTTAAATAGCCAATTAAAATATTCATTACAAACCAACACCAGGTTCTTTTCCATCCTTGTGAAAATAATAACAATGATTCCAGGAGAAAAAGAATTAAGGAGAGCTTGCTTTGATATTGTTTGTGGCGTGGTTTTGTTTTACGGACATAAGATAATCTTTTGTGCCTAGAAACTGGAAAGGCTTTGTGACAAAAGCCAGATGTGATTGCGCTGGGAAAATAGGTTGAATGTTTCAGTGCAGCAGTCTGGGGAATCGGGCAGATGCAAGCAGCGTATTTAACACACCATAAGGTGCACTTCAGAAGAGAATAGGTAAAAGAACCCAATGGGAAGGCTTTATGTTGTAAAATAACTGTAGGTACAGAGAGTCGTTGTGCATATGCAAAGCGTTAAACTCTGCTTTCACTGCAGTCAGTAGCAGCATATCCAGTAAAGTGGGGAAATGAAGGGATCCTTCCATGATCTGAAAAATGGAGCTAGAGCTGTACCCCCATATATCATTATTCTCATCTACTGTTTTTATGTCTGCTGCTGACTCCAAACTCCCTGTGGTCGCAGCTTTGACAGCCTATGTAAAAGGAGCTGGCAGTACAATGCATTGGGCAAGTCACTGAGCACGGATTGATTTCTGACCTGTATAAATCTCTTCACGTTTGTTTTTCAGAGCCTAACTTTATTGCTGCCTACGACATCGGTTTGTTCACCTACTTCTTTTTCCGAGAGAATGCAGTAGAACACGACTGTGGGAAAACAGTGTATTCTCGTGTGGCCAGGGTCTGCAAAAATGACATTGGGGGGAGATTTTTATTGGAGGACACATGGACAACTTTCATGAAGGCCAGGCTGAACTGTTCCCGTGCTGGAGAAATCCCTTTCTATTATAATGAATTGCAAAGCACCTTCTACCTTCCTGAGCAAGACCTGATCTATGGTGTCTTCACCACTAATGTGTAAGTTGCACTGGTTTTACTGCCCTTCTTCTATCCCCAGCAGTCTGAAACCGGCAATATCCTGATTTCTTAGACAGTCCGAGCAATAATTTTTGAAAGATCCTTTGGTTTAACGCAAAGGAATAGATAGGTCTGTATTATCCATCAAGGCAACATTACCTTTAGGACAATGTTTTTAGTCCATTGTTCATGGATGCCTGGAGTCCCTTACGGGTGACAGTACATTTCTAGGGTAACTTAATTTGATTTAAAACTGAGCTGTGACAGACTTCTGACTTTTTGTAGTGCCAATGCTACTTGTGTTGTTCACAGAGCTGGTATGAAAATGACCCAGTAGAAAAATAGATTTTCAGTCAGGTTTACTGCCTGAATGATCTGACGCTATTGTGTGAACATCGGGATTGGCCCTAGAAATGGACAGATACATATGCTTGGGAGAGAAGTATTGGAAGGAGGAAAATGAGGCAAATGGGATGACAACAGCAGGGACTGAAATCAACATAAACTGCTGAACAACATATTATAGAAGCAAGGTCATGGAGGCTACACAGCATTTAACATTTTCAAGTGGGTCTGTACCTCTGCTACAAACAGTTTGGGGCCCATAAATCAAAAGCAGTGTTGGAAATCCGAGGGGAAGGAATGATTTCTGAAACTTCATAATCACCTTTTCTTGGCTTGATATTGAAAAAACTTGTAATTGGAATGATTTAGTGTAGCTGTGAAAGCAGAAAAGAGAAGAGGAGTTAATTAAAAAATATATTAAAAAACTCATAATGTATTTTTTTAAGTCAGAAAAACTCAAATAACTTTTTCTCTGAAGCCCAAGGCTAGGATGATAAGTTTCAAGCTATAACCAGTCTGTGCGGTATTGAGTTTCAATAATGCATGCTCTCCAGGGGGGTGTTATCCTGATGTGTAAACTAGAGGATGAAAATCTGAGTTAGTTACTCCACATGACAACCACTCAAAATATCTTTCTCATGCTGGTTAGCCAACTTCTTTGGGGCTTTTTCTGCAATAGGGAGTACTGTTCAATATGAATAATTGTCTGGTCCCAAGAAGCCCCACAGCAAACCAAAGAAGTGAAGCCTCTCTGAAGTACAGACCTTGGGTCTGTTCTCTCTGGCGTGGCAGGGCTTGAACTTCAGCCCTTGAAGCATCAGACCCAACTTTTTGAGCTAGAGCACTGTTGGGAGTTTCACTGTAAAAGTCAACAGATCCAAAATGATATTTCCAGCCTGTAAATGCCAAGAAGTAGGTAAGTGTTTGGCCACCCTCGTTCGTCTTCCACGTTTTGTTTCTGCCCTACTGTTGCCAACATCAGCCAAAAGTGAGCCATTGGAGAAGTGACGAGAAAAAGGTCTCTTTGGTTGGACATCTTCAAAAGCCACCTGGAGGTGGTTCTGGGCAACCTGCTCTGAGTGGCCCTGCTTGAGCAGGGATTTGGACCAGAAGACATCCAGAGGTCCCTCCCAGCCTCAACCATTTTTTGATTTTGTGAAAAAATAATCGTGAGCAAACACTGGACCTTGACTGGGGACTTCAGGGAAGTCTATCCTGGAGTCAAAAGGAGCATGAGTTGTTCCCCCAGAAAACATTTAAAGGCTGTTAGCCAAACTTTCTGAATGTGAAAAGGAAACCTGGCTACTGCTATGGGCAATTGAGATGAAACAACTTTTTTTTTTTTTGTATCAGAGACACTTTTATGCCCGTAGTGATAATGTTTTATCTATCCATTTGTCCGTTCATCCAGCCAAGAACGGAAATTGGAAATGAGAATAAAATTATTAATAAAAGTACTACATTAATCAAATTTATATGGATTTTGTGTAAAACAGAGGAGACAAACCAGCTCTGGTTGGAACAGTTCTTTTGCGCTGTGTCTGTCTCCCAGGTTTGCTAAAGCATGAGACATGGTAAGTGTTACCCCTCTCTCCTTTGGATTGCACTTAAGTCACTCTTCTTACATTACTGGTGTATGTTCCCTCTGGTATCTTCTGAGGACAATATAATATGTAACATTTGTGTAATTGAAGAGATGAGTTATTGATAATAGCTGAAGCTAGATCAAGTAGCGTTTTGGGTCTACAACATGATGTTCTTTTGAGAGTTCAAAGAGAAAATGTTCCAATTTGTCATCCGACTAGAGAAATAATGGTAATTATTCTTTTAACTTCCACTGGGACTTATATCATGCTGCATGAGCGCTGCATACAAAGAGGGCTGATGTGCGCTCTACTCTGAGTTCCTTTATAATGGAATACTGATGCACTACAAAACTATTATTTTTTGTTTAAAGGTATTTTTATTTTGGCAGGTTCACCTTTAATGCAGTTATGGTCATCTTATAGCAAAGGGCTTTTAGTCTGTATCATACTTATTGGTGGTAACACCCATATAAAGATTTATTGCTTCATTTTAAGTTATATCCTGCTAAATCAGTGGAAAAGAGAGCTTTTGGGGGAAGCTGTTGATGAAATATTTAAGAAGCTTTTATTAAAGTTTTTGAAGACTATGTTAAAGCCTCCTTGAACTTAACTCACCTAGTTAGTCACAGGGAGCAGAAGTGGAATAAAGGAGCTTGCACTTCCCACCAGGGCAGCACAAGAGCCAGCTGGCCACATCGATGCCACTGGTTTGAGACTGGGATCTAGGTTTTTGTAGGGAGGGATGGGAAATATGCCAGGCCACAGATAGCATTATTTCATCAAAAGCCTCATTCCTCTATCAAAAGGAAAGGGCTATACTGTGGAGTCTTTAGCAGGGACCTAAAAAAATCCCCCTTTTTTTTTTTTAAGTGTTTTTGTTAGACTATCAGGGTTTTATTCTTTCTTTTCCTTTTTCATTTTCCTTCTCATTCTCTTTTTTTTCCCATGTGTGCCTCAAGGCATTTACTTGTCATCCATCATTAGCTTTGTCTTAAGAGCTGCCGTCTGTGAGCATGCACTGCGTCAGTGGTGTTCAGACAAAAGTGGAGAAAGGTTCGCCTGGCGCTGCTTTGACATGTTCAAAGGGAGCTACTCCATCACTCGGGGGGTGGAAGGGCAGGGGCAGGAGTGGAGGGTGGGAAGGCAAAGCAAGAAGTTCCTCCTGACGTTGTACTGCTCTGAAGAAATATGCTGTGAAAGGATCTGGCCTTCTACTTTCCTGCCTGGGACTGTGGAGCAAGGCTTTTTTTAATTTATTTTTTTTTGTGCTAGAAATTGTAATTATTGGTTTAGTAAAAAAAATTGTTCTTCTCAGAGAATTCAAACTGCTTTAATTAGCAGCAAGATACATACAGCAGGGCTTGGGTTATTTAAAAGGCACTGTGACGAGTCGGTTTCCTGTGCTAGCCCTATTTTTAGTTTTATTTGGATATCTTTCTCTCTAAACGTTGTTCTTTTCCTTTAAAAGATGGGAGAGCTGGGAGCAGGTTTTGAATTTCAGGTAACCATTTAGCAACTGGCCCTCTCTGGACCTGCTTCGTGGAGATGCCAGCTCGTCAGGGAGGTGCACTTGAACCCTGTGGAAGCAAAAAGCGCTGAGCCTGCTCAGGACCCTGCAGAAATGGGCCCTCCATGGCTGAAATGGGCCAGCAAAGGCCAGAGGATCTGGGTGCAAGTCTGCCCAGGCAGCATCAGCTCCCTGTGACAAATTCCCTGCCAAAGAGTCCTTCCTGCGGTGGCATTTCTCTCGCCATGCCTGCTCTGGCTGGTGCATGCGTGCATGGGGAGCAGCCTGCCCCAGACAGATGCTGCTCCCGGCTGGGAGCACGAAGGAGTAATCACTGAAAACAGAGGCTTGCACGTATTAGCAAGACATTTTTGCCTGCTGAGCTGCCGTAACAACCAGCTTGGTGTGCACTGTCATTCTGTCCCTCCCCCTGCCTGTGTGCATGCTTGTGTATACTTACAAATAATATATATATATATATATATAAACATTAGGGCATATATTTTATAGCTGAAGATTTCAGGAGGCTGTAGAAACAGGCTTTCACCTTGAGAAACACCAGGAGATTAAAAATTATGTTGTTTGTAATCAATCAAGATAGATGGGGTGGTAAAAAAATAAAAATAAAACCAGACGCAAATAATCCATGCAAATTAAACTGTGTTCACCTTTCATGTCAGAACTACTTCCGTGGCCCTTAAATCACAGGCATTTTAAAACCAAGCTTAAAATTCATTCTCAAAAATTGTCATGCAATTCGTTTGCATTTTACAATTTATTTATTTATTTTTACTCCCTGTGAGATTGGTATCACTGTACGTCTACCTAGCAATTTACATGTATTTTATCTGAGTGAAGCTTGATGTCTGTTATGATGAAAATGTCAGTGTTCTAATGATTAAATTGATTTTTTCTCCCCTTTTCCAGAAACAGCATAGCTGCCTCAGCAGTGTGTGCCTTCAATCTGAGTGCCATTACTCAGGCATTTAACGGCCCTTTCCGTTACCAAGAGAACCCCAGATCAGCCTGGCTGCCGACGTTAAACCCCATCCCAAATTTCCAGGTACTGCTTCTGCCCTTCAGTGTGCTCCAGTCCTTTTAATGTTCTATCACTCCACTGGGTTGATTCTTAGGGGGGCTTATTTTTCCAGGAAGACCCACAGTGCAGATAAACAATATTTTTCTACCTTCATGAGTATCTTGGTCCGTGGAACTCCTTGCCACATGTTATTGAAACCATGGGATTTATGGGAAAATTTAAGTGTTTTTACACATAAGGATGTTCAGAGCTTTTATAAGAATGAAGAGTTCAAAATACCTGTGGGCTATAGGTGGTCTTCTAGGTAAAAATTTTGGAGGAAAGCTTTTCTGCAGGATATATCACTGGAATGTCCCCACTGAGAAAAGCCTTGCAAACCACTTTCTGAAACAAGCAATACTGGCCTGTGGTGCGAGCTGCATCAGGTTAGATGGAGCCAAACTCTGACACAACAGGGAAAATCCACTCTTCCTACCCTCTTACTTCTGTTACACTCATCACCGATATGTGAACTCTGAGCATATGGTCCTCACAGGGGACATATCCCTACCAAAGCTTGCGGATTCAATGACTGTAAGCTGAAGCTGACAAAGTCAAACTAGAATGGAGACATTTTAAACAAGACATTTTAAAACAAGAAAGGTAATTAACTACTGTGACTGCGTAAGGATGTGATGAATTTTCCATCACTTAATGGGGCCCTGAAGGCAGCCAGTGTTTCTGTGTGAGATGGATGTCTTTCCAAGACACGATAGCTCAGCCAGAAGTTATTGACATGTTGCAGAAGTAAGTAGTGGAAGAGGCCAGATGGTCCTTCTAGCCTTAAAAATCTTTGGTTTTATGAATGCGTAGTTTTCCAGGGTTATGGGTTAACGCCAATTTGATATTTATAGAACATGATAGTTGCTTTATGCCCAAATTCAGTCACTGCAGCACGAAGTATGAATTTGCGAGCCCCAGACAACCTGAGTCCTCTGAAGTGTGAGCCCCTTTTACAGCTCAGCCCCTTCCCACCTGGGGAATCCTAGGGAAGACAAACTCATCTTTCTGTCCTTGCTCCTGCACAGTGAATCCTTTCAGCCTGATTGTGTGAATCTGGTTCTGCTTTATAACGGCAAAGGTGCTGAGGCTGCCTGCAAATGCCATCTGCCTTCAAAGTGGTGATGTCAGAGACCTTCCAAAAAGGACTCTGCAGTCGGCTGAGATCACTGCAGGAGCAGATGGGAGGCAGGTCCATGCTGCAGGCAGGGACACGCTTGTGTTCCTGCTGAGGAACCTGACTTTCTCCCCCTGAATTCCCTCACAGCACCTGAGTGAGGGCTTCTGCCTCTACAACGTGGGACAAGTTCAGGCTCTTGATCACCCCATCAGCTTGATGCACTCAAAACCAAGAAACAAAGCTTTGCTGAAGGCCCAACCGTGTTAAACATGACCAGGGCTTTTTTTTGGTTTTCCTTCATTTTGTTTTTTTTTTAATTTAAAGGGAATATTAAGGTTAACTAAGAATCAAAGACTTTCTGTCTCTTGCTGGACTAACCCAGGAGGAATAGAAAAGGACTTTGGAAAGCATTTCCATGTAGTGAAAAGTATCAGATAAAATGTGGAGTGCAAAGATTGCAGCAGCAAGATGAAAAAAAAGGGCCAGGGAAAAATAAGGAAAGGAAAAGCAGGTATGTGGCAGACAAAAGGAAGATTGCAAAAAGAGATTAAGATGTTTTTCAAGTACAGGAGGAACAGGAGGTCAGTGAAGGGCCTTTAGGAGATGACAAGGGTAATTTAGTGACAGAAAGAGGCAGATATTGCAAAAAAATTAAATTAATTTTTTTGCCTCAGTGTTCACAAAGGAGGATGAGGGAAGGATGCCAGATTTTTTTTTTTCTTGCGGAGAGGAAGGAGAAATACTGAAGGATATAGAGGATCAGGGCAGTGCAGATAATCAGGAAATTAGAACAAAACAAAATAAAACCAAACCAGAGGGATGCTGTGTCAGCACACAGGCTGCCAATAGCCCAAAAGGATTATCAGTGACTTGATGAGAATAGAAAACAAAACCAACAATGACATTCCTGCCACTGGGACTCCTCCTTCAGTGATGCTTTAGAAAGAAATGAGAGTGGAGAGAAAAGCATCCAAAGCAAGGCAGGAGTGTAAACCAGAAGGAGTACGGGAGACAGGAGAAGAGATGCAACTAAAAACCGTTTAAAACTTGGGATGAGACACTAATGAAAGAAAATGACCTTTGCAATAAAAGTATTAAAACTCATCTGAAGACATATCAAAAAAAAAAAACAACCCACACTGATACTTCCTTAGTCTGGGTACTCGGTCCAAAATGCTAAAGCTAATAAACAAATGGCCATATTTGTAGATGATGTGAACTAGCATCACCCTGTTCACTTAATTCACACAAGCTCCAAGATATTGGTGGTGGATTTTTGGACAAACCAAGTTGTGCACAACTGTGACAAACGTGTTTGTTGCTGAAATGAGTTCTTAAAGGTTTGACAATTATAGGACTTAGTACACCAGCTGTTAGGATTCATATCGACTGTGTAAATGTGAGCTAAATTCCTGTGAGCTCATTTTAGCACATCGTAAGAGAAGCTCCACATGGTGCACCTCTGAAAGGCAGCCACACTGCAGAGTTGCTTTGATGCATATTGAGAGCATGCACATGGGAAATTTGTACACTGCAGCTGGGATGCTGTAGATCAACATCCTAATTTGCAGTATACCAACTTCCCTTCCAAGGAAAGACCAAACACCTGGACCCAAAAAGAAAAAGAAATTTGTGTGTGTGTTGTTTTTTTATCTTCCTACTGAAACTGTGAGGATCAGTTAACGAGAGGTAGGCCTTGAGCTGGTGTTTAAAAGACAGAAGATAAACTCCCTTCTTCCCCCCTGTTCTGTATGGACAGGGCGTTGAGTCCTATCCCCATGCACCCATTGATGCTGGAGGGTGGATTCACAGAGGTCAATCTGCCATGGCCTGTGAAGACAGAAGAGCTGTGTGTGGGGAGGGGGCGGTTAGTGGCTGACCTGCCTGGGTTAAAATGAAGCTGGAGGGGTCTGTTCAGAAGAAGGAACGTAAGAGAAAAACAGTGTGGTGAGACAGGTTCCTTGATGAAAAACCAACCAGTTTTTCAATTTTTTTAACCTCCATTTTTTTGCACGTTATACAGACTGAGACGCCAGGTACAGTCTGAAGATTATTTGAAGTGCTCCAAGGATTTATTACCACAAAAACTTCCTTTCCATTGCTAGCTTTAAATCTCTCTTTAATTCTTTTTTTTCCCTCCTTAGTTTGTTAATGCCTTTTGCCCTTTGGTGTGCTGGCTCCAGGGCATCACAAGGGAATGAAACACCACAGTGATGGTCAGTGAACCGGTTGGGAGAAGCATTTTTAGTGGACTACAGGCCAAAGCTAGCCATTACCCAGGCTAAGGGCCTGGTCCTGGGCCCCTTCACACAGACCTGCCTCCTCAAAAAATCACCAGGGCATGGCTGGTTGAAATCGAAGCATTTCAGGGTTTGGTCTTGGGCTACTGGCGTGGGGAGAAAACGCAGGTGATGAAGTTCAATCTTCCATGTTTAGTGTGGGACGCTGAGTGATGACAGCCCTAACGAGAACCTGACGGAGAGAGTCCTGCAGGACGCGCAGCGCCTCTTCCTGATGAACGACGTGGTGCAGCCAGTCACCGTAGATCCGTATGTGACTCAGGACAGCATTCGATTTTCCAAACTGGTGGTTGATATTGTTCAGGGGAAGGATACTCTCTACCACGTGATGTATATCGGGACAGGTAAGAGCACCAGGGCTTAAGAAAGTTGCCTCCATTTGCTCGTAGACTTAGCAGCCCTGGGAGCCCGGTCGTGGCACCATTACACAGTAGTCATTCAATATCATTTTGGCACAAAACTTCATGAAAGTTAGCTTGCCTGACTAAATCAGAAGCAGGATGGAGGACTTGAAGCAGAGTCCCAAGTGAATGGGCCATAAATCTACAGCGTGTTTGAAAACAACAATAACATTTTTCTTCCTTTTATAAAAACATGTTTCAACTGATCAGCCTAATACATAACAGTGGGAAAGAGCAAAGGTTGCTAAAATGTTCTGTGGTTTTATGCACATAAGTTGCCTCTCTGCGCTATGATATACTCATCTCTAAATAATACTTAACTTCTAGGCTTGCCTGAGGTTTTAATTGTTTGTGTTTGCATTTCCATGTGCCTACTGGGGTACAAGTCCCTGTGCTTTCAGGAATGAGCATGTGCTCAAATGTGATGCAGATGGGGAAGCTGAGGCATGTGTGCTTTTGTGCACAGCGAGGCAGTGGTAGTATTAAGTGGGTGATTTGGGTTTCTTGATTTCTACTGCCATCCTCTAATGAGGAGGACACACTGCCTCTTCTGAAAGGCAGAGATCTCTTGGATAAATGAAAGATGCTAAAGAAGGACAAAGTGTTACAAATGGTTGTTTTAGCCCATATCCATTCTAATCATAAAGGTTAAATTAAATAGTTAGATTAATCAGAGCATATGGCCAGCCTCATGGGTATAATGTTGTTATCCTCTATGGCAGAAGCTTTGACTTTAGAATAAGATGGATTGTCTCCATAAGTGTTAGTTTAATCTCAGATCTGAATGCAGAGTCATTGCTTCATTCTCATGTTACCGTCTTCCCAGACTGTGTCATAATTTATCTAACTTTTACCTCCACTTACTTCAAAAGTGATCATCTTTGATGTCTTTTAGTAATGTTTCCACTGTGGGAGCCTCACTGGACATTGATTATAACGAGAAGATTGTACTAACATGGAAATATGACATGGTTCTGTTATTTTGATATCTTGATATTTTAAGTGAGGAGTCTCAGTTTCAGAGCCGGAGAGCTGGGATCATTTCTGCCTCACATCACTTGTGTGGAAAGGTCTTCTGCCATTAGATCAGATTCTTATTCACTGCATTCTGGCCCTGGTTAGTGGTGACCAAAGATGAAGCTCTGCTGGACCTGAAATGTTTAACCCATTCAAATGCTTAAGCAGAGACAGCCCTGCTCAGAGGCAGCCCTGAACACAAAACCCAATCCTCAGAAAAAAAAAAAACAAAGTTGTTCTCAGACTTGGCCTCAGTCTTGTTCCACCCTTAAGGTTCTGCTAAGTGAAAAAAAAAAAAATCTTTGCATGGCAGCCAACTCCAGTGCTGTAAATTGCTGAGCTTTGGCACCAATACAGAAGTTATCTGGATAGAAAGATTGAAGTTCAAGAACAGTCGGGACTGACAGATGTCTTCTGGGGTTTTAATGAAAAACAGTGTGGTTACCCCCTTTTCCCCAGCATAGATCTCCCACACTTTATCGGATCTTTAAATTGTTTGGTTAAGAGCACTGTGAACACAAATGTATATGTTTCTGCATATGCACTGCTGATGCCATAACATCCCCTCATC
This sequence comes from Anser cygnoides, assembly GCF_040182565.1. Classification (NCBI taxonomy): domain Eukaryota; kingdom Metazoa; phylum Chordata; class Aves; order Anseriformes; family Anatidae; genus Anser; species Anser cygnoides. The sequence goes on from NC_089878.1 coordinate 27,366,329, forward strand.
GAGCTGGCAGGTTGGCTTCTTCCAGGAAGAGGATCAATTAGACCCGTGACCCATGGAGTCATTACAGAGGCCTCTGAGATTTCCAGCAGGGCCTCTGCATCTGTTGTCATTTGTCATGGCATCACATCATACTGATCTGCTCCATAAACCAAAAGAAATATAGACTTTGAGGCACCAGAAATGATCCCTGCTATCTCAGGTCACCTTGTTGTACAGCTCACTGGTAACAGGACCAGACTGATTTTGGCCTCAGTGCTCCAACTGGGAAATATTTCCAGGTACTCACTCTTCAGATGGTTCATATCTTTCTGGTTTGCCATTAAAATGCATTCCCAGATGGTTTCTCTAATATCTGAGAACTGCTGAGGAATGTAACCATGTAGTTGGGGCACTCTGTACCACGGGCAGCAGGTGTGTTAATATTTGAAAGTGACACAGAACCAGGTTTAAAGCAGTTGTATAAAGATGACATTAATATTTCAGTCTTTAGGTAGGTGTGACGTGAAGTCAATGTCTCCAAAATTTACTTGTGCCTTGTTTCTTGTTCCAATAGAGTATGGCACCATCTTGAAGGCCCTTTCTACCACTAACAGGAGCCTGAGGAGTTGTTATTTAGAGGAAATGCAGATCCTTCCTGACGGACAACGGGAAGCAATCAAGAGTCTCCAAATCCTGCACAGCGACAGGTCGCTCTTCGTGGGCTTAAATAATGGAGTGCTAAAAATTCCTCTGGAGAGATGCTCCATGTACAGAACAGAAGGGTAAGCAAATTTACAGCTCTGATATATTCTACTTCAACTTAAATGAAAAGCACCAGGGAAACGTATTCCAGTCTGATTTGGTGTAGAATGCCTTTTTTCATCACTGCAAGACAAAAGACACCGTTGAAAGTGCATCTCCTGATAGATACATTCATGACAGGCACAGTGAGAATAAGCGATTTTTATTTTTTTTAGGTAAATATTAATTAATCTTCATCAGAAATTAATTGTATTTTTACCAAGGAAGGACTGGCAATATTTACTTTTTTTTATTATTTTTTTATCTTGACATTTCACTGTTGATTTGTTGATTTTATTAGCTCCATGTGTTTTGCTGTCTGTAGGGCTGCAGGTTTCTGAATTTGGGTTGCAGCCAGCCTATTCTTGCTTATCTGAGTGATCACCTCTCAAACATCTGATGAGGCAGGGCTGGGCTGCATGGCCACTTCTCATTGCTTTTGGAACCCAATAGCTCATTTCAAGTGTGACACCTCCTACACCTGGATAGATTCTGTGTCTTGATTGCACCTTTTAAAAGGAGTAGGAAAAAAATTTTTAATTGTCAGCCCTGGCTCCAGAGCAGTTCTCCACCCAGAAATGAGTGCAGAAGGCTTTTGGATCTGAACAATATCCCCCTTTTTAGCAGGTGAACCAGTGTGATACCAACTGATTGAGACATATGCTCCCTGAGAGTGTAGTGGGGTCTGCTGTGGGTAATTGCATGTCTACATCTCTAAAAACACTCTTCCCTCTCCTCTCATGCCTTTGCCCTGCTCTTCTTGATGAGAGTTTTGTCTGAAACTGATGTCCTCTGTGCTAGACAAGAGGAAGGAATTTGCTAGCACTGTCTAAATGGACTCCCTCTTTCATGGCCTAGTGCAAGACGTCCCTGTTCTCTGGCCAAAAAAATGATACAGAAAATGTCACCATCATTTTATTTTCAAAAAGTAGAGTTTATCTATCAGCTTGTACCAAATTCATGTCTGTCTAAATATAAAAGTGCTAGCTCTTTCTGTTTTTGCTGAACCTCTTAATTACCCTTTTGGAAAATGCAACTTGGTCATTACTGCAAGTTAGACTCAGAAGTGTTTAATGTGTAAAGGTTTAGCGGCTTATACAGAGAGGCTGACACCGAAGTGTTTAGTAAGAGAATCACAGCTGGAAAATGCCATCCCATCCTTAGCCCTTAAAAGCAGAGATTTGAAAAGGTAGAACATAACAGCTGTCCTCTTCAGGCTGTCCTGGAGAGTTTCAGTTTCAGAATATTTATGTGTGTATACATATATATGATCCAGTTTCAAGAGAAATGAGTTCTTCCTTTTCTTTCTTTTCCTAATCTTGAGTTCAACTTTCCGGTAATTTATAGATCGTGTCCCAGTTTCAGCTTGTGTAAGTACTCTGTGTGACAGTTCCATTAAAGCTCAAATGGGTGGAGGTTTGCTCAACTGCCTAAAAAAGGAACAAGCAGGAAAAAAAAACAACAGTGGTTGGAGGGTGCCTCACAGGAGCACCATCTACTTAGGACTTGAGGGCCAGGGCATCATCGCCTGGTGGTAAAACTTTATTCCAGCATGACTAGTTTCATACTTCTAAGCAATGTAAGCCAATCACTGGTCTGTACCACATGAGGTGTGGTCTTCAGACAGCATGGGGGGTTGCATACACTTGGCCATGTGGGAGGTCAGAATTTGCTGAATTCCAGTGCTGGCAAGTTGGTGTGCATGTGGAGATTGTGATGGGCTCTTTGCTCCATGGCTGAGTCTTGTGGAGGGGCAGTGCATTTGAAAGAAGGAGGAAAAAAAAAAAGAAGGAAGCTTAGGAAAGCCAAGGAAAGCTGGTATTTATTTATTTGTTTGAAAGGATGTTTGTGATATCATTATTAATTTTTAAGCTCAGCTTTTTCTGTAGGAAATTATTCAACTGATTTTTTTCAGCTGCAAATATTGGAAACCTTTTTCCCCTTAGCATCCTGGCTACACAGGTGATAAGTCAACTTGCCCTCCTTTGTATTTCTTTCCATGTTGAACTATATCGAGAGGGATGTTTTAATTTCCTCCAGTGCATTCCACCTGGCACTTCTCCTGGGCTGTGATTTATTGCTTATTGTTGTGTCTATGCTTAATACATGCCAATATACAGCTACCACGGAAGAAAGGGCTCCCACCCCTGCAACACCCCCCGCTTACTTTTTTGTCATGCTGTGACTTCTGGACTGTCCTCCCTGAAAAGCTCTGGTTTCAGCAGTTTTTATAATCTAATTGTTTTGATGGGGGCTCAGGAAGCTTTGAGCTGAGGGAGAATTTGTGCCTCCCAGGCAGGAATACCACAACACTGTTTATTTTCTTTGGCTCTGCCTCACGTTATCAGGAAACTTTGCAGCCTTTTACATCCCGGGGGTTGATGTGGGTTCCCGATTGCTGACTTAGAGCTCTTGCCTTCATCCTGCCTTCTCCCTGCAACAGGCAATCATGTATCGAGGGGAAATTGATCCCAGAATCAATCCTGTCCAGCAATCGTTGCTGTTGTGTTGCTTTAAACCTTGGGGCTTGTTACCAAGGCTCAGGGAAGGGGCAGAGGAAAAAGCAGCAGTGAAGGAAAGAGATGGAAAGAGAAAAGGATTTCTGCCATCTCCTTTACTATTTCTTTATTGACACAGCACCAATTTAATCTCTTAAACGGTGACCAGTAGCTCAGCCCCATGTCTTGATGTAGTTCATTGACCCAATATATTTCTGGGTGTCTGAGCAGTGCTTTGTGTTTGCCTACTGACCTGTCTCAATCTGTCTTTTCAGGACAGCCAGTCTTAGCAGCAGGGCAACAGGAAGACATCTGTAATGTCAGCTGCCCAAATTTACAGGCTGGACTTGGCTGCAGGGACCTTGCTTGTGTGTGTGTTTTCCTCTTGTGCTTCAGTATGCCGTTCCCCACTCTCGCTGGAGAGTATTAGGAAGATGTCCAAAGCGAGCAAAACCTGCAAGCCCTTTGAACGTGCAGTGTGTTTTGAAGGCTGCTTTGCTGGGTGGTAGCTTGGCTGTGCTTGCTGCTGGATTTTGCATGGCTTTGAAATCTTTTTAACCTGCCTGCAATTTTCAAATGAGCTTAGATTTTTACCTCAAGTTGCCCTCAAGCTTTGGGGAGCGATATTTGGAGAGCCAGCATTGCAGCTTTGTCACTGACACCACCGTATCTCTAGAATGTATCTGAACAAAATCCTGGATCTGAATTGTAGAGGGGTGAGGACTAAAGATCTGGAACATTATTTTCAGGTGGGGCCTATCTACAGGAATTGTTTAGTAATATTTTCAAAGGGTAGGATGAGATTATTAATTTTAGGAATTGCAGTCAGACAGGTAGTAAAATGAAGCTGGCTGTTTAGGGAATATTTTGTGATCTGTTTGTACTGCCCCTTTGAAGCATCAGGGCCACGTGCCTCTTTGCACCCTGAGGCTGGCCTCAGAGTGATATTGTAGCTGTTTCTTTATTACATATTCAAATGAGCAGAAGAAAGTGTGTTTGGGGCTGAGACCAGAGGGTCTCTTAAATATTCTGCTCTCTCAGTCCTGAACGGTTTGTCTTAATGCACTTGATGATGATATTCATTCTTTCCTCTTCCTTCTTCCAGTTTGCATAAAACCTACAGTTCGCAGGTTTGGGATGCAGTTTGGTTGCACAATGAGGTTTTGAGAATAGTTTGGATGGTCTGTCCCCTCCCCCTTGTGCAGTGCTCATGTGTGGGCATCCCATCAGGCTGAGTGAGTATTACCTTAGGTCAACCTCGTGGCAGCGGAGATGCTCCTGCTTCTGAGGCCATGTGGAGCGCCAGATCCTCTTGCGTGCAACTGTGACAGTCTGTCATTTGAACTCTGCCTGCTTTTTGACCCTGTTCCAGGGAGTTTGCTGTTGAGTTATGCTGAGCTTTTGCCCTCCTACTTGGCCTAAATTCTGTTGTGCATCCCCTCTGGCCATGGTGCTTAATGCAAAGCTAGCAGAAATGACTCAGCTGACAAGTACTCTTATTTGCTGACTTGAGATCTGTGTGAGAAACAGAACTCACCTCTAAATAGCTCTGGAACCATGATCAGACAACTAAGTACGTGTAGGTGAGTAACTCTTGAAATGGCTTCAGGGACTTTTTGGAAGAAAAGGGTCAGCAGCCTCAGTAATGAGGCAGAGTTTTTTGCCCTCCTTCTCCCTTTTGTACTACCTGCCTTCCAAAGTGCAGAACTGCAATTCCAAACAAGGTCCTTGTACCACGTCCATACCACCCTTTAAGGGATCTGAGATATCACCTGGGGCATTGCTTTGGTGTTTACTGTTGTTGCTATTTTCTTCTTTTTTTTTACTCCTTCCATGGTACAAAATCCTCTGTAACAAAAGAATGAAGCATTTGAGTTTAAGACTGCAAAAACAGACTTACAAAAGTACCAGATTTCAGGACTGAAAATGTTGGGGAACTTAATTGGATGAATAATACAGTCTGAGAAGAGACCTCAATATTTCCATCTTTCAGGGAAAGAGTCAATTGAATATGGGCTGGAAATCCTGACCTCTTCATCAGAGTGATGATAGTTCCTCCAAGGACAAACAAGTAACGATCGCTGGGTAAAAAGAGTGGGAGAGAAAATGGTAAAAGGGGTAGGGGAGGAAATGAAGACTGTTGTTCAGTGCAGCCCAGCAACCAGCAGATCGCTGAGGTGACATTGATGCTTTATTATTAATCAAAGATCTTGAACATCCATCCTCTTCTTCTGAGCTGAGGCTGGCCCAGATTTTGTTTTGAAAATATCTCCTGGAAAGTTTTGAAAAATATCTAGCACATTGAACATCCTTTTAAAAATAGAGGCAGAAGGAAAGGTAAGATCCTATGAAAATGTTATTATAAAGCTTAATCACTGATTTCCATCTGCTTTGGCTGATTTGGCCTCTCCAAGGTTAAGGAAATTAGCTAATTATTGTGCCACCAATAATTCTGCAAGGCTTTGGGAGACTTCATAGGCAGACAGGAGAGTATTCACCCCAATCCTTTGTTATCTCCAGTATCCAATAATACATCAGAATAAATCACTAAACATCTGGTTTGGCATTCTGGTTGCATTTAAGTAAATAGCAAGACTCCCACTGACAGAGAATGAAGACATCATACAGAACCATGATCACTAAAGCTCTTGGAAAGAATAAAGTTTGGTAGATGAAATGGATTTGTGTTCTTTAAATAGAAGTGCAAAATTATACCATTTTCTCTATCCTGAAAACACATTTGCATCTGCTGTAGCAGGCAATTACTCCCATTTTCTTTAATGTAGCTACTTATATATGTAAAGCTAAGCACATCCATACTATTTGCAGGATATGGACCTCTAGGATTGGAGGGGATGGTACGGGTCTAAGGAGAGTGATTGAAGAGCTTCATTTGAACAGTCTCGGAAAGGGACGTGGCCATGTGTGTCTGAAACTGGGAAAAAAGGTGGCAAGGGTAAGCAGTAAGGCAGTGAGCAGGGACATGTTTCCAGTACGATGCCAGAGAGATTGGTTTTCAGTTTCATCTTGTTTGACATTATCTTTAATGGCATGGAAGAAGAAAATAGCATACTTTGTAGATGGCATTTGAGTATGAGGGAATCACAAACAGCGGTGAGGAGAGACATGCAGTGTGGTGCCGGGAGGGAAACCAGCACGAGGCTGTTTGAGGAATAAGCCTGTGCTGAGATTGCTGGTGCTTGCATTACTGAAAAGGATAGGGCACAGGATGAAGGAGTGGAAGGGCCCTGCTCAGAACCAAATGAATTATTACAGTTTTTAGCATTCGTATTAAATACACAAACCAACAGTAAGCTTTACATTCATTTTAAGCTGCCTGCATACTTTCTGGACGCTCACTTTTAGCTCTGAACGATGCAAATGGCCCTGAATGAATGGTGCTGTGGTAGAAAGAAAACCAAGCAGTAGCAGGAGTCTGGGGCTGTTCAACTGCTGAAACAGATGAAGGTCACTTCAGAAATTGCCAGGTAAAGTCAGATAATTTCAGGGCTTCTGCCTCCTTACTGTCATGACTAGGTTGCAGATTTGTTTGGGGGGGAGAGCTTTGGAGTTGCTGGGAGGGAGGAAAAAGCAGGGAGGTTGAATGTGCTGAGGTCTTTTGTTTGCTCCTTATTTTTAAAGCACACTGCCCAGGTGATTTGCTCGCAAGATCAAGAGTGGTTTAGAATATGGATCCTTCGCAAGACCTCTAGCAGACTGGCTTTAGGCCAACTCAGATCAATGATGTCTAAAAGTCATTACCATCTGATACCTGCTAGGTGGGCTGTGTGAAATTAGTTTCAACACAGCGGCGACTGACAGGAAAACAGGTAGTTTTCTTGGAATACATAATGTTAAGATGACATTGATGCTACTGTTATACAAACAAGATTAATAACTGAAGCTTCCAGCAAGCCCCAGGGCAGATATCCATTGCTTCTGTCAATTCTTGCAATTTGCTACTATTAGGTCATGAGATTTGTATTCTAGGCAGTGGTCGTATTCAGCAACGTGGCTCCAGATGTCTACTGCCTTACTGCTGCCATGGCTGCTTTGCTTCGTGTCTCAAGCTTCCAGCCTGCATTTTCAGTGTAAAACACAGAGGTGTTACAGAAGTCCGGCGTTACTACCAGTTGACTGTATTGCTACAGAGGCATCATCAACTTTTTATTAGGAGATGTGCTGTTTTACCTCTTTGGGGAGGAAAATCTGGACTTAGAGCAAATTTGTTGTTGCTGCTGTTTTAAGTATAAAATATAAATACCTGTAAGTGCATAAAATATGTATGGGTGGTAGAAAAACATGTTGTTGTACTTCTGCCTGGTGTCTTTTACATGTCAGAAGACCAAAATACTGTACATCTATGAGAACACTCCAGTCTGCACATGGGTAGGGCTGGATTTCAAGAATATCCATTTATTTAAGCGATGCTGTCTCTTGCTAAAAAGTGGAGTTGATGTTGTTTGGTGGTGTTTTTGTAGCTACTTGGGAAAAAACAATGTAGACTACATTGGCAGGGCCATTTTGCCCCTTACACTGTGTCGAAATAGCCCTGCATTAGTGAAGGGATGTTAGATCCTTAGAGTTGCAGTAGGTAGTCTAATATTTATTTGCCTTTTCTAACATACGTTAACATACAAAGGGTCTGTCGAATCTGTATCTTGTTGAGCAGAAAATAATTACCCAGAGCTTAACAAAATCCAACTTTCACAAAATCCAACTTTCACAAAGGAGCTGCTTGAACATGGATTATTTTTCGCAGCCTGGGTGATAACTATAGACTTTTATTATCACTTAAATTTCTTTCTAAGTTTTCTGCCTTTGTAATTTTCTCTCCCTTCCTAAGTAGCCATTTTAGCATTATTTTTGTCCTTAAATCATCAGCATCTTCTAGAAGCTACGTAAAGCACCTGTCTGTCCCCCTAGCAGTAGATTTGCTCATCTAAAGCACCCTTTTTCCCGGATCCACCTACAGCGCCAGACTAGAGGAATTTGCCGTGTTCACACAGAAGTCTCAGATCTGCAACCACAAAGCAGAAACGCAGGAGCAGAGCACATCTTAATATGACAGCTGCCTTCAGACACTGACTGACACAGGGCAGAGAGAGGGAATAACACTTGAGTGCACTGATTTGCCCAAGCTGCCTTTCCAAAGGATGTCTGCTCCACTCTGCTTTTTGCCATATGGCAGCCCTGAGGGGCATGTTTTCTTAAGGCTCAAAAGTCTGCTGAGGCTAGGAAATGGCTGTGCTTCACAGTCCAGACAAACATGCCCCGCATTCAGGAATTCCTTCCGGCTATTCCTTTCATTAGGACTTTAATAGTAGCCGAGTCTTCTCGTGGATGACTGATCCCATCGCTGGTAGTCAGTGGCCCTCTGTACTTCTGTTTTTGTTGGAGGTCAGTTTTGTTTGGCACAGTGACAAGAGTGTCTTTCAGATAGTGTTTATGGAGCAAAGCTTACTCATTTTTTTTAATAACCTGTTTTACTGATGTAAACATAAATCCAGATTTAATCAGAATTTTTCTTGTGATGGCATTAATCTTCATATTTGAATAAATGCAATGTTGTTTTATTTCACAGCTTTAAAAATAAAAATAAACACCTATCCAATAAAGAAGTCACTGTTGCTAAAAGATGATGGAATGGGATGTCAGAAAGTAAGAAATTGAATAGTTGTGTAAACTGTACGAGGCCGTAATCTATAAGCTGCAATCGATTAAAGAGATATTGAAAACAGTAAGGCAGGAGGTGGAAACTAGCAAGTCAAGGTCCCTGACATGGAAAGGAAAATGAAATGAAACTGCCTATGAAAATCCTATGTCTGTGCATTGTTCTTTTCAAATAAGCCACGTGTGTTCGGCTCACAAATGGACCTCAGTTCTAGAGGTTGTTTTACACCATGGCTTTAATCTGTGTGTTCAAATAAATCGTGTGCAGAGCACCAGGCACTGATGCTAAGCATGTGTGGGTGATAAATTGCATACACACACAGCACACGAATGCTCCAGATTCTCTGTGTCCAGTATCAAATGCCAAAGTGCCTGGTATCAAATGGCAAAATACCGAACCTTCGCTCTTTAGATGAACATCAGCCGAAGCCCTCGCGGTGCGGTACCTATGAGCAGCACTATGTTCTTCCTGAGCAGTGCCCCATTCTGCAAATAATGGCTTATGAAGTCTGTGGCTAGAAGTCTTGAGCAAAGAGCAGTAGCAGCTGGCACAGAATATGTTGCGTTCACCAGCTGAGAAATGAAGCTGCTGCTTGACCAGCGCCTGACTAAAGCAGCTCAGTTCCACTTGGCTTCTCTTCTCAGTGGGGAAAGATAATGGATTTGCACAGATCACTAACTCATCTCTGCAGTTTGAATTTTTAAAGGTGTCAAAATTAGGGGGATTGTTTGAAGGTCTGGTGCTTTTTTCCCTTTCTAATCTTATTTTCTTAAGCCACGAACATCCTTTTGATTCTTATTCCTCTCTTTTCATGCCATCTGGCTTTAGGGAAGACAGAAGTCCACTCTCCCTTGCATGGGCTATTGAGGTTGTCAGTAATTATGATTTGGTTGGCTGGAAGCTAATATGATTATTTCCATAGTTCAGCCCCTCCGCAGGTTGATAGCAATGGGACAGTAAGCTAACCTTGTCAGGAAATGCCTGTCTGCCAAACAGCCTCATGCTCACAACTAAGTGACAGAGCTAAAACCCCCGTGTTGCTTACAGAGTGCTCTTCTCTTAGTTACCTGCTCGAAGAGTGGAGAAAACCAATGTGAAATTGTGGGATCTTACTCCCCCAAAAGAGCAAGGTGAACACATGCTGACCGTGCTCTTGAGGTGCTGAGCACGGATGAGCATAGGTTGCTCACTGCCTTGCAGGATCAGGCCTATAAATGTTTGCACTGCGTTATTCGGTTTATGGCACCACTGTCTCTGTGCCTCTAATGAACTAATTGGTGATGCCTGTGGGATTTCAAAGGACTAGGTGCAAAATGACAGCTATTGTATCACCCTGACAACTATGATGTTCACCACTGGTTCCAAAAATCATCAGCAAAGATGCAGAACCCTCTCTTGGCATGACGGTGGGGTTTTGTTAGAAAACATGGTCTGGGAAAGGAGCTTCTCAGTCTCTGGGTCTACAGCCCTGCCTCTGCAGCTTGTGATGTCCTGTCATTTCATTCCTGTTTGCTCTTAGTCACCAAAAAGTAGTGAGAAAGAAGTAAATACAGAGAGAGGGAACAAAAGTGGGAGGGCATGCGCGTCCTGGCAGAGGAGAAAAGCCAAGTCCTGTAGTGTGAGTGCTCCGGGTGACAACTCCTTGGCTGTTGGTACAAAATGGCATGTTTGTGTGTACGAGTGGGAAGAAGCTTTAGTAATTCTTTCCTTCCTTTGGTCTGCTGAAGACTAATCTCTTGGGTCTGGTTCTATTGATTTGATGATCCATTTATTACACAGTCTAAAGCTTTTTAGCTCTCAGGGTAAAACAAGCAAAAGAGGAAGTTATCTAGACCCAGAACAAATTGAAGAGGGAATCAGAAAGTTTTGAACTACAGACATTTAAGTTTTAATGAAGATTTTGAAAGAAGATGTCTTTCAGGCTATTACAAAAAAGTTTCCAAATCCCTGTGTTATTTAGCTTATCAGAAGGCTGCTGTTGCTTTGCAATGCATTTTGGAACAGGCATTCTCTTTAGGAAGCATTGTGCTCAATGATCCGTCATTATTGTTTCTTTGGACAAATCTAGCCCACTTTAAAAGAAAGAAGGGAAAAAAAAAAAAAGATGAAGTCTGATGATGCCTGGTTTTCAGTGTGTAGGTGAGCAGCTCCCACACTGAGCTGAGCAGAGACCTCCTTGTCTGGCAATGCACCTCATTGCATGGTGCTGAGCAGCACTTCCCGAAGAAGCTGAAGCTGTAGCTGCTGCAGCAATGTCACATGCCTGGAGTGGGGAGCAGAGGTGGGATTAGGACCCAAGACAGGGTCTCAGCGGGGATGTGTGAGAGGAAGGAACCTTCAGAGACCCCCCCCCGGGATGGCGCTAGGAGGACCTCTGTTTTATCCATGACCCATTTATATTTTAGGAGGATGAGGTTTGCCCACAGGGACCAAGGTACTGGGCCCACCCCTCAGCCACACACGAAGGGCCCATGCCTCTCAGGTGCCTCCCAGTTTCCTACCTCTGCCTTTGGGTTCCCTTCATCTTCTCCTCCCTGATCCTTTTCCCTGTTCCTCTAAGGAATGGGAATACTGATGGAGATATTTACATGGCCTCATGCCTTACATGTCTCCAAGTAGCCCCTTGGGGCACAGGGAAGCAAAAAAGTGCTTCTCCCTCCCTTCATGAAGCTGTGACTCTTCTTGAGGAGATGTTGGGCAGGATCAGAGTCTCAGTAGCAGAAGCCTTTTTACAGCAAATGCTATTAGTGAAGGCTCAGCACAGCCAGGCTTGAGAGGCCCTGTAAAAATTCTTTTGAGTCATAGCTAAGAGTTTCCATTGACTTCAGAGCACTGTGCTTTCTGCCCCACTTGCACAGTGATAATCCTTTGTGTTATCCCCGGTGACTGCGGTAAAAATGATTGCAATAGCCAACAACAGGGAGGCTTACAGCTCCCAGACAGCAGGCAGCAGGTGAGCTCTTATGAGTAAGATCTTATTTTCATGCAAATGTCCTTAGTAAGTGAGAATAAGGAACCGGAGAAAAAATAGCTTGAATAGGAGATACAAATGGAATTGTTTTTCAATTGAGTGTTTTCAGTGTATGCCATTATGCCTCAGATGAGACATTTATTGCAAGGCAATGAATTAAAGTGAATCGCTATTGATAGTAATGCCCTGTCATAATAAATCCAACCTCTTAGATATCCGTCAAGAGGTATTCTCCTGGGTCCTCACTGAATGCACTACAGTTACTAGATGGCCAGAGGGGAACTGGGGGCACGGACCGTGTGGTATCATCACCATCTCACTTCCACAAACATCCTACTTTGTGGGATTTCATTAACTAAGTCATTAGCATTAATACAGCCAGTGTTAACCTGCCACGCTCGGGTAGTCTTTTGGGATAATGGGTTCCCTCTACCTGTGTGAATTATGAAGGGAAATGATACTGTGTCATTAGTTCCCAGGGGCATTCCTAGCCTGCCACTGAGATAACCTTGCTGTTGTTTTCACTGCTGAAGACTCTATGTATGGTATGAAATTTTGGCCCCTCCGAGCCAATGGCTCAAGTCCCATGGACTTTGAAACATCAGAATTTCATTATAGCATGGTAACTCCTTTGTATCTTATTTCACAGTATTTACATAGTGCCCTGCATGACTTTGGGACCGCAGGCCTGTGTGAGACCTTTTGGCAGTATCATAATGTGAAATGGTATTTACACATAAACGTTTCAATTTATTTTGTGTTCTACACATAGGGAAATACCTTGATATCTTTCCATTTTCCACACCACAGTGCCTGATTTACTAAGAATGACAACGCATTTGTGAAGCATTTTGATCTGTGTGCGTGCATACATATGTATGTCTTTTGGTGTGTGCTTGCTGGTGTGGTTTTATCACTTAATGACATAAATAGGGACATATATTCTAAAGATATTGTAAAGATATAAATTAGGGTGGGTTTTGAAGTGTTCGCTTAAAGTACTTGCCAGAAATGTTCTCTTGCAGCAATGCACATTGTAATGCTTTTCCTGCTTACAAAAGGAAAAAAATGGAGCAAATTGTGTGTAAGTAAATAACATTCCTCCTCACCCCTAAGTGTACTGCTGTCAGTTGATATAATAGGTTTCTTACCAGAGTTGAGGCAGATGAGTGGGCTCTGAATCCTGAAGGGAGGCAGACAGCATAGCTATTTTGTTTTTAGATTTCAAATGGTTTTGAGGGCCTGCCGTCAGATAGAGAGAAGTCCCAGTCTTTGATGGTTGTTAAATTACACAGTGCACGTTTTGACAACTCAGCAGAGCCCAGGCTCTGCCTGGATGGCAGCAGCAGCTGGGTGAGGATCCATTACGCCCAGCATCCAGAGAGCGGAGACGGCTGGAGCTCCCTGCTCCCAGGGCCAGGCTTTGGCCAGGGCCGGGCATTGCGGCCCTCCCACAGCTCTGCAGCTCCCTCGCCTGTGCCCATCAGCTGGAGACTGGTGGCCGGGGAAGGTGGGCTGAGCCACCCCAGTGCTCCATCAGGGACATGCAGCCCGCTGCTCTCAGCCGGGAGCAGCACATTAGCTACATGACATACATTACGAGTAGTGCCAGCAAAGTGGTCAGTGCCTAACCGGGATATATTGCAGCCTGCAGAGCGGCTGAGGGCTGCAGCACAGAACATATGGAGATTATTTCCTGAATTTATGCAGCACATGTTTTCCTATAAATTAAATTCAGAGAAAATGTGTATCATAATAGGGTGATGCTCACAACAGCCTTCCCTGTTATGAATTACAATGACCTCTCTCTGCTCGCTGGGCGCCCAGCAAAATGGCCTCATGCAGTTGGAAACAATAGCATGTACTCAGTGTCAGGGTCTGAAAGCGTGACCAAAAGCCTCTGTAACTAAAAGCCCAGGCTTTCTTCTTTCCTCATTTTTTCCCCATTGCTTTTCTCATTGTTATTCTTCTCTCCAGAAGCCGCACAGCTCCCTCCTGAAGTGCTGTTACCTAGAGGGTGGGCAGATGCCCCTGTGGCTGCTCAGTCACTGACTCGATGCTGACCTTGCCGAGGGGCTGCTGCATGGCAGGGGCAGCTCTGTACGTGGGGCAGCCCCACGGCGCGGACGGGGGCAGCGTGGGATGCCAGTAGGACCGGGGTGCCTAGCCAGAGTAATGAGCAAAACAGCACATGTCCCTTCTGCATCCTTGGACTGGGGATACGGAGTCTTTTCTAAGCAAATATTTGATGTTCTGTTGCCTGGGGCTGAGACAAAATCATCTTTGCCTTTTCCTTGGGTGTTTTTAAGCAGTTGAAGGAAAAATGTAGTAGACAGTCCTTGTAACTACCTTCCTAAAGCATGAAAGATAAAGTTATGCTCCTTACAGCTCACTATGTGAAATCTTTAGTAGAGGAAATGTCTTTCTGCAATGTAGGAGCAAACTGAAAACTTGTAATTAAAATATAAATATATACACATGTATATATATATATTTTTTTATATATATATATATATATATATATATATAAAGCAATGGGTACCAGACAACAAAACAATCAAGGGTTTGCTTTGGGGCAAATGGCTGTGGAGTCAGTACAGGCTGATAGAGCATTTTCAGCTGTGCTTAAGGGACATGCTTTTTCATTTGTGGCTGATTACAGGCTAATAGGATTTCAAAGATTTCTGGGAGGGAGCCGTTCACATCTCATTGCATTTGATTCCTTTTTTTTTTTTTTGATGTTTCATTTATCATACTGATACCAACCCTTAGAATAAATTTTATTACTCTCCCGTTTAGCTTCTTGAACTGAATTCTTCCCCTTCGTCCCTTGCTGCTGCCTAATTGGCAGTTTTCAAATCATTTGGGACTTTTGGAAAGATCCTGGTGGCCCTTTTGTGTGATAGAAGAGAATGGATTATTGGAATAAAAAATAGTGTTGCAAATCTTTTTGGGTTTAGTCCTCTCTTCTTTGTCTTTCACTAACACATGCATGGTGTGGCTGGTACTGTTCTTTTTTCTTAAGGAAAATTAACGATTTGAAAGCGACTCATGGGAACAACCAATATAGCTGAATTTTATTGGTACAGACTAATTCAGTGACTGACCTTCTCTGTTCGGTGGCAGTAGGAACCCTAGTTATTTTTCTTTAGCGGCTCACATGTTGGGAACACACACTTAGCCTGTAAATATGGATTCAGGAGGAAAATGAATACAGCAGTGTTCAAAGCAGCCAAAAGCTTAGAAATAATGTTCTGCTGTGACTTTTCCAAACTGACATCTTGATGTTGGGATTATAAATGAAGCCATTGTTCCAGGAAAGGCCAGGACTAATAGAAAGCCTTTATTACTGGTCCATTGGCTAATTCTGCTTGTCTAACCCTTTTGGATGGACATAGTGTCAGAAAACATACTCACAGAGGTTGCTTTGTGTGAGATTTGGCCTGCTGAGTGATTACATGGGGGCACAAAGATATCTCAATGACAAGTGTTCTTTGACTAAAATTTGTAAAGTCATTTTCTTTCCCTAGGCCTTGGAAAGAAGTGAACTGATTTTTAATCTACAGTTTCTATGAGTGATATTTGCTTTGTGTCCTGTCACCCTTCTATTCAGACGTTCTCTCCTTCCAAGCAGGTAAACCTCTGCTTAGAAGAAATTGTTTCTTCTGCTGAGCCTTGGTACAGTTGACAGCTGTCATATACAAGCGCTATGCTTGAATATGTGTCTTTAGAGCTAGACAGTCTCAAAGAGCTTTAATCTTTTCTCTTTGCACATGCAGGGAATGCCTAGGAGCCAGAGACCCCTACTGCGGCTGGGATAACAAGCAGAAGCGATGCACCACCATTGAGGACAGCTCCAACATGAGCCTGTGGACTCAAAATATTACTGAGTGCCCAGTAAGTGGAAATATTTTATATATGTACCGACATGTGAGTGTGTGTGTATGTGTAAAAGGAATATTGCAAGTGAGCATGTGTCAGCCTGATGAGGACTGGCTGATAAAAAAGCGTTCAGAGCCTAGTGGCACATACTTCCTCTAATATCTGCGCACAGTCACTTGCTGAGAGCACAAGGACCCCCAATGTATTTATCTGCCCAAAAAGGGGGATCCCAAAGCAAGCTTTCAGTCCCCTTCATGCCCACCCTTGCTAGGTGGAGAAGGGTGGATCATGTTGTTGGGTTCCTGCTGAGAACCATGTAAACCTCAGATGAAACTTGAGGTGTTTCCGGGCTGCCCCACTGTCTGCACCACCTTACAGGCTTCCTTGCAGGATAGGGAGATGAGAGTCAGTGATGTACAGTGTCCTCAAGCAGCATTCAGTTCATTTTCCTCTTGGATCCCTGAGCACAGCCCATGGGATGACTCTGGTGGAGAAATGTTGCACTGGCAGGAAGAGGCACCTAGGGAGCAGCAGAGAAACATGGCATGTGTGGGTGGTTTGCAGGGGAACAAAAAGATGCATACCTATTAGAGAACATGGGGGAAGGGGGGAGTCCGTATGAGAGACAATATGAGAGAGTTCAGCTCTAACCTCAATTCAACAGGCCAAAGACCAAACCTCTGCGATATTCATGGTCTCCATGAGAGGCAGCAGTTAAGAGAAAGTGTCTGCTTGAATTAGTTTGAGTTGGCTCACCAGCTCCCTTCCCATCCGCCCACCCCCTTTTCTCCGACTTCAACATCCAGTTCCTGGCTGTGATCCCCAGAAACCACCTGGCCAAATTTAATTCCTGCTGCTTGAACCATACCTGGGAGGTGGTTGGGAAGGAAAACCAGTCTTATTAAATAAGTTGTAGGGATGGAGGGGAGGAGAAATTCTCATTAATGTCTATCTGCTTTATCTAACGACAATTAGCATGTTAATACTGATAAGTCCGGTAGACAGAAAGAGGGGGCTGGATGGGTTATATCTTCAGTATGCTATTTATATCTGGAGGTACTGTGATGTTTATTCCCCTTATCTTCCTTACTTCTCATATTTTCCCAGGAAATATTAGTCATTACTTCAATCCATCCTCAGCTTGGCAGGCTTAAGTTTTTCACTGCTGGATTCAGATGCTTGTGTGTTTATAACCCTCCTGTGTTGAACTGGGATGCAGCGCTTCTTGATTGCCCATGCTGTTATCTCGTCCTGCTTAATGCCTGTGTCTGTTGATAGGTGTGTGAGGTGTTAATCCTCTAGTTTGAACATGTCTGCTGTGGTGCACACTAGGGAACAGGCTACTCCAGATCATTGTTTCAAGGTCATAAAAATCCAGCACAGAATATACAGCAATGGCTGTTCTTGGGGTGCTAGTTTTACATTATTTTAACATTTTCCTTGTAGATTATTTTCCATTTAGGTGCTGTCATTCTGCTGCATACATCAGCTCTGTGCTCTTCAACCGATGAGCCGCCAAGCCCATTAGAAGCCACATGCAAGTGCTTCCTTTTTCTTTCTCCTCTGCCCCTTGCTGGAATGAATTCACCTCTGGCATGGGATGGGATGGCTCATTTAAGCACCTCCATCAGCAATGTACAAGTATGTTCTTTGTGTTCAGTGCAGGATAAAGATTGTGGTCAGCAGAGGCAAGTCTAGGGCAGCATGTTCCACCACTGGAAAGGCAGAGGAATGCAGTGACCCAATGCCAGTTGTCACTGGTGAAAAAGGCCCGTGCTGGGACTTCAGTTTGATGAGTTACCATCTTAAGAAGTCCTGGCTTTTCTCACCCCACTTTTCTGGGCCAGGCACCAGGCACTCAGCTGTGCTGGTACAGCTGTATGTGAGATCACACTCCAGTGTGACATGGTATAGATTAAAAGCACTCCTCCCAAATAAACTTTTCCTAACTCGCATAATTTCAGGAGTTCTTCTGTAGCCTAGCCCACAAACAGATGTCTTGGCACAGCTAAGAGAGTGGCACACACAAACTTTTAAAGCCAGAACTGGCATATTATTGAATTATATCCTACAAGGGCCAGGCATTTGTGAGTCAACCACAACACTAACACAACTTGACTGCTGATCTTATGCAAACATGCTTGTTCAGAGCTGCTCTGCACATCTTTGTACAGCACCACATTGCACCACAGATTCCCGCTATCTAGATCTAATATTAAGGGACCTTAGATACAGAGTTAATCATACGGTGTTTTAACATATTGTGCACAGGTTAATCAACCATTGTGCAATGGTTAATATATATAATTAGCAGAAGGAAAAAAAACAACACTGTATCCTACTTTATATCTTACTGATGCCAACATGAACCACCAGCAGGAAAGGAAGTTTAGAATTGGCTCACACACTCTAGTAACCGAGTTCATGGTGTCACTGATGATGGTGGTCTGCAACTCAGGAACTGAGTAATGCCGATTAAGTGTCCAGTCCTCCTTATGCTGATCCAAATGATGCTCTAACTCATGGGTTTTTCATCGTAGTCCCAACTTTGTGTATCCAGCAAACCCCTATCTCAGTCCTCTGGCATCTGCTCTATGTTACCCTAATTTCTTGCTCGTTAGATCCCCCAATTCTTTTTTGGGGTGACTAACAGACTTGTGTAGTCAGCCCCTCTCAATTCGTGTGTGGCTGCCACTCAGCTGTACTGCCCAGGATAACCCTACTCTAGCCCACACTGGAGCCTGCCCAGTGCACAGAGGGGACTGCACGTGCCAAAATCAAACCCATGAGTCTCTGAAAACTGACAGTTTTCCTCCCCACCTCCCAGGAACTTTATACCCTAGACGGATTTGAGTGGCTTTTCATGGAAATTGCAAAAAAGGTGTTCCAATGACATAAAGTTCAGTTCCTTGCTCTGATCACTAGCTTGTTTCCAAGAAAATGTTGCTACTTATGGACAAACACTCTTTCCTCCTAGATTTGGTTTTAGAAATTATTTAAATATTTTGACTGAAACTTTGAAACCTTGAAGGAACTTTCAGCTTCTATCAAACAGCCAAGATGGAAACTTCCAGCTGAAATAATCAAAGCTTGATAAAGTTATAAGCAGTTGACATGTGAAGCCTAAGAGGAAGTACAGATATAACAAAAGGACAAGGAATGCTTCTAGCCTTATCAGTAATATCAGAATGAATATTGAAAATATCCTGGCAGCAGGAGGTAGGAGCGGTCAGTCCGAATTTTTAGATCGTGCAATTGAGCCTGTAGGTGGTACAGGGAAGAAACAAAATGGTGACACCTTTGGTAGGAGTATATCAGTTTACTAAGTACAGGAACTCTGGAATTAGTAGTAATGTCAGATTACAGACGGGCATTTGATCATGGATGTTTTTAAAGATGTCCTCTCTGTCTGATGGACACTGTGTTGGCTACAAAGGATTTACCTTGTAAAGATATTCCTGAAAAAGATCAATGCAGATGAGTTTTTATCCCACTTCCTAAGTTTGCTCTTTTGAAGATATTATTATGAATTTAAAGATGGAATAATAATCCATATGTAATTTCATAAGTAAAAAAAAAAACTTCCCACACTCTCAACGTGACATGTTTATAAATCTCAACATTTCAGCTATGGCTGCTTATTTGTTTAATTTTTGGGTTGCTTCCCAGTATCACTTATGAGCCAATAATTATTTGTCAGCTTTTTTTTTTTTTTAATTGAAGCCACGGGCCATATCATACCATTGATTTCTGAACAGAACTCACTGCTGGAATCAGCAAGGCTTTCTGGCTCAAAAATGAACAGAAATGATCCAATATTTGGATTATGACTTTTGTAAGGCAGGAGAAAAGAGGAGATAAAAATCTAGCGTTAAATATCTTCAAGTAGTTCTTTTGATTTTTTTTTTCTCCCTGACTTTTAGCAACCAAACAGTATTGATTTTTGACTGCATGCATGTTTAAAACAACAAATTCAAAAAACAACAACAAAACCCAATGTTCTTTTCTCTGGGCATTTTGCTTTGTAACCTGCAGCCCAGAGCAAATTTTTATGACGACATGATAATCTACTGCAAACAAAGGTTTGCAACAGATGCTCGAAACCCCCCAACTGCTGCCTGACAAGCACAGTAACAGATCTAAATTACTTCTAGGTCACTGCTGTGTATTTTTTATGTTGCTGTAGATGGGTGAGAGGGGAAAATGACGGCCCACCAGAGGTTCATCATGAGTGTTTAATGTAGTGCCAGACTCAGAGAAGCCCAGAGCAAAGTGTTTAAGACAATGAGTGTTTGAAAGCACTGCTCCCTTGCCCACAGTTGGCTCACTTGTGGACCCTGAGCAGGCTCGCAGCCTCTCTGTGCCTTGGTTTCCTTGTCTGGAAAGCAGGAGAAATGAATCCCCCCCCTGGCCGGGGCAGCCCAGGGGATTGATCCTGCTGGCTGCAGAGCTCAGCCAAGCATGGCACAGTGGGACTTTTCAGCGGTAGCTGGCTCAGATTTGGGGTCAGGGCCGTTCGCCAGGGCCCCAGCCTCTTTGCTTTGCTTTTCATTGCGTGCAACATTAAGGCCAAGCCCAGCATTGCCTTTGCGAACGGGTTTACCAAAGCTGTTGAGCATCCCACCACCCCAGGAGTGACCCCATGGGGATGAGCCACGCGCAGGCAGCTGCCCTCGGTGCTGTCCCACCTGTGGGGCTCTGCGCTTTGGGACGTGGGTTGGGGAGGATGGAGGGAGCTGCTGGGGAAGGGTGCATCATGATGCTGCACTGTAGCAAGGAGAAAGCCAATCACGAAGTAGAAGGAGATGAAGGAGAGGTAAGTGGCATGGGAGGGAAACCAAGGTAACCCTCAGCTCCTCAAGGAGTAGCGCATCAGGGTCACTCTCGAGCTGCAGACCTTGGATCTGGCACAACACTTTGAACCTTCCTACTGCTGGCTGCAGACCACGATACTATGGGCTCCCTGTAGCCATAGGGTATCATGGCTGTAAGACCTTCAGCATTGCGTTAACTGCTTGTTGTGTCCAAATTTCTTGTGCTACCTGGCGTGTGTTGGGGCTTCAGAGAAACCAGGGGAGAGTTCTCTGCTCTACGGGGACCGTTACTCTGCTTTGCCCAAGTGGTCTATGATGTTATATCTCTACACATTATCTGGGTGCAGCACCTCCGTGACAGGGAGAGGGGGGCTGTGTAGCCCTGGGGTTGTTACCACGGTGTGGAAATGTATCGTCTGATGTGGGAGCTAAATGCAGCAGTTCCCAGATGGTAGGGGACTGAGCTGCGCTGGGCTGCACCTGTACCTGGGCAGGAACAGGGGGGAGCCCAGGGCAGAGGTGTCAGAGCAGGCTCCCAGGCATGGTCCTGGAGTCGCTGAATTTTGCTGTCAGAGCTGGTTCCAGCAGCAGCAGTGGGCACAAGAAGGTGGCGGTGGCCTGGGAGCGATCCAGAGAGCAGCAGGCAGCACTGCTTTTCTCAAGTCAGCTTTGGCTGCCAGCAGCAATCCCTCAGCCCACATCTTTGGGCTCACCTAGCAGCAATGGTTAAAACAAGACATGGGAGCAGGCTCTGATGCCCTGTCTCTTGGAAGGTCATCCTGGGCTGGAACAGTTGTTTTTCTCACAGGACTACTGCATTTTCACTTCAATGTAGTACAGAGGGAGCTCAAGCTTCAGGTTCCTGGGCGCTGAGCAGGCAATGAAGCAAGGGGCAGAGGAAACAAACATCGGTGTGGTCTGGCCTGTAAATTGCCTTGAGGTGAATTCTTGCTCTTCAGCCCAGTGCATGATCCTAAGCATTGATTCTAGCCACCACCATCTCCTCCACCTTCTGTCCTTCACCCAGCTTAGCCACGTAGGCTACAGCACTGTTGAGAAACGGCGGCAGTTCTTATGGCGCGTTTGGACAGGGCCAAACTCAGCCTGAGCCGGTCGCTGTGGTTATACAACCGCTGCCTCAGGAAATACTCGGCAGGAACAGGCCCAAACACCCCAGAGGCAGAAGCGTAGCAGAGGGGACAGCCATGGCTGGCCGTCACCTTGCTGGGAAGGCTGCAGCTGCGCCGTGTGGGGCGTGCGAGTGCGGTGGCCTCGCGGCCTGCAGACGGCGCTGCGCTGGCGGGGCAGGCTCGGGTGCCTGCGCGCACACGTTAGGTATGTGGGGTGGAATTCGGAGGTAAACACCGACGCGGCACAGCCTGAAAACAACCCTCTGTTTTGAATCCTGCTCACAAGCACAGACAGCTCCCATCTAAGCTGCATCTTAATCCCCCTGGCAGCTTTGTTTGGCATTTCTATTGTGGGGCTGTCTCCAGAAATGTAAACTTGCTATTAATGACCTTTTTTTTTTTTTTTTTAAACTAGGTGAAAAACCTGACAACAAATGGAAGATTGGGGCCTTGGTCCCCATGGCAACTGTGTGAGCATTCGGATGGGGACAGCTCGGGCTCCTGTATGTGTAGGTCACGTTCATGTGACAGCCCTCGTCCTCGCTGTGGAGGTCGTGGCTGTGAAGGGGCCAGGATTGAGGTCGCCAATTGTTCAAGGTATCTCGGCATCTCTGTGCTTTTTGGGAAGGGAACAAGAATTGTGTCTGTCCACAGCTTATCTCTTTCCTTGTGTTTCTGTGACCATGTTGTATCCCAGCCAAATTGAGGTATGTGAGCTCCAGCTTGAGGTCAGTGAAAAATGAAGGAGCCTGGGGCCTTCAGGTGTCTCGGCCAGGGCCCTTGGAAGTTGGGCACCCCAAATTAATGTTAAGGTTAACCTTGCATACACTGTGCCACAGTTTCCCTGAAGGGTACAGTGAGTAGTGACCCATCCATCAGGAGGAGGTGAGTAAGGCAGAGGTAGTTGTTAGCCAACTGAACAACAGTAAGGTGAAAAACATCAGTAAGCTCTCGATCGTTATTTGCGGAGACTGAATTCTGAGCTTGTGTTGCCAAAAGCAGAGCTCCTTCAGAACGGTGCTTGTAGAGACAGGACCTCGTGTGGCTGCGAGCAAGGTTTGTTTGCACTGCTCTGCGGTCCTGTGCGCTGCCTGCAGCACGCTGGCCTGGCAGCCAGAGGCATCTAGGAGGCATGTCTGCTGAGCACAGCAGGTAAACAACACATGCAGCTTGGCTTGTGTCAAAGTGCCACGTTCCCAGTGAAGCCTGGAGCTCATGCTTTAGCAGTATGGAAGCTAAATGTCCTCTGGTGGGGTGCCTTATACATAGCCATGGTGTTTATACCCATGCTACCCCATCACCCTCAGACTACATCATGTCATGACTCAAGGAAAGACGAGGCAATAGGGTAAGCACTACTTAACCAGGGTGGGGCCAGCCAGTATTTTGGTAAATACTGGGTCAATTCGGTTTTTATCTACTTTATCTTCCTTACAGATGTTCATTCCATTAAGGACAGCTGTCTCTTGACTCCTCCCTAGAGATCAGTGCTGGTCTTGGCACCAAATATTCAGCAGTACTCATGTTTGAATTGGCATCTCTCCTTCCAGTTGTGGGCTGTGCTACCTAAAAGATGTGTAGTCATTCCTACCCCTGTGCTGCCACCGTGGGCTGAGCGGAGCCTTCCCAAGGCTGTCTGTTCATGTCACTAGTAAAGGCAAATTACGCCAGAGGGATGGGTTTCTCAGCACTACTCTGATGGCAAAAGAGGCAAGAACAGTTTCTGAGCACGGGATGAAAAATAGATTATTCAATCCTAAGACACAGGAAAACAGCATGGTTTGAAAAATAGGGACATCTGGTCATCCTACATCCACCTCAGCCCTCAAATTTCCTTTAATTGACTTCATATGGCATTAAGTTTTCTTCTTGAAAGAGAAATCAGGATGACTAAAGATGAGTTCTATTAGAAAGCTGGAAATCTGAACATGGAAAGTGTCCTTATTTCTGTTAAAAAAATGTTGAACACACAAATAGATGCTGAGAGTTGTTTTTGTGATGAATTTCTAGATGAGATTACTTACCCTATTTTGCCATAATAGCAAATAGCAAATTCCATTTGATTTCTTCCTTTCACAATTTAACATATAATCTTTGCTTTGGGTTAAGGCCTGGGGATATAGTAGGTGGGTTAAAACATGGAAGAATAACTTAGAAGAGTAACATTTTCATGTAAGTGAATTTCTTGTTCTATGACCTTGTTTGGGGTAGGAGAGGGGAAGGGAAGGAGGGATGAGAGAGCAAGAGGAGGAGGGGAGGAATAGCTAGCAAGATTCTGAAATAAAGCTGCCAAGAACAGGCAAGAGTTGATAACAAATAGAAAAAGTGTGAAGGGCAATGTGGGTTTTAACTTTCATCCTCTGCCCTCATTGGTGCTACGCCAGAAAATATTTCTTGCCAGCAGTTTTATTAGTTCAGTAAATGCTTTGAAAATTAACATCTGTTTTCAAGCTTAGCTTTCAAGAACCAGAGAGCACCTGAGTTGTTTTTTTGACTAGACTTTTTAGAAAGATTTTTCTTTAGAAAAATAACAACAACAACAAAAAAAGAGATTTTTTTTGGCTTTAGGCAGCAAAGTGCCAAGATGAGGCAGTTCTGTAGGACAGAGCCTTGCCACTGGCTTCAAATGAAATGAAACCTGCAGTACAGAAGAGATGAGATACAGTTCCTCCCAGCCTGCCTTAGTGAGGCTCCGAGGTTTAGTAGTGCAGCTAAATCAGAGCAAGGTGAGCTTTAATAATCAGGAGATTTTAAAGATGATAATGTAATGTCAGCTTCTGTGTGAGCACATGGTGGAGTTACTGCATGGCAGCATCCACACAGAAGCCAGCCACATGCATGTGTCCCGACATCTCCATTGTGAGGTGCGAACTCAGGGTTTTTACATCGCATTTGCTTCAGGCTCGGTTTCCACTTCTCATCTGAGATGCGATCACTCATTAAACCCTGAAATTCTATCCTACCTCTGAGCTCTTAATTGCCTTCTGGTTTCTACAGATTTAAGGTCACACTACAATGATGCTTGCAGGCTGCCATGAAAGCTAGAAGCAATTACTGTTACTTTTTATGAAACTTGAGATTTCCACCTAATAGGACTCAATGCCGAAGGGTTTAGGAAAACACCAAATATTATGAGGTTTGTGAGAGAATGATTGGAGCTGGCAACAGTTTTGCTGTAAGAGATTTAAAGCATCGGTACCTACTGAATTAGAGGGAAGTTTTTAATATCCTTTGGCACAATTGGCATTGATGAGCCTCAAAACCTGCACTCTTTGCAGAGGAGTCCAGGAGATAGAACTTTGGGGCCAGCTGTTGGCTCAGAAAAGGGGGGTTTGGAGACATGGGGGAGATGATGGGGGAATAGTCAGTGAGAGCTGTAGCAACCACACTGTTGCCCAGCAAAGCCTGGCAGGCATTTTCTAAATCATTCAGTGTTGGCTTCATTCTCTTCCTATCCATTTCTTAGATAATTCAATGATGAGGAAGTAAGGCCATTGCTAAGCACTTTTGGAAATCCCTTTGCTAAATATTAGCCGGTGTGAAGTCTGGTTGAAATGAATGTCTCTCTTCTCCAACTGGTTCAAGCATTCTGCTATCAGAGACATATCTGTTTGACTGTAAAGCATGGCATGACATAGGCAGACTGTTAGGTAACCCCCATACTCTGTTCTCTCTCAAACTCTTTGTTAGAAATGGCGCTTGGACACCCTGGTCTTCCTGGGCCCCGTGTAGCACCTCCTGTGGGATAGGCTTCCAGGTCCGCCAGCGATCCTGCAGCAACCCTGCTCCACGGTATGGAGGCAGGGTCTGTGTTGGACAAAGCAGAGAAGAGAGGTAAGATACCTTAACAACATCGTGTGATCACTTCTGTTGTTATGTTGGCAGCTGGAAGTGGTGGATCTTCTATGAATGCAGAGGAAGGCTGTTTGGCTGAATATGCACAGCAGAAGGAATTTCAGAGCCTAGGAGGGATGAGGTTGCTCACATGCATGGCCACTCTCTTACAATGAGCCTGTGACCATCCCAGACTGCAGAGCTGCCTCTTCTCTCAGGCATGACCATTGAGATCCTCACAAGTATTCTCATCCCCAAAACAGAGGGTTGACCACCTCAGTGAAAGGAGAAGCTGTGTCTGCTGTTAGCAGTGCAGAATCTACAGATAGTTACACTGTTCTGATCTGTCCCTTAGGAGGCAGTTCAACGTGTGCAGCTTTCATTTCTAATTACACCATTGCTAAGTCTATGTGCTGATGCACCAAAACAAGTTCAAGACAGAATACTGCTTAACTCACAGATTCAAGGTTGAGTTTTTGCAGGGCATGGCATCAGAAAAACATCTTTCTTCCCCTCTAAGCAAATTTTATGCAAAATCACTAAAAGACAATACTTTTTTTAACATTCAGAGCTATCTGCACTATTTCACAGAATCACAGAATCGTCTAGGTTGGAAGAGACCTCCAAGATCACCAAGTCCAACCTCTGACCTAACACTAACAAGTCCTTCACTAAACCATATCACTAAGTTCAACATCTAAACGTCTTTTAAAGACCTCCAGGGATGGTGACTCAACCACTTCCCTGGGCAGCCCATTCCAATGCCTAACAACACTTTCGGTAAAGAAGTTCTTCCTAATATCCAACCTAAATCTCCCCTGGCGCAACTTTAGCCCATTCCCCCTCGTCCTGTCATCAGGCACGTGGGAGAATAGACAAATCTCTACCTCGCTACAGCCTCCTTTAATGTACCTATAGAGAGAGATAAGGTCTCCCCTGAGCCTCCTCTTCTCCAGGCTGAACAATCCCAGCTCCCTCAGCCGCTCCTCGTAAGACTTGTTCTCCAGACCCCTCACCAGCTTTGTTGCCCTTCTCTGGACTCTCTCGAGCACCTCCATGTCCTTCTTGTAGTGAGGGGCCCAAAACTGAACACAGTACTCGAGGTGCGGCCTCACCAGAGCCAAGTACAGGGGGACAATCACTTCCCTAGACCTGCTGGCCACACTGCTTCTTATACAGGCCAGGATGCTGTTGGCCTTCTTGGCCACCTGAGCACACTGCTGGCTCATATTCAGCCGACTATCAACCAATACTCCCAGGTCCTTCTCTGCCAGGCAGCTTTCCAACCACTCATCTCCCAGCCTGTAGCTCTGCTTGGGGTTGTTACACCCCAGGTGCAGGACCCGGCACTTGGCCTTGTTGAACTTCATACAGTTGACCTCAGCCCATCGGTCCAGCCTATCCAGATCCTCCTGCAGAGCCTTCCTACCTTCGAGCAGATCGACACACGCACCTAACTTGGTGTCATCTGCAAACTTACTGAGGGTGCACTTGATCCCCTCATCCAGATCATCGATAAAGATATTAAAGAGGACTGGCCCCAGCACTGAGCCCTGGGGGACACCACTGGTGACCAGTCTCCAACTGGATTTGACTCCATTCACCACAACTCTCTGGGCCCGGCCATCCAGCCAGTTTTTAACCCAACGAAGCGTATGCCAGTCCAAGCCACGAGCAGCCAGTTTCTTGAGGAGAATGCTGTGGGAAACGGTGTCAAAAGCCTTACTGAAATCAAGGTAGACCACATCCACAGCCTTTCCCTCATCCACTAAGCGTGTCACTTTGTCATAGAAGGAGATCAGGTTCGTCAAGCAGGACCTGCCTTTCATAAACCCATGCTGACTGGGCCTGATTGCCTGGTTGCCCTGTAAGTGCTGCGTGATGACACTCAAGATAATCTGCTCCATGAGCTTCCCTGGCACTGAGGTCAAACTAACAGGCCTATAGTTCCCCGGGTCTACCCTCCGGCCCTTCTTGTAGATGGGCATCACGTTTGCTAGCCACCAGTCGACTGGGCTTCTTCAAACCCAACCCCTCAATAAACACATGCTTCAAGGCATCCTGATTTGGTTTCCAGCTTTGACATTTTCATTAAAGGCCACCTCTGCTTGGCAGTAGGCTGTTGCTTGTCCCTTGAGTGGTCAGTTAAGATAGATCTTTCTGCATTTCTCAGAATACAAAGGGCAATTCATTTAACTTCCTTTATTCAGGACAGTTTAATGTTTGGTGTGATTTGTGGCCATTCAGAATGGTCCTTTTTGGGTTTTAAAGAGTACATCTGAGTCAATTACAATCCTGTGTGATTCAATTTGAGAACAATATTGATTAAAAAGCTGAACAAAATTGAAGTTACCTTTTCTAAAGGGAACATGAAATAACATTAATTTAGGGCCTGCCTTTAGATACATATAGCATCTAGTTCAGCTCCAGCTGCAAACACTAGTTTCTTAGGAACCAAGGAACAGTAAGGGCCAGATCATGGGACAGGAAGATTGTCAAGTGTTTAGCACCTGCCGTTAGTGACAGATCAATGTGGAGCTGACCTCATATTAGTTTCCTAAATAAAAGCCAGATTTTTAAAATATTTACCATCCACTATCTCTCTTTCTGGCACGTGGGCTTCAGCTTCTGACTTCTTGTGCAAATTCAGTGCATAAAAGTTTGGATTAGAGCACTTTCAAAAACCCAGTCTTCACCATTTGCTCCAACTATGTCCTGTCAGCCTGGTTAACCACTCTTCTTTATAAAGAGCACAGTTCTCTGCTGTGAGCACTAATACTGCTAATCTGACTGTTGTGTCAACCTGCTGGCTTTCTGTGCATGCAATAAGTGCACCCAAATGCAGTGTGCAGTGTAGCTTTGCATCCGACATCATTTTGCCCCTGGGTTGTACTGACATAGACATTATTTGAGAAATATGCTTTCTTCTTTCAGATTCTGTAATGAGAACAGTCCTTGTCCATTACCAATTTTTTGGTCTTCGTGGGGTCCTTGGAATAAATGTAGTGTGAATTGTGGTGGAGGAATTCATTCAAGGCAGAGGTCCTGTGAAAATGGAAATACATGTCCAGGCTGTGCTGTGGTACGTACTGTTTATTGTCATTGCATGTGGGACACCTATTAACATCTAGCTTCTAGGGACTTGTTATTTAACTCCTCTCTCCATCTTGGTTTTATTTCTCAAGCTAGAAGAAATTGCTATCCTCAGCTCTTGCTGGAGAGGATGCTGAAATGAACTGGGAAGCAGAGAGGTGGCAGATTCCAGAAGTCAGTGAAGTTGGTTTGAGTGTGTGTGTGTGTCTGTGTGTGTGTCTGTGTGCGTGTACGGGTTAGAACAGACTGGCACACAGAGAACTTCGTAGACCTCTCTAGGCTTGATATCAAGTCCTTTAACTGGCATCACTCTACATTTCTTTTATTCTATCCCACTCCCAAGGATGACCCTGTTGAGTCAAGGAGGCCCTGCACACAT
Source organism: Anser cygnoides (assembly GCF_040182565.1). Taxonomy (NCBI): domain Eukaryota; kingdom Metazoa; phylum Chordata; class Aves; order Anseriformes; family Anatidae; genus Anser; species Anser cygnoides. Next base: position 27,395,384 of record NC_089878.1, read on the forward strand.
CAGAAATGAGTCTCGTCATACTTGAGTAAACAACAGGTCAAATACCCAGTTAACCCATCAATGAGGCAACGACTACCAATTTTCTCTCTTTATTTTCCCTTTCCTATTCTGGCAGCTGTTTTGTGCAGATGTTTTAATTAGTTTTATGGAGAGCTTTCTTTCAGTGTAAGCAGATTTGATCTGGAACCTCCCATCTGTTCACAAGCTGTTTGGCATTTACTCTAGAATCATAAAGTCCTAAAGCATTACATTGCTCTCCCTCTGCCAGAAAATATGGGTTTATTTATTTATTTTTAGACAAGAACTCAATGCTTTACACTGGAATCCTCCTGCTGGTGGTGAGAATTGTAAGGACCCTGAAACACCACATCCCCATCCACCCGGATATTGGCTCTACTCTGTGGATGCTCAACTCTACACTAAAGATGGCAAATGTTTCGTAGTCCTCACTAGAGGATTCAAAAAGCCAACCAAACAAAAATAATAAAAAAAAAAAGCTGTAAAAACGGATTATCTAAAACCATCTTAAAACAGTAAACTTTTCAAGGAATAAACCTTACTGACATTTTGTCCTCATGGGGCTCCTCTAGGCCGACCTGAGAGCAGCATATCAGGGTCACAGCAGAAAACTAGTTTGCTGTTATTATTATGCACTGCCTGAATTATTCTCCTGCCCATGATGCACCATGCTTTCTAAGCCCCACAGGACTCAGATGGGCAAGAACACCTGAGTCAGCAGAGAAACACAAACCTGAGGGAGACATTAAAATAGTAAGCATAGTCCACCCTCAAGGTCCACCTGAGGCACCTCTGCCTCCGTAGTCCCTATGTTTTGTGCTGTGCCCAGCACCGTGTTGTACCTGTGAGGTCAGAGAAGGTGAATGGAGGTTGTTTTAGATCCAGAGCATACCCCCTTGTTTTCTAGGGTATAAATACATCTCTGTCAGTTAGTCTGCTGCTGTTTGGTAAGTAAGGTCAAAGTAGTTTTCCTTCTTGGCAGGAATATAAGACCTGCAACCCAGAGAGCTGCCCAGAGGTGCGTAGGAACACACCCTGGACTCCTTGGATGCCTGTCAACATCACCCAGAACGGTGCCCGCCAGGAGCAGCGCTTCCGCTACACGTGTCGTGCCCAGCTCTCTGATCCCCACGAGCTGCAGTTTGGGAGGAAGAAGACTGAGAGTCGATTCTGTCCCAACGATGGCTCGGCAGTGTGCGATACTGACTGTATGTATTGCCAGCTCCAGGGGACTACAGGGAAAGCCTAGATTTGGTGGTGGAAGGGGGATCCTCTCAGAACAGCCAGAAACTGGTTGTGTCTGCATAAATCTTGGCATGCACAACTAGTGTCACAGCAGAATGATGGGGATGGAGAGAGCCCTGTGACTTAGCTGTCAACACCGTTATGATCCCTGTGCTTGTGGTAGGGTATATATAGATCTATTCCTGGTACTGCCAAGCTGCCCCAAAGAGAACAGGCAAGTGATCAGGGTGTAGAGAGAGAAAAAAAAGCTATTCTACAGGATAGCGTGTCTTTACTTTTCTTTCTCTCTGGAGGTCCCCTTGTGCACTGCCTCTGGGGTTATTCCCTTCACTACTGCTGTGATCCAAGGCAGCGTCCTGAGGGCAGAGCCTGAACTACCACAGTTTGCTACCCAGAAGGGTCATTTATCAAGGTTATCGCTAGGCTCAGTTTCTATGTGCACAGATTTTGTTTCCCTTCTAGCTATGCTGTAACCCTGTAACACTTGCTAAGAACAGAAACTCATCCCCAGGGCACATAAATCCTGATTGTATTCATGAGACGAAGTCCTTTTTAAAAGCTCAGCAACTGATTGATTTGTGATCATGTGGTGTCTTGTTTGTTTTCCTTGAAGCTCTTGTTGATGACCTCCTCAAGACTGGTAAGACCTCTGCACGGATTATCAATGGGGGCTGGTCCTTTTGGGGGGCCTGGTCTTCCTGTTCCAGGGACTGTGAGTTGGGCTTTAGGATCAGGAAGAGAACATGCACAAACCCTGAACCTAAAAATGGTGGATTGCCCTGCGTGGGGTCAGCGATGGAGTACCAAGACTGCAACCCACATCCCTGCCCAGGTAACCATGATTATATTCCTGCATGAAATTCAGAGCTGTTCTTGCCCATCTTAATGGCAGAGCCACCAAAAATCAGTATTTCCAATCTGCCTTTTTTTTTTTTTTTAGTTTGAGGGATTCACCCTTAATTTATTTGAAAACTATTGTAATGATCCATGTATGTAAACCACACACACCTTGGTGCTGTGACTAATGTTTCACCTAGGCTCAGAGGGTAAAACAGCCACGTCCTCTAAAGGAAGTAGTATGGTGGCTTGTGTAGCAGTGTTTTGCTTCAAGCAGGTTTGCTGCTCCATCCAGTGGAGGGCATGATGGTGCACCTGCACCTTTGTGAGGAGATGGGCTTAATGAATGTGACTTAATGCTGTGTAGAGAGATGCTTGATGTGGCAGTTCTTCTTGTGAACACTTGTTTCTTCCCCTTCTCCTGCTTACGTATTGTTCTTGCGATGGGCATCTACTCTTGACATCAGTTACCATTTCCTGCACAGCCAGCAGGGAGTATTCTTGCCTGGTTTCCTGGTTTTCGAGTTTGTCCTCATGTTTATGTTGCACTCCTGGTCCAGAATAGTAATAATAGACTATTGACTAATGTATTCTCACTCTCTTATCATTCTCCTTGCTCTGTAATAGCTATCTAAGCTAAATTTAAGTGATCTTACACAAATTACTTTGCCTCTTTGCAGTTCTTGCAATTATCTAACTCTGGCAATATAGTTTGTGGCCTACACTTGAAAATGCTGTATTATTATAGTATTATTATGATATTAAAATTCAATGCAAAGATAAAGTGCCAATGCAGGTAGGAAAACATGATCAGAATGTGTAGCAAGAGCATAGCAAGAGTGTCAAATATTGCACTCTGTGGCCTATAAAAAGAAAATAACTCCAGCACTATAAAGGCAGCTATTAGTACTATTTTGGAAACTCTTCAGTGGCTTTTCACTAATGTCTGTGCCCTTCTTCTGTGCTGTTTTCTCTCCCTGGACACTATGATGTTTTACAATCTATTGTAAGTGCATGACTGCTATTTCTCTGTGTCTCCCTCCTTCCCTGCCTCACTCAATATGTATACACAAATCCTGGGTTCATCTTGCACTAAGTCATGAGGTTGCTGTCTCCTGAAGTAGTGGCATGTGGACCTGAAAATCAGGTAGTCTAGTAACCTGACAAGAGGGGTTGGGAACGAGGGTTCTTAATTCCCTCTCTGGATTTATTATTAAAGTGTTATGGGACTGTGCTCATACAAAGCCTCTGAACTTCTCTTTTCTGAAGGCTGGGACTAAAAGACTTAGGGTCCCCTGCAGAAAGGTGCCATATAAACTCCACTTAGGTTGTACAACACTGTTTTTCCAAGTAAATATGTTGTTGCTGTAGGTAAAGTGTCAGAAGACAATAAAGCTGTTTTATAAAAAGGTGTGTAACAACAAAGTGACTACCCTAAGGAATAGTTTCTATTATGGTGCTTTATGATGCAGAGTCCTTTTGTGCATAGACTTCATTTGGCATCCACAGAGTGCAGCACCTTCAAACCCTCTCTTGATACAAAGCTCTTGTCAGGACCAAATGTCCTGGGGTGCAACAAAGTGCTAGCTAGTCTGGGCAGGGTAGACCTGGAAGGTGAGATACTGGGACTCTCCAGCTTTGTCACGCTGAGGGGCGTAACCAACTGCATGCACCTCTCTCTCCTTGCTTTTCCATACTCTTCAGTGAAAGGCTCCTGGTCTTGCTGGACTCCTTGGTCTCAGTGCTCAGCAACCTGCGGAGGAGGACACTACCAGCGCACACGGACTTGCACCAATCCAGCTCCATCTAGCGGAGAGGATATCTGCATTGGGCTGCACACTGAGGAGGCCCTCTGCAACACGCACCCGTGTGAAGGTAGCCAGTTCTCACCCCTGCTCCAGCTGGCTTGGGTGGTGGTGGGAGCAAGGCACATCTACAAAATGTTTAAAAAATAAATCAGGAACACCACCAGTTAGTAGCTGTTCTGATCATTCAGTAAACGTATACTGAACCAGGGAAAAAGCAGACATCCTAGCATTCAAATCAAACACATCACCTTTCTTTTTGTACTTGTTCACTAGACCGTGCTTTGGCATTCTAGTGCTGGCCAGGCAAAATCTTGTTAATGGACAAACCATTTAAAGTAAATGAAAAAGCAGGACTTTGGTTCTTGAATGTGGAAGCTACAAGACAAGAACGAGGAGTCATGAAGCATCAATCTGTGCAGTTGCTGAAGGGGTGATCCTTCCTTTTTCTGTCTTACAGACTGGCAGATGAATGTGTGCTACAACTCAGCGTTTAGGGTTCGGATCTGTGCTGGTTTTGATTCACCATTGTGTATTTCTGATCCAGCACAGGCTGACTCCTGCCCTTAGGGACATTAGCAAAAGCTTTTTAACTGCTATAATTTGTGCTGGCTGCTTGGGGTATGCCTGGGAGACAACCTGAAATTTGGAGGTCCTGGTGCAAGATTGTGCCGTCCAACTCCTTGTACATCTTTAACCACAGAGTTGATATAGGAGCTATTGAAACAACACTGCACAGTGCAGTACTCCACCAAGGGCCAGTTCAGTCTGGGTTAAGAAAACTTCAATCTGGCAAGTAGGGTGTGATGCCTGCACTGGTATTTGTATTGACATAGTTAAATCCACTGAAGACCACTGGATTACATGTGTGAGAGGCCCAGGTGAAGATCTAGACACCTTCCAGCATGGGAGAAGTTTGTTTTCCACAAGGGATCCTCTTGGTGAAGTTGTCCATGTGTTTTCCTGATCTTGGATTTAAGGTGGCTGGTCAGAGTGGTCGGAGTGGAGCCTGTGTAATGAGGAGGGTATCCAGTACCGCAGCCGTTACTGTGAGGTGCACAGTCCAGACTCTTCTCAGTGCGTTGGAAACAGCACACAGTATCAGGATTGCCTGTATAATGAAATTCCAGGTATGTACAATGTTGTTGGAGAAGGAGAGGGTGGGCCAATTCAGAAGAGCAGCTCGTCCCCAGAGTGTAAAGCTAGGGTGAGGTATTTTCTACTATAAAAGGGGTTTGTATGCTTCTAGAAAAACAAGCAGACTGATGCATATGTTATCAACCCCCTTGTTGCAGGCACAGGGTAGCTGGTGTTCCTTTGGGGTAACTCAGCTCTCTTATAAAACAGAATTACCTAGTTCTGTAATAAATAACTAGTATTGCTTCACCTGAACTGAAACTTTTAACTTTGCACAGTTCATCTTAGGCTGGGTTATGAAAATGAGCTCTGTTCTCAGCATGGATGCAGGCAACAGAAGGTCCTTGAGTTCAGGTATCAAAGGAAGCATCCTAAAAGACTGAAGAAACAAGGTGGGGCAGGTGAAGATAACTGGCGTGTGAAGTGGGGAGAATAATCAAGTGTCTAACAGAGCAGCATGGTTGATGGATAGACAGTCATTAACATTTTCCACTCTATGTTTTGTGGAAAATGAGGCTCTCAGGAAAATATTTGATATCTGTCTAGGCTGAATAACACCTTCCAAATGTTCTTTTCTGGACTATAATGACCTGGCTTAAAAATCTGAGATATCTAGACAGTGGTAGTCTCTTTCCCATGGTTCTCTCAGCTACCTTTTTTCCCCTAAATTGAAGAATCTAAACAGTGTTCAGGTAACAGTACTGTAATTGTCAGGTCTTTGGAGAGGTTTTGTTATATGTAGTTTACACTCTGAGCTTTCCATTCAATTTAGAGAGACTCTCAGCTTGCTGCAGAACACAGGAGCAGCTTTTCATGTCTGGAGCTTGGGGGGTGGTTAATTATTTAAAGGAGTAAAGTGGTGGCAAAATGACAACTTTCTCCAATATTCTTCTCTTTGTTTAGTGATCCTACCAGCCTCCAGCATTGATGAGAGCACAAACTGTGGAGGTAGGATACCACTAACTATATATCTTGTTTTTGTCTTAACCTGGCTTCTTTTCTCCCTGTGCAGTATCAACCGAACCATTAATCTATACAGTTCACATCCCAGTGATAGCCTTAATTCCACTGGAGTCTTGCTGTCTGAGTCAGACTGGAGGAATGTATCACACTGGCCACTTGTCAATTCCAAGATTTTTATTTATTTGGGGGTTTGGGTTGGCCACCAAGGGTCATTAGTTACCAGGGAGCAAATTGCTTGTCTATCTCTACCCACGGGATAAATGGTTCAGGAGAACGAAGGGATAGTCCTCATTTTACCACTGTAAGCCTCCAGCTGTTTGAAGGCAGGAGTTTTTAAGTAACCTATAAAGATTTCACTGAATGGGTTCTCTTAGACAGTTCCTTTGCTGATATAGGACTAGATTAGAGTTTATAGTTGTCCTCCAAGCACTTTCTTTCACTGAAGTCCTCACCTCTCAAAGAAGTTGTCTCCTTTCCGCATGTAAATTGGAAAGATCCAGTCATTAGTGTCACTTCTCGACTGCCCTAGGAGCCCCTGTGATAAAAATCCAGACTGAAGAAAATGGCAAGTTCCTTCGACATTTTAAAATGCTAGTTTCACACTAATGACTATGTCAATTCCCACTAGCATCACACCCCTGCTTTCTTGAAATCTAGATGATCTGCAGGCTGCCAAAATCTCTTCTCTCCATGCAGATCATGGCAAAAAAAAAGCACGCCACGTGTGGAATGGAAATGTGGCCTCTTGGTTTGTGACTGTGGGGCAATCAATGGAATTAAGATTTCGGCACCTACCACATAACAGTCGGCTTTCTGCATCACTCCTCCCCCCTCAGAGAGTGCAATATATCTATTTCAGTTCCAGGATTCCTTCCTATGGGTGGCCTTCTTCTGTTATGCTCTGTATTCTCATTTCCTTCTTTTTCCACCCTTATATTTGCTGCTGTAATCTGCATTTTACCTTAGCTAATTTTAATAATTACTTAGCGTTCTACAATATTTGGCAAGGAAGCCAATCAACAGAAATTCAGCTGATGCATCTCAAAAAATCTGTATTTTCCAAGTGAAGAATCAAAAAGTTTCCCCTCTGGGGCTCAAGTACTGCAGACAAAATTACTCATTTTATCCCTCAGATACTGCTGAAACTCACCTGAAAAATCAGGTGGGTCTTCGAGAGGTGAGAGTGAAATGTGAGAGAGCTTTATGTTTTAGAAAGGATTTCCTGCTGTAGTGAATTGGCAAATGTAACAGTGAAATGAAACGTTCACTACAATATAAGCAAAGCTGGACAGGGGGAGAATGAGACAGTGTTATGTGGCTTCACTGAGCACAGTTGCATATTCTGTGTTTTAGCTCTCATGAGTGAGGCAGAACTCTTTTAGAAAGGAAATGTCTTTTGGGGAGTCTTACAACATTTAGTAGGAAATTACCATCTTTCTGCTGTTTTTTGGACCATCATCCAAAACACAATAGAAAGTGGTAATCTTGCAATAGAATTCTATAGTGTGGTTTAAAAAATAAATGTACCTTGTCAGTCTAATAAATCCTGTATGTTCCTTACTGTAATTATGATTGAAGTGCATTACTTTGCTGTAGGACTCTATTGGTTTGGTTCCTTTTAAACTCAGGAGGATATTTTTTAACTAAAGATTAGAGGAGAGCAGCAGACTAATGGGCAGAATTCATCTGAAAAGCATATCAGTTAAAATGTAAGATGGCACCAAAAAAATGAACGCCGTGATCAGACTAAGAATGAACCTCATTTAAAGCCACTCTCTGAGTAGTCCCTTCCATTTCTCTGCACACAGTTAAGTCAACACAGCAGTCTGTCCAAACGAATTGGCTTTTTAACTATTACGGGAATTTTACTGCTGCAGACCCCACCAAGCCAATACGGCCATTCCCCAGGACGGCTGCCCTGGAGGAGCAGCAGTGGAGAATCCCTCCCAGGCACTAGGCCTCTGTCATTCCTGTTTGAAAGATTACAGAGCAAAGGCAGTAACATTTGGGGTCACCTTGCTGATTCTTTTTCTGTAGATTCCCCCCTGCACACAGCAAAAGGCAACAGGGTTGTAAAGTTTTGCCACCCAAGGGTGCCTCTCGTTGCTTCGTTAACTTGGTGGCTGTAAGGGTCACTAATGTTTATTCTGTTCTTGGTGGAGATCTGTTGGTGATTCATTTTGCCGTGGGGTTTGAGACTCTGAAGGGAGTGAGGAACGAGGAGTGCTATTTGACTTTCTTCCCCCACCAGCCGCAGTGGGGAGGCAGGCACTCCCAGCGCTGCAGCTCCTTCCTGGGGTCAGCGCTGTGCTTGGAGGGTGCCGCTGAAAGCCCATGTGGAGAGATCTCTTTGGGAGGCTTTTATAGTCCAGGAGCTTCTCTTTTTGAAATAATCGCACTGTAGCTACCCCACTGGCACCTGCCTGCAACTGCCTTCCTATCATTGTGGAGAAAGCCAACCAAAGCAGTTTTTTCAAGCGGTTACCCCCCTTTCCTTTCTTCTCCCTGTCATTCCCATTCCCTTGAGGACTCCTGTTTCACTGTTAGCAGTACAAATACACCTCTGAAGTAGTGCAGAGGTGGCCAGGGCAGTACCCCTCTGTGAATAAGTAAGAATGCTGAGCGCACTTGGATTACATGGGGGAGGAATGTGTCTCTCCCCCACCCGACACACAGTCCCATAGGCATTTTGGACAGCTGACAAAAAGGGCTTTCCCCTCCTTTCCTTCCCCTTCAGAGAAACACTGAGCATTTTTATCCCCTTATTTCCATGACACGCACATGCTTTGGAATCCATTAATGTGCATTGTTTGTATGGCTCATTTCTTTAGCTGTCAGCTTAACATAATGTTTAGTTTCAATATCAATAGAGGGGAGAGAGGAGAGACAGGGAGGGAGCTTTGAGAAAACAATGCATGAACCTGTTAAACTGCACAAGGCAGAGCTGCAGTGGGGAGACCGATTTGCTGGGAGATTATGTCAGTTTATGTTGGAACATAAGACTCGGGCTTCAACAGCTTATTAATGTTGATCCCGAGATGTCATAGCTCTGATTTGCACCTGTGGTCTTGTCGGGAGAGGGAAAAAGGCTGTTCTTTAAAAATAGCATCTCTTGTCATTCCCTTGCAGGTTTTAGTCTCATCCATCTGATTGCCACTGGGGTCTCCTGTTTCTTTGGCTCTAGCCTCTTAACGTTTGTGATTTATGTGTACTGCCAGCGCTGTCAGCGGCAGTCCCAGGAGTCGACTGTTATCCACCCAACCACTCCCAACCATCTCCATTACAAGGGCAACACAACCCCCAAGAATGAGAAGTACACCCCCATGGAGTTCAAGGTAGGGTACTTGGTGAGAAATACCACAAACAGCTTGATACTACCTGAACAATTCTGTATTTATGCCGTGGTTTGAATTGGGTGGGTTTGTGTTTCTGTGCCCAGCTGTTGGCATTACATGTGGGGCTGAAGGGGCATTTAGCTGTGCTATCACAAAGGGGTTAAAAAGTCCCATTATTGCAATGGGATTTTGTTCTGTTTCACACTACTGATGAATGCCAGTCTGGCAAGTACATACCAACATACTCCAGGCCATTCTGACTATTGTATGTATACAAATTGTCCTCTAAGAAATCAGTAAGAGCTCAGTTCAGTGCTTTGTTAGTGCATGGTAAGAGGAAACGGAGGGGAGGAAGAATAAAAACGGAAACTTCATTGGACAAATAGCTGGGAAAATGCTTATTGGTAGGATGAGATTCTGGAAATGCTTTAGGAACTGCCAAATTGGAGAGAATGAGAAAGTAAAGAGGGTTCTGCACCCTCTGTCAGTACTGGACAGGATTTATCCCCAGACAAGCATGCAGAAATTCAATAATAGCAGCAGACCTGGGAGCTGAGGCCTTAGGAGAAGGTTGAAGGGACACAGTCTGTTGGCATGTCTGCTTGCTAAAGAGAACATCACTCATTAGCTGAGAAGACAGGACTAAGGGTGCAAGAGACAACGTGCCGAAACAGTAGCACACCACTGTACCTGAGTATCCAGGTGAAGTGAGGGATCAGAGAACTGAGCAGCGGGATGAGTGCAAGCGCTTTGTGTCACCGTGGGAGGAACAGCCTGCCTAAGGTCACTTGAACAGCATGGAACATTGTTTGGGATGTGACACAAAACAGAAAGAAACCCTGCAGCTGCTTATTCCTTTGTATAGCTCTGTGCTGTTGACATTATTATTGTCTGTTTCTGCTGATGTGGCCTGGCTTCTGACTCAGGCCCAACAATAAGATCAGCTGTGGGACCATTGCCATAGATTAAACTCCCTGGGCGTTGGGAACTGTTTCTACATAGGGACTTTATAATGCAGGGCACAGAACAACTCCTGATAAATGGCCATGACTTGCAATGTAAATACGCATCAAAAGTAAGAGCTTGCATCAAGTCATTTGAAGAGTCGATGTTGTTTTGGCATTTTAAAGGAAAACAGTTTGAGGTGGAAAATAACAGACCAGTTGGGCAATAAAGATCTGCTCAACTCCTTGTGCTGGGCATTGCAGCCCCTCAGAGGATTCCGCTGTTTATAAACGCAGTCTCGAAAATACATTTCCTAGCAGTGTAAGGCTACAGTTGCATATAGTTTAATAAGAATGTGGCATCATAATGCGAGTCAGCATGGATTTGTGGAAAGTAAATCATGTCAGGCAAATTGGATTCCTTTTTTAAATTAAATAAATATTGATCTAGATGGGAGGGAAGCGGCAGACATATTGGGATTCTCAGAGCCTTTTAACAAAATTTCACAGGATGTATTATTCTGTACACTCTGCATATACGGGCTAGGTAATAAATTATTAACACAGGTAAAGAACTGGGACCTGATCCTGGAAGCTTCAAACTATGACAGTAATCCTTTCAGTTGTGTGAGGAGTTGTGGCAAAGTCAATAGGAAGACACAAATGAGAAAGGCTTGCAAGAATGAAAGTGAGCAAGAGTATCCCCTTATTTCTTACATAGCAACAAAGAAGGTAAGAGGTAAATTTTTTTTTGTGGGCAAAAGCAGATAGTTGCAGGGTTGGCTTTGTATTAACATTTTCTTCATAATTTATACTGTGCTATCTTATCAGATTATGCTAAAATAGGAAGAATAGTTATAATTTAGAAGAATTAAGTTGTTCCCAGAATGATCTTGATTGACTGGGTAAATGGATTCTGAAATGCAATATGTCTATGCAAAGCGGTGCAGTGGAGTAGAAGTAATAACAAGGCCAAGCAAAGTTTAAAATAGCAGCAGATTAGTTAATGCAGTATCAGGAGGGAGTTGACCTCTTTGATAGATCCCTCTCTGAATACTTGATCTAGTGTGTAGCAACAGTGAGCAGCTGTTAGAGACTTCTTTCATGGGACATAAAGAGCCCAGGCACTACATCAAGTTTTGAAAAGTCGAGTTTACGTGAAGGAAAGCATCAGCTAACTGGGACTGTATGAGTTAGGCACAGTGAGAAGGGACTTGGACATAGTGAGAAATAGACCAGATGAGGCTTATTTATAGAACGTTAGGAAGTGAAACAGTTCAAGTGCATAAATCTGCAGTCATTTTACAGACAAAAAATGTTTAGGAGCAAGGGGCTACTTGCTAAGAAAACCTCAGTCGTATTCATTGTGAATGAGGCCAATAGATTTACAGAAAGTTCATCAAGTGAAGCCCCTTTCCTCTATTCCTGTGGAATATTTCCGTATGTTCGTCTTCTCCATTGGCCTGCCTTTCTTAACCTTTTGCCTGAAATCTTCTCGTTTAATATTATAAATCTGCCACTCTTCAGTGTTGCCTTGAAGAACATAGCATTAGTGCAGTAAAAGGAAGGCTCTGTGTACTCTGTGCTGTGTAATTACAAAACTTGTTATTAGCCAGCGTTATATTTAGGAATAACTGGCAGATTTTTCTAAGGGTCAGGAGGGAATTTTTCATGCCTTCAGGAAGCATTTGTGGTTTTATTGTGATGCTACACAATTAACATTCAAGTGAAGGTGGAGCTAAAATTCACCTTCTGGAAAAAAAGAGTTGGACTGTGCTTGTGTATGCGCCCATTTGAATTTCAAACGTGTGCACGTGAAAGAAAGCGAAAACACCTGAAATTCCAGATTTGAAGCCCAAGTAAGTTTCTACACAGCAGATGCCAAAAAACCTCCCCCAAACATTTTTTAGTTGATGAAAGCAAAAGAATTGTTACAGGTTTGTGTGTGTGTGTGTCAAGGAGTTAATCAACCCATGATTAAGGAAGTACATGGTGTGTAGACTGTTTTTCAGTAGCAGAAAACGATAATACACCGTGACATAATGGCAGCAGAAGGCTGAGCATATGCAAAAATCTATTATTTCTATTCTTTGATAATACTAAGCCTTCTGCAATCATCTTTAGTGTGTTTTCATCTTGAAATCTCTCTGCTCTCTAACCAGCAGGTGAACACAGTAGAAAGTTTGGCAATGTTACATTCAAATGTATAGCACTGAATGCAAACGCATAAATCAAGGTGAATTTTATATGAAGGCAGATTTTAATGAAGGAAGTGCTAGCTGATACGAGCCTTGTTGGACATTTCAGCCCAGCAATGCAGTAATGCAGATCAGATGTAAATATCATACATAGTGGTGACCTATTGATCATTTAGCTGATGCTAACTTGTCTAGGCAGTGTTTTGCAGAAGAATGTTTTATTTTTGCTGGCTGATTTTCCCTTCCTGTTTTGATTTCTCAGGAATGCTGTGAGGTTTATTATTAGCTATTTTAGCCATGATGTCTTAACAGATTTCATGCACATGCATTTACCAGCAGCACATTGATTTTCATTTGTTATTCACAGATCGGAGGGGAGAGACCTTTTGGGTCACCTAATAAGCAGTTCATGTTTCATTAATTGGTTAAAGTTCATACAGCACTCTGACAATATTGAAGTCCATGCAGAACAAGAGCATAATGAAATAAAAATTATCCGCTCTTCACATTTTGGCATGATGAGTTGAAGAACCATCTACAATCTTTCCAGTACTGCCACACCGATTAGTTAATATCTGGCTATCAAAGTAGAGAGAAGATCCTCTTTTGTAACATCTTGCTTCAGCTAGTCAGTGTCTTACTCATGTCAGTTGTTTGTTAGCATCATGCTGATGGAAATCCAAATGATCCTGCAGTAGAAGCAGGAGGATGTAGGGTCACGGTTGAGCCCTTGTGAATTAGGAGCTCTAGGAACAGCCACACATGAAGAAAAGGTTTGGACTGAACTTCTTCCTCTTGCTATATCCTCTGCCAGTAAAGAGAGCCAACTTTTTACTCTACACGGGATGTGGACAGGCAAAGGCATCTGCACATTGGTCCAAATCCAAAATGCAATGGCCTTTGTATCAAGCCAGATGTGATTACTGGGAAATGTAAGTTTGCAGGATGGTTATGATGATGATTCTGCAGATTTTCTTCTCGATTGTGCTGGACAGACCTCCCTTTATCCTTCCTTCCTTAAACATAGCTTTAGCCGTGAGTCATGCAGTCAAACTCGTTCTGTACTGACGCCTCCAATAAGCTAGGGAAGCACTTAAAAGCATTGCATCTGTTCTAGGCATCACTGCTGCTCTCGTAGAAGTGAAGGGCCAAACATGTAAGTTGTGCTCAAGCAAAATAGTAATTTATGTCAATGAGCAAATGTATGTGGGGGAAGGCGAAGTGAAAACTGGGTGAGATAGCAGGATATGACAATGAAAAATGGAAACTAAATATTTGATGTTTCATCGAGTACCTCAGGTTTCTAGGAGGACACCAGAACAATGCACATTAAATTGAATAGGACTATGAGTCCTGTAGTTGCCCCAAATTATACAGTAAATATAAAGCCAGCTACCAGAAAATGGGGAAATATTCACTAGGTCACCCAGTACTTGATATAAACTAGAAGATAGAATGAATATTTTTAAATGAAGTGAGAACAATGCTGTTGAGAATCAAATGAGAGTGCAGAGCAGACACCCCCTGTGGAGGGCTCCAGACACTGTGATCCACACTTTACTGATCCCAAATAATTCATGACAATAAAATATCAATGTGGAAGGTTATGAAACAGAAACCAATTCTGTCTTTGGAAGAAGAAGCCTTCTGAATAAAACAACAGGACAAGTGTTTGGCATGGCTTCCATCACTGCAATATGAAATAAAGCTCAGGGCATAGGAAAGTGGATTCCTCTTTGGATTTTAAATGTCTGTTTCTTGGAGATGGTCATTTTCACTGCCACTGAAAATCACACCTATTTCATAGCAGGGAGACAGCAAGTGGTTCACGTTAAAATGAGCTTTAGCTGTCGTCAAGTGCCACGGAGGAACGTTTGTCTAAGTCAACCTTTGTCTTTGAGGATGTTTGTTTCTCTCTGCCATGGAAAGACGTGAGGCTTCAGTGTCCTGTTGTTTAATTTGATATGTTACTACTTCAACTAAAATTGGCTAACCCATTTATTTGTAGTGATCGCAGCACATACACTAATAGCACTGTAATATAAGATTTTTCTTTTCCCAGTGACCCTGTGTATCACTGTATATCATTCAAGCCCTGGGAAGTGACTGTAAAGTTCAGACATAAGCCAACAGCTGATGATACCCAACATAGTCAATAAGTTATCAACTGCCTCCCTGAAGTACTTGCTTTAGCTGGATGGCATTTGAGAGAGAGATTTAACTGATGTAATCAGCTGGAAAAAAATAAATACAGATATGTATATAAATAGAGTAAATCAGATTGAAACATAAATTTTGTTCCCAGTGAATTTCATGTTTTACAAAGACTATTTCCCCAGAACAAAGTGGCATTTAAGAACATTAAGTGCTTGAATGGTAGAGTACATATTTTTAGTACTTACCATGAGTATAGTATTATTTGAAAAAGAATAGTAGGGGCAGGGGGTTGTATTGGCAAAGGAGCATTCTGCCCTTTCTTGTATGATCCTACAGTTGCAAATATCACTTCAGGGGACTCTCAATTTGCATAATGCCTGCTAGGAAGGGAAAGCAAGAGAGCTTACTGATGGGGAAAAAAGGATTAAGTGGTGCATCTCAGTCAAAATCTATTTTATCTATCTGTCTTTTCTCCTCTTTATGTCATTGGGTTGTGTGAAATTGAGCAGTCAAGCATGCCTGGAGGTGTGGCTGTCCTGAGATGATTGTGCCTGTGCAGTGATGTGCATCTCTTGGAGGTGTCCTCACGCCATGGCAGCAGTGGCTCAGCAGGCTGCTGTGTGCATGTCACAGCTCTCACCCTCGTATGTATGCATTATTTAGGAACAGAGGAAACTGCCAGTTCAAGTCTGAATGTTTCCTTGCTCTTGCGCTCTTTGAGATGCTAAGCAGCTGCTGACAATGATCCCCCAAAGGAAATTGTTTGCCCCTCCATCCACTCTTCATGCAACCCCTTTATTACTCTGCAGGGCTGCTGTTACTGATCTGGAGTTGGGAATCCACATCGTGGATGGATCTACAGTATAGGCTAGTCATCACAGATGCTAGTACTGCCTTTCTTTGGGGTTGTGTTACTGCAGCTGTGATGGTCTGTGGACACAAACAAGACAGGTTTTTAGGTAGACAAGTTTTATTTAATTATTTATTTATTAGATCAAGGAGTAGCTGGAAAAAGCTGGCAGCTTTTTGAGCATATGAGCTACTATTTCAGACCTGGACAGGTGTGTTCAAAAGTTCATCAATTTTTCCAGCTACATTAATTGATCTAATAATCGATAACTACTTTTTTTTTCTTGCAATTCTTACCTTTCCTGATTTCTCAGGGGTTGATTTGTATTTCCCCCACCCACCCACCTGTGCTGGAACGAGAATTAAATGAAGTGCAGGAATGGGAATAGCAAAACCACACTGCAGTGATGGCTGTGTACTTACATGACTTCCCTCTACTGGCCAGAATAGGAATATTTCAAATATACCCTAGTCCCATTTGCTAAAAATTAATGGTTCTCCCTTGTTCCAGGTGCTTAAAGTGGTTCTTCTCTCCTTGTCTCCACAAAGCTCTGTCTGGCACCGGTATGCACAACAGTCAAACTGGGAAATCCTCAGTGCTTCCAAGATATGCAGGAAGAATTAATTACGTGTTTGCAGAAGAGTTTAAAGGGAGCCATGAAGGCAGTGAGCTAAAGTAAAGGCAGAGGATAATATTGGACAAACAGTAAATAAAAGAAAATATAAACTTAGTGGTACACTTGGAGGAGAGCTGCCTCACTATTCATCTGGAATAGTTCCACTAGCAAGTAATGGATTTTTAAATAGAATTGTAAAGAAATGGAGCTGTGTACATACAAAATAGCTGTGTCAGTTTTCAGAACCAGAGCTCGATGTCCAGATCTTGTTTGGCAGCTCTGAGGGAGTACTGCTGAAATACCCGAGCCTTTTTTTTCCTGAACCATGACAGCACTGTCCTAAAGAGCAACTGAGAGCATCGTCAGGGCTGCACAAGATGTCTGGTTGCTGCCACAGCACAGGCTGCAGAGGCTACAGCAACAGTACAGCCATTGCCACCTTCCCCCAGAGCATCATTTATATATGCACAACAGGTTTGGCATAGGGTGAGCAGGCGCAGCTCTGCCTGCGTTCCCCTGTAGTCAGGAGGAATCCTCATTAAGTCAGCTCTAATGTTGTCCTGAGATTTGGCACAAAGCATGTGAATAAAGGAAAGAACTGAAAATCTACGGATGAAGGAATCTAGATGGACCGTATCCCAGAGTCTGTGAGAACCAGCTAATGAACAACTCCAATTACCTTTATAAATATCTTGGATATTGGATCTCGGGCAAACCCTCATTGCCATGAAATGCAAAGGTAACACAAAAGCGTTCATAAGAAAGCGGGCCAATTTCCTCCCAGCTAATTGAGTCACTGTTAAGCTACCCAAGTCCAATGCACTAAAGTCACACAAGTAGCTCCAGTAACTCTGTGTGGGAAACACCAGTTGCATTTGGGGTTAAGAGAAAATATCTGTAAGCATACATGCACAATCAATAAAGTATGCCTTGACATTCCCTATTCAACAAAGCGTATCAATGAAGTGTTAAACCCTGGATGGTCTTTACAGTTTGGCAGAGTCGGGACCATACCAGAGAGTGAAACCAGGAAAAACAAATGGGATTGACTCGACTGTGCTTTCAGTTACAGCGATGGGAACTCATTGAAACAAATCTGTGTCATTGTTAATATCTGAAACCTGAATTAATGTTGGAGAGGCAACATCTTACATACTCTGATGAAATAAAGGGGCTTGGGTGGAACTGACAGCCAAGTCTGGACCGTAATGCTGAGAAGGAAGAAATCAAACATGATCACTTTTAGCACTGAGTTTCAGCCTTAGTGGGTAAAAGGAAAGCACTAGACTGAGCTGCATGAGGGCAGATTCTCAGTTGGTTAAAAATGTAGCTTCACTGGTCCATACACTTAAAGAAAAGAGTGTGGTGTTGGTGTCTGAAATAATCTTGTGACATGTAAGTACAAATTGGCTTGGACAGGAAGGCTGCTGCAGAGATTGAAACCTGGCTAATGGACTGTAAACATCGGGCAACCGTTAATGGGAACATATGGGGCTATGGGGAGGAGTTGTGCAGGGCACTGCAAGCAGAAATGCAAGGTTTGGCTTTATTTAATATCTTCATTAGCGAGCTTGGAGAGGGTACAATCAGTGTGTTAATTAAACTAGCAGAAGATATTAAACTGAGAGGTGTGTCAAAAAAACAGCCATTGGTATAGAAATAATGGAAAATGACCTGGAGAGGTTGTAAGTGTAGAGAGGAAATAACAAGGTAAGCTGCTGCATGGGGAGAAAACAAAGCAATCGTGAGGAAAATAATCAAAAAGCAGCTATTTAGAGGGTGGGAGATACTTGGAAAGCAGTAAGACTGTAAGGGACGGAACAGAGTTAGCAGATGGCAAATTAGGCCCAGTTTTTACTTTTATTTCTATTTTTACTACGTCTTTTTTTTTTTTTTTTCCTTTTCTTTTCACCACTGCAGTTACACCTTTGCAATTCTCAGGCTAAATGTAGCCCTGTGGGCTGGCACAGCTCTGCATGAGTTATGTTTGTAATGTACCACCAGAAGTGGCTCGGAGGCCATCTGAAAGCTCAGGGCTACTTGCTCCACCGTGACTGCCGTGATGCAGTGCCAGCTGCCTGCCCCGGACAGACCTGCAGCTGGCCACCACCGCCTTGCTAGTTACCATCAGCTGAAGCCCAGTTGCCGTAGGTGTGAACAATTTAGCGTAGTTTCAGAAGGCTTTGATCATACCTCTGGTGAGTTAGTTTGAGTCCGATAGCATGCCCAAGGGCAGGTGCTGTAGCTCAAGTGATGAGCCTCTGTAGTGATGCTGTTGTGTGTCAGGGACCCAGGAAGGGGGAGGAACAGTCACCGAGGCATAGCAGGACAGCGAGGAGACAGATTGCACCGTCCCACACAGCTGAGATCATGTCTGCTATACCCTGTGCACCAGCTATATTGGGAAGCAGCACAGGGCAGCCCTGAATTCCTCTTTTGTGTCTGGGTGCCACGTCATGGGTGTCGCCACCACCAAATTACTGGCAAGCCAGGGATAAATAACACGCTTTACACCAGACACCTGCACTTGCCAGTGGGAAGACTTCCATCGACTCTTTGGACTTCAGTTCCCCGTTCAGAAAAAAAAAATGTGGATCTAGCTCCAAGCAGGGATGCACTTCAGTTTGCCTTATTATTACATGCAGTTTGTTTTGTCATCTTACTCGTGTGCTTAAAGCCAGAGATGTGCCAAAGCATCTTTCTGACAATGGTCCTTTATGTTGCCAACTCTGAAGGTTTTAAAAAGTTTAAAACGGCAGTAATATAACCACACTCCCTCCCAAGAATGAGGATAAAATAGCTATTTTCAAACAGCTATAGAAAACTGTAGCTATTCATTTTCTTATAATTGAATGTTAGTTCCATTGTCAACCTGAGCACATCCACAGATGCTGCCGTCATTTGGGGGCTGTTTAATTTATTTACCAATAACAGTGAACAAAGAATTTCCAGTCTAAAAATATGGTAAGCTTCCATCCCAAAGAACATACAATCATAAGTTTAGTGTCTCAGTGGGATTTTTTTATATCTCTTTTCAAGAGAAAATACCTTCTTTTACAGAAAATAGGTTCCTCATCTGTACATCTACACTGTACAGATTTACTACTGTAAATCCTGCAAATAGCCTTATTGAATTCATTGGAAAAACTCAATGAATAAACCTTGGCCAATGCTACCTTTGACTTCAGCTTAGGCAGAGCTCAAGAGATTTTCTAATAGCATCAGGTAAGATAGTTAGTTTAGCGTAAGGCACTAAGTAAATTTTTAAGGAAGATCAGAAGGAAGAATTACTAAAGACTTATAAGGCACTTGTAGCTTGCAGCAAATACATGGGTCTCATAAGGTCTTTCTGGCAGCTTTGTCTTTCCAGCGCTGTTTGTAATGCATAGCTTGAGAGGCACAGCAGTGTTGTGGCATCCGGTTGATCAGAAGAAAGGGAGCATGTGGGTGGGCCAGATGTCATTTATTTTCCTGGTGTTAAATTTTGCCAAAACAGACTCTTTTAGTTATATGGTTTATTTTGTTGAAATGTAATTATAATGCTAATTATTTCCAAATTTACTGGTTAATTATAATTCTGAGATCTCTGCCTCGGTGCTTCCAGAGATGTACAAGCTGTGGAAAATGTTTCTTAATATTAATATATTTCTGCAACCCTAATTCGTTTGGCTAATGTTCCTAGAACACAAAAAGTAACATCCTTTAACAAGAAGGCACGGCTAGCTCCATAAAACAGCTGATCTGTATCAAAAAGGCATTTTGCTCAATCTGATTTCACTGCAAGAAACAAATGACTTTAAAAGAAGCACAAAAGAAACCGAATGTTGGATCTTGGATGCATTACATCATTGCACAATTCCCTTAAGCGTCCGTTTTCCGGGGGGATGGGGGAGAGTGTTGGCCATCCGACTGTTGCTACAGGATGTATGCTGCATGCTGTTCCAAGGAAAATTGGAAACGCTACTTCACTTCTAATTGTGCAAATGAGTTCGGTGGGAATTCTGTCCCTGATTTCTGCAGATGCATAATGCAGGATGCACATGGGCTCGGATTGTGTATTGCCAAGAAGAATGGCCTGACTACAAAATTGCTGTTTGGTACCCAGACCTTTATCTCAGACCTTTGTCTCTGTCCACTGTGGATGACCAGGGTTAGCAGTGATGGGAGTTATGACCCTTTCTTCCTCAGTTCCTGTGCTCACTCGGTGAGGAAGGAAGAGGGGAGGTTTTTTTCTCTGTAGTACACTGGGGTGTTCAACATTACAAACACACTTGCCAGATGGAAACTTCCAACTAAAAGCTAGACAGGGTGGTTTGAAGCTGACCAGGAAGGTGAATAAACTTTTTCTTTCTTTCTTTTTTACCTTTTCAAAGAGGAAAGTGTCATGGGTGGGAAGGGGAAGAACTGAAATAACACTTGGTGAAAGACAGCTGGGGAACTGTTGAGCTGGAGGAAATTGTTGCTCCACAGACTTTGTGGGGACAGGCAGGCTGTGTAGTTGGTGAAGATTAACCTACAAAAATCTCGGGAAACTCACTGACGTTTCCCTCACGCCACCCCAAAATAGAAAGCAAGATCTGGAGCTCCATGAGAATACTGAGGTCTGCTGGATAGGATTAAGGAGACCGTGTCATTGCCTGTCACCCCGTGGGAGCTGTATTTACTTCGTGGCCCTTACTTTGATATCAGTGGTATGTGTATCATAGGCTTTTTGAAGCATCCTTTTCACTTTAGCTTGTTGGAAATGACAGGGGATTCCTTTTAATTGGGGATGGAGAGATCTTCATCCCTTTTCTAAGTCAAGTTTTGAAATTTTCATGATGGTTTATTGAAAATTGAAACATTTGATCTGTTTATGCGTGCAAGAAATGTTTATATAGCTTGTATATGCAGCTGTAGGATGGGAGTAGCACTGGAAGTCCCATTACTGTTCCACATGAAGATGTTTTGATACATCTGGGAGAATGTAAGCAAGTAGGTCAGTGGAGTATGACTTAATGATTTGGAGCAGAGGCAGAATTTGGGGGAGTAGTGGCAAAGGCTTCGCTGGAGGAAAAGCAACAAATGGAAAATCTGAATGATGAGTTAGGCTAAAAATATCAATGGTAAAAGCTGAGCTAAATTAAATGTATGCATATGACCCAATGCAGTCAAGTTTAACACATCTGATGCTTGTCTTTACCTTGGGAGAAACAGCCTGTGCGTGTATGTCGGTATTTTGCCTCCTGTATGAGTTCCAAGGAAGGAATAACATGGAAGGGGATATCAGTAAACTTTCCCCTCGGATTGTTTCAGTTCTAATTGCTAATATAATAGCAAGAGTGATAACTAATTGTTTATGTATTTCTGTAAATACTCAGTGTTCTGTTGTGCTTGGCATAAGCATGTAATTTACTGGCAATAAGATCAGACCTTTTGATTAGTTGACAGATCACACGTAATGTAGAAAACTGCTGCTGTTTTGCATTCTCTTTAACCATACCCATCTTAGTTCATCTGAAAACATCCCCGTTTGACAAAGCAGAGTTCCCAGGTCAGAGAAATTTTTATTCTCTGTTAGTCATATGCCAACGCAACATAATAAAGTGTCTTTTAAAGAGAGAAGTTGAAGTTGTGCCTGCTTCTGAGTGATCCACATGGAGCTGTTAGTACATGCTGGTGGCGTACCTTCTGCTTAAAGATCTTGAATTGAGGTTAGCAGTGAATAGACCAGAAGAATATGAATGATATCAAATATGCTAGGATGGCATGGCTCATACAGAAAGGAAGAAAGCAAGTAAAAATATGTGATTGATGCATGTTGAGTTTCCAGTTATTCTTTGAATGGAGCACTTTTTTCTAACCACATCACACGAGTTTTGACAGTAGCTCGGGTTATGGTCTCAATTTTGCATGGGGAATATTTTGTTTGCACAACTACCAGAAGCTTCTTTCTTCTCAAGGGAGGATGGAACTCAAAAGAGAGCCTGAACTCCATTTCCATCAGTGTTTAAAATACAGCTATGCATGGCACAGAGATTCTGCACCAAGCGGTGTTTCAGCAGTAGAAGTCAACCAGGCTTTTTGTCTTTTTTGATCCTGCGTGCTCAGCAGCTAGTACCAAGAGGTTGTAACTGCTGGCAAGGGGAGGCATTCGTGTTCGTTATGGTGGGGGGGAGAGCGGACAGCAAGAAGTGGAAAATACAAGTTGAGCATCAGGAAAAATGCCATCAGTAAGGTCTGGTGGGTGCTCAGACTGAAACATCTCCCTGGAGGGTGCAGGATGGTGTGGCAGAAGGGCCCAGGCAGCAAAGGCAAGTCTCTCTTCCTTCTCTGAAACCTCTGCTGAGGACAGCTGAGCTCCAGTGCTTGCTGTGGTGCTTTAGTCATCTTAGTTAGAGCATCCATAGATAAAGCCCTACAAAAGCAACACAGTATTGTCCCTTCTAAGAGGATTTACTGGGCACTGCCTTCAGGAGCCACTTCTTGGTCACTGTGATACCGGGGACTTGGCTCAAAAGTGACTGAGGAGAAGAACACCTCATAGGAGTTGGGTTGCGAGCAAAGGTCCGTTCTGGGTTCATTTTTCAGGTTGACTAGTGGGGGGTGGTGATGGCTCCTGGGCTTTCCCATCAGGACTGACAAATATTGGTGGGGACACCTGTGGGTGCTGCAGGCTGTTCTCATCCCCACAATAACTCGGGTTGCCGGGGGGCTCTGACCTTGATGGTGTAGCCCATATAGTTTTGGGGGAATATCATCCAAAGGGAAAGTCGGTGACCATCTCTGCGCTGTCACAGTGAAGAGGAGCCAGACAAGAGCAAGGGTTAAAGCTCTCAGTGAGATGGCACAGGAGCCCACCCAGGGAGATTTAACTACACTTCTCCTCTCACACAGAGCGTGCCTCGGTGTGTGTGTGTACATCTCTAAAATTCACTGCTGCCCAATATCCCGTCTTCAAAATATCAAGCAATTTCTAGTGCCAAGGAACCTAATCACCTATTTATTAAAATGAGACAGACAATAAGTTTGTGTGGGGAAACGTGAAGGCAGTCCGCATTGACCATGCTGATTTAGGACTGTACTGCCTTCGCAGTTTTTCCAGAGATAAATTCCTTGCAGCTAATTGCATTATAAATTCCGTTAAACCATTTTCATAAGGTATTTCCCTAAGATGTAAGCCCTCCATCAAAAAAAAAAAAAGAAAAGAGCAAAGGAACAGTTGTTGGTTTTTTTCCTAATTAAATGTTATATGAAAGTAAGATGAGAAAAAAAATATGTGGTTTGTGTTAATTAAATGCTAAGTCTTCTGTTAGGGGCTGGTTTTAAACACTGTGGGGACTTGTTGAAACTCATACAGATTTTTCCAATTGAAAAACGTAGAGTCCTGAGGTTTTTGCCCTCAGATCAAGATGGTCCTGAGCCAATGCAGGTCAGGATTTCAATGCCACCAAATTTCAGAGGTTGTAATCCTGGCGTGCCTTGAATCTGAACTGTACCAAAAGGTGACACAGACAAGTTCAGGATGCTGGGCTGCCTTCAGGAGCACCTGGGGAGCGCGGCAGTGGGGATCAGCCTATTCTTCCTGCTGGGGCAGTCCACAGCCATGGGGTTATGCTGCCTGTAGCGGGCATCCTGAGCTAGAGATGCTGGTAGGAAATTGCATTTACTGCATACAGCAGGGATGAACACCTGTATTTGTTTGCCAGAGAGCAGTTCCCCAAATACTCAGTGACAGTACTTAGCAAAGTGTGTTTTTACCGGCGATCTCAATCATTTTTATCAAGCTGGGTCAGGAGACACTGAAGCACAGAGAAGTTAATTGAATTTCCCAAGGAAGCATAGAAAGCAGCGGAGAACTGAACCTGACTTCCTTGTGTGCCAGCCTCCAGCACAAAGCAGCAGACTGTTGCCTGCACTATTTTAATATTTCTTTGGGTGACTGCGAGCAAAGTATGACATTTCTCTTCTTCCTTTCTTATTGAAGGGCACAAATTCTCGTTCCTTGGAATTATTTGTCATTTTGAGCATGCCTGTACAAATTCTCTCTTCAGCTCCTACAAGCGATGTGCTGTGAACTCATTTTAGAGAGTCCAGGCAGGGAAAGATCTAAGTCAGACCAGGAAGAGGCTGGGTCTCCTCCTGTTTTCGTGTACAAAGTGTTTCACATAATGCACAGTTCTAAAAAATTTTTTTCAGTAATTCAGCAATTGGGAGATTTCTTTGCCAGGGTATTTTGCCACAGGAAAGCCTTTCCTCCTAACATCTTTATGAAACTGGGAGGCACAGCTCCCAGAGTAGCCGTAGCCATGAGTCTGCTTTTGGACTAGAAGAAAGTATCTTCTTTTCTTCCTCCTCCTCTCCCGCTCCCCATGCAGTAAAATTATTCAATTACATAGAAATTGGGGACATAAATGTATTGCCTGTGGCCTTATCTCAGAGCCTCGAGGTAGCTCTGGTCATTGAAGTGGTCGCGGTGGGCACGTGGCTGTGCCCCAGCTGTGCCGCGGGCACTGCCCCGGGCTCACCTAACCGCAGTCCTCTGACAGCCGGGCACCTGCTGAGGGCTGGTCACCCCCTGCCGCCGGGGCACGGGGACGGGGGCTCCCCAAAAAGGCAATTTCTTCTACAAGCGCCCTCCTGCAAGAGGGAGGCCTCTCCCCCTCTTGCTGACGGAGCCCTGAGGCCTGGAGTTTAGGTGCCTGGAGTTAGATGGGTTGACCCTTGCCCGCTGTGATTTGCTTGAGGATGTGGGAAGCCATTCTGTGAGCTACCGGTCCAAAAGGAGTAAAGCGCATGGGGCTGGGTGTTTCTTGGGTTTGAGCATTAGCTGATAAATTCTCATCTTGCCCTGAGCTGGGTTGGGTGTGAGACGTTTGTCTCAATGGGGAGCTGAGGTGAAGTGGTTTCTGCAGAAGCACCAGGAGGTAGCAGAACAACCAGTAGGTCCAGGCCTCATTAGACCTCTCCATCTCTCTGCTCCAGACAGGGGAGACGCTCATACCCTCCTTAAATGTGCTGTGCCCTGATCACGAGGATGCTGTAGCAAACAAACCTTGTGTTGACCCTCAGATCAAAGGAGTGAGTTCCCTACCATACAGCATGACAAACGTTAAAGGTGCACGGAGGAGCACTGTAGGCTGGAGATGCGTATAAGAAATTGAAGCCAGCGGTTAGTTGAAAAAACTATTAGAAATGTTCCTCACCCAAATTCGTAGAAACCAGATGACTATAAAGATGAAGGAGAAAACTTTGTAAAATTATTGCATCTTCCAAAACATAATTTTATCCTTGTGCGTAGGTAACAGCTGGCATAGGAATGGTTTTTAATCTGGGGGAGGGGGACCTGTGGTTGCTGGTGGGAAAAGTAATAGTAATTCTTGCAAAAAAAATGAAGAAGGGGGGAAGAGGGGAGGGAGAAAAACCCCATTTCTAAATTTTTAATGGTAAAAGGGGCATTTGTGGTTCTCATTTTTATGTTGCTGTTGACAACAATTGTTACATGGTTGTTAAATTTTTTTAAGTCATTTTAGTTTTTCCAAAAGTGACCATGATTTGTTACTTATACTGTAGCTTACAGAAGTGACACACTTAATATCGGGGGGTCCAAACCTGGATATCTACCAATGGAGATGGAGATCAGGTAAATGCACACCTGCTCTTCCAAAGAGAAAAAGCTGCCTTTTGGCAACTGCTTTGCGAGGGAGCTGCAGGCTGTACCACGAGTGTTTTGGAAGGGATTAGATCGAGCGCTACCATTAACCACCGAGCTCCGTGTAGGCCCAGCATGGTTTTGTGTGACATTGACGTTCAGACACGCCATCTGCCAGGAGACTCCGGGTCTCTGGAGAAGGCTCTGGGTTCTGGCCCTAGCAGTAGCTGAGCACAGGTCCCCTGAGGAGACCTGGCAGGAGCTGTGGTCCCCGCAGACTGGCCCCTAAGCGAGCACCATGTACCGGCTCACTCTCCCAGCCCGAGGGAAGGCGGTGGTGGCTACAGCAGGGACCGTGCTGGAGAAGGCAGGTGTCTGCAGGTAGAAAAGAGTAATGATGTCGTGTGTGACCACTGCCATGCCTGTCATTGCCTCTTCTCTTTTACAGACACTTAACAAGAACAATCTGATACCAGATGACAGGACCAACTTCTACCCGTTGCAGCAAACCAACGTGTACACGACGACCTACTATCCCAGTACACTGAATAAATATGACTACAGGCCTGAGGCCTCCCCTGGAAGGACCTTTACCAACAGCTGATGATGGACAGATCCTACAGGACAGGATCACTTCCTATATGAATTTTTTTTTTTAATTGATTTTGTGGACCAAATACTGGCCCAGCCTCTAGATGTAAATATTGTACAGTAGGGTCTTTTTTTTTTTCCTTTGGTTAATTGTATTTCTTGTAAACAGCACATCTCCCTACAAGGACAGAAATGCATATGGACCTTTACACGGAGCTTTTGCGGCTATTTGGTTGGAGATGGCTCTTACTACTGCAACTGTTCATGGCTGGAAGATCAGCGTTGCTGTCCAAGGCCGACGATGTCAAGGAGCTGGCTGTGTGCCGTGCTCAGCGGCCGCCCTGCGGCGGCGCAAGAGGTGGTGGCCTCCTGGGCAGGGGTGTCTGTCCGGTGAGGAGCATCCTTCCTGAGACAGGGTAGCAATGGTGCACTGGAAGACACACGGCTCATGGAACAGGCCGAGCGGGACTCCATCGTGCCAACAACTTGAAGAACGTTTTCTTTTCCTTTTCCTTTTTTATTTTTGATTTTTTTATGATTATGAAAAAAAAAGAGAAAAAAAAAAAGTAACTTCCTAGGGCATTGTTCCCTGTATGTTCAACAGAGTCTTTTCATACTACAGGAAATAATCTCTGCAGCCTTCTTTGGTAATATGCAATTCAGCTGATGAGAAACAACACACAAACAACGTGCATTACCCAAAGAAGCTTTCCAGAATGTTTCCATTCTTAATTAAAAGGAAATTATACAGGCAGTGAGACACTGAGAAAAGTAAATGTTGGAATAACATCGGAGACATGAACTTAGAGTGCCTAACAAACAAAGATGTTTATATCACTGGAAAAAAAATATGTGATGATTGCCGCACAAGAGCCATGGGCTTTTTTTCTTTCTTTCTTTTATTTTGTTTCTGAGACAGTGTTAACTCTTTTTGTTCTAGCTTTGATCCTGATTGTGTCTGCCAGGGAAGACAACTTTAGAGGCCACACTCTTCTTGTGGGAAATCACCATGCTTTGGGCTAATTTTTACTCTTGTTTTGTTGTTGGTTTTTAGTTCATTTACTTTCAAAGAGTGAATAATTCTGACTTTGCAGGAGGAGGGTATTTTTGTAAGGAATGTTTCCATAGTCTGATGTGACCCAGAAAGTCTGCTGCACATTCTTATAGCGTCTTCCAGTCAGTACTCTATGAAATAGTAACACAGCTGAGTAATGTGCATTGTTTGCCAATATTTCCTTAATTTTTCTGAACAAAACCAACCCAACAAGTAAATGCTGCTGCAGCTATTGAAGTAAATTGGGGCGGTAGCATTATTAAACAGTATATCCAGCCTTGAAATGTAATTTTGTGTATGTGTGTGACTGTGTCTATAAGAACTGTATTAGTTTGATGCAGAAGCCGTGTTGTCTGCAGCCAGATGTTTGTCTGACATAATTGTTTGGCAAAAAGGAAACTTATTGCTGGTGCTTAGTGTACAATTACATCAAATGTGTTAGCAACGTGAACAAGTCCACCACTGTTATCATTCAGTGTTTCTAAATATTTATAATGAACTCCTGATGCTAAGGATTTTAGAATGTCGCAATACTGAGCATGAGATAAAAGTACGCCCTGAAACACGCATGAGCTCCACGTGGTCCCGAGCTTGGATTTGTTGTCTGCATCTTACCCGACCGATCGCCATGCCCCCGCCTGGCCATCGGCTCGGCCGTGCTCCCAGCCGTTCTCTGTCTTTGCTTTATTTCAGGTTTTGCCATAAGCCGGCACTTAGGTAGTTTCTCAGTGCTGTTCCTTTGCAGTTGCTTGTTTGGAGGGCCAGCCTGGGCTGCGTGCCCTCTTTCACGTAGGTAGCTGGTAGGGAATGAGGAAAGGCTGTGTTGCTCGTGACAACTATATTGCTTTTCCTGCGAGGAAAAGCCAACATGGCTTTGTAAGCCTTTGTTATGGTTGCGTGACCAGAAGGCAAAAATAAAGTAGCCTTCCATTTTTAAATTACTTTCTTCGACTTCAGTTTGCAGTGATTGAAGGCTGTAGGGATATTGGTAATAAAGTGGGGTCATTAGTACTGCCACAAGGATGCCTTAGGCTCAGTGGTGCCCGTCATTTCCAGCAGCTGTTCTTCTAATTTAGCAGCTCATCCTGCTTCTGCTCCGGTTTCACCAGGTGAAAGAGAGGGAACAAAGAAAGAAAGAGGTGCCCTTAAATAAGCACAGTCAGATTTGAAGCTGATGCAGCCTTGAAGCTTCATCTTCAGCGGCTAGGCAAGAGCGTTGGGGCAAGAGTGGCAGCAGGGAAGCAGACTGGCCAGCACAGCACCCCAGCACCAAACGCAGCCTCCAGCGCCTGCAGGTGGGCTCTGGGAAAACTCCTTTTGAGGAGCGATGCCTTTGTTCCATGAAGAATTCGTCCCCGTCTTGCTGAATTGCCTGATGCCCCCGAAACTCTGGAAATCCTGTCTTGAAGCCATCCTAACAAGCATGTAACTGAGGGGCTGAACATGATTACGTAGACCAGCTGGCTGGGATATCCCAGGTTTAATTTAGGCGAGTCAGAAGAAAGCATGGGCTCCAGAGGTCATGTTAGTTGTACTATTGTAAAGCTGAGGCCACCTCCAAGCTGCCCTCTCAGACTCTGCCCTGCACCAACACATTCTGCAGTTACCACGCACATGGCAGGATTGCAGCTGGAGTTTGGGGGATGTGAGCAAGTCAAATTTTGCAATTTTTTTTTTTTTCATTTTCTAATTTCCCCCCCTTTTTTTCTTTGTTCCTTAAACATTTTTCCATTCTCAGCCTCACAGAATAATGCGATTTAAACTGATTTTTTTTTTTTTCCCAAAGAAAGTACAATGTAGCAGTTGAATTTATTTAAATGCTCAGCTCACCAAGACGGGTCATTACTGCCATTGTGCTCGGAAGGTGGATGTTCTGTAGGCTATTGGAGGGCAGATGCTTTGAGAGTGGTGCATGTGGTTATAGTTTCATCAAGACATTCCTTCTTACCAGCCATCCAAACGGATGCAGCCCTTTTCATGTAATTGGCAATCACAGTGAGGGTCTGTCGACTCCATTCAAGCAGAAAGTAGAATTCAGGAGAGAGTGAGAAAGAGAGAAATCAGAGCTCTTATTACTCAATTAATGTTTGTGTGAGAGTGCAGTTCCTTAAGGACAATGTTAATGTGATATGAGGGCTGCATTTTTATGAGCCCTCTAATGCATGGCAGGTTAACGGCACCATGTGCAGTGATATTCCTGCAGTCCAGGTAATGCAGCAGTCTGATCATCAGGTCTGTAATATCTGTAGCAGATTGAATTGCTCCTGGATGCCGAACTTGCTTAGATTTCCTATTCCTAAGTCCAGCCTGAAGTACACTGGAAATGCGTTTAGATCAGGAGCATTGCTTCCCAGAGGACTCAGCTTGCTATAAATGTACATTTTTCTTCCACTTCTAAGAAAGAGAAGGGGGACCCTGGGCAGTCACAGTGTTGGTCTGGAGACACTGGCTCTGTGCAAACCATTGGGTTAGGAGTTAGGAATACAGCGAGCAAAACACGATGGAAATCTTATAGCCAAACATTTCGCTGAAACATTTTTCACGGGGCCGTTCCTTCTCCCTCCTCCATGCAAGTGGCCGCGTTCCTCCCTGCAGAAGGGGTGTGCATCCCGGCGTTATCCAGGCCATATCGTGTGTGCTCACGATCAGGCTTCACCAGCCCAGACAGACAGCTTCCACCCACCAGAAGTAACTCGTGCAGCTCGCTCAGAGACAAACCAGCACAGGAGCTGCTGCTGCCGTAGAGCTGCGCTTGAATGTTGAGCATATGAGCCCTGGCTGCTCTTAAATACGCGAGCTGTGCAGATACCATAGGAGAAGAATGTGTAGTGTGTTACACCACTGTTCCTAATGCCTTACTTTCAGAAAAGAGAGAGCTTTCTCTGAAATCAGCAGAGAGTAGGAGTGGAGTCCACGTCCGATGCAGACAATTTGACGCCTCCAGTGTTAATCTGATGTTGAGCCCACCTGGAGAGGAAATTGCTGTCCGCTGAGATTGATTTATTCTTTGTACCAAATGTAGTGTGGGGAGAGTTTTATATATATATATATATATATAAAATATAAATGTAAAGTTTGTGTAACAACTTGCTCTTTTTTTGTAATAGTGTATACATCTATCGGTGGATAGATACAGTATATATTTATAATATATACACACTATATATATATATAGTATATATATATATATAGCAAAACGCCTGCAGAGGAAACTTAGAATAAGAAAGGCAGTGCCGGTATTCCAATTCCACAGGGACAAAGTGAAGGAAAAAATATATATACAAATCTACTGTCCTTTCCGTTAGGTTTAACAAAATACGCTTTTGAGGTAAATGAGATATAATTTTTTAATTGAAAAGAAAATTGATTTTTCTAGTTAGAAGTGCTGACTCTCCCCTAAATCATTCTGGTTCAGAATGCCTAAGCAAAAGATTCTTGCTACTGCTTATATTTTCTGAATAAGCCTCCTGGATCTCTCATGTGTATCACTCTGTTGTTTTTGTAATTATAAGTAGGGAGTAATTGTGCAAAGAAAATTAAAATAGCAAGTAGGAGTAACAAATATTGTACCATTAGAGTAAAACACATAACCTACTAGAACTGGAAAAAATGTCATCTTCCACATTAAAGAAGTTAGCAATTACTTTCTGAGTTATTGATCGGCATTACGAGACTTGCCTTATAGTGACACAAGGAGGTTTTAGTGCAGAGTTTAGGGCTGAGAAACCCTGAAAACCAACGGCTTTGGGTTTTCTGAGGGGTCCAAAAAAGACACGGCGTGCGGAGGCAGGCACACAGTGCTTCCAGCGCTGGTGGCCACGGCTCCACAGCCGTTCCTCGCCCCGTTACTCCTGCGAGCTGGCCCGTGCGCACGGCATGGCACGGCACGGCGCCCCTTGGAGCCGTCTGGCACGGCAGAGAAACACCAGGAAGCTGGGTTTGATGGTTTTTTTCTCAACAGGTCTTTTTAATGCCATTCAGAGCAAGGACCAGACTCGTACACGGGACTCTTCCCTTTTAGCCTGTTAGGAGAAAACTTGAGAAGGCTTCAAGAGCAGGTTTGGGGTGGGTGAGCAGACCCACGGGTTTTGGTGCTGACTGATTGCCAGAGCCTTCAAAATGGACAAAAAAAATAAAAATCAAAAAACAAAAGACAACAAACCCAAAACACAAAAAGACCCTCTGAGCATGGGGGTCCTTGGGGGGGTTATTCAGCCTCAGCCATTCTCCCCTGAAATTCATTCTTTGGGCCATTTTTTTTTTTTTTTCTTCCGCCTCCAGCCTCAGCTGCAAATTCACCCCTGCTGTTGGAGATCGGTCCGTGATATGAGGGTGGTGTTTGGCTTTCTGGAATTCCCATCCGTGAGTCGTTTTTAAACAAACCTGACGGTGCAAAGCATGAACACCGCTGAGGCCCCGGTGAGCGGGTGCCGCTCGTCCGCGTGCCGCGGAGTCAGGCAGAGGTGAGCGTGGCCAGGCCATTAGGAACTGCAGCGAAACGTTTTCAGTACCCAAACGCCAAACGGCGAAAGCCAGCCAGCTGCGCGATAGCGCGGTTTACATCCGCACACAGCCCCTCAGATAACATCCGAGCGTGCCGGGCCCTTAAGGCGCCGCGGTGAATGGGGAGCGTTCCCACGGAGGAGGCTTTAGGGAGGACGCGGCGTGGGTGGCACCGACAGGGCTGAGCCCGTGGTCGGGGCAGGAGCATGACGATGCGGTGCTGGGCCTCGGGGGCAGGGGAAACCGTTGTGGGAAGGCTTGCCCCAAAACAGCAAAAACCTGGAGCGTGTCGCTGGACTCTGTTGTGAAGGCACATCACCCTTCCTATGCAATTGAACTCGATGGTACTTTAGTATAAAGGTGACCTAGACTGTAATCACTGCCTTTAGACACTGTGAATTTTTTTTGGGTACTCTGTATTTTTATATATTGTACAATGTAAAGAATAATTCAGAAATAAAACAGAACAACCTGCAGGCTTGTGAGTTATTTCCCCTCTGTCCCTGCGGGGCATTGGCAGAGCAAGTTTGGGTTGCGTTTGTCATGACTGAAGACCAAGCAGTCACCAAATGTTATGGGTGATGCTAAATTCTGTTACCCAAGCCGGCTCCCCTCCAACACAAGCCTTAACAAGGCTAACTGCAGCCCCACAACAAGCTTTTGGTGCATCTGAAAGATCCCATTGCTGCAGAAGGTGCCTAGTGAGGAGAGCCCAAATCTGTCTGCAGCGCTGGGTGCCGAATCCCGGCGCGGTGCCGCAGGACGAGGCGCTGCCCTGCCCCGGGATCGGGGGCAGGTGGGCTGCGGGGACACTGCGGCAGGCGAGGGGCCGTGGGTGGGCTGGGTACGGGCTGGTGCCACGGGACCGCGGCCTCTCCTCAGCCTCACATCGCGCTGTGAAAAGCTGTAAAAGTCGGAGGGGCGCGTTTTGACTGAAGGATGATGGCAGCCTCTCGCCGAGGAGCGTTATGGCTCTTGTTGCGCTTATTAATCAAAGTAAAGACCATGAAAAGTGACAGAGTCAGGAACATTTTAGTTTATGTTCCGATACAGCTCAAGACTTATACTGAAGTTTTGTACAGAAAATTACACCATAATGTCATAAAAAATAGATTGGATTACTAATAACCTGAAACGTGCTACACCTGCATACATAATACTTTAATCCTACTAAATCATAAGCTATCATTTGGGTGTTTTCATGATCTCAAGTGTGCACACAGGAATTTCTTTTCAATGCAGGCCATTAAAAAGTAATTGAGAGGCGCAGGATCAGTAAAAACAAACTTGCTGTGAATAAGATTGATTTTTTTCAGTTAGTTTGCAGAATAACACGGAGAGACCACTTTGGAACGGGTTTGTTTTGCATCAAGACACCTCTGCGCACAATTAGAGCAAAGCGTCACGTCGGAGCCTATTTCCAATTTCCTTAAAATCTGCCTACCACAACATTTTTTTCCTAGGTGCTAATTTGATTCATTAACGTAACAGCCTCGCTCGCAGCCCCCGTGAATTTTGTTCTCTCACCTTCACCGCACACCCCAGCGCTTTTCTCGCTTTGTAATTCCTGGCTGTGTGTAGGGACCGGGGGGCACTGGGTTATCCCACAGGTTCCCCACTGCCCCTTTGCCGAGCCCTGCAGCTGGGCTGCTCCTGGCCACACCAGGGTTCAGCTCACAGCAACCCCTTCTGCTGTTTTGGCCATCCTCATCTTCTGCCCACAGGGCCTCAGCCCACTGCCGGGCTTCACGCCTGGCTTTGCTGGTCTCCAGACTCCCTCCGCAAAAGCGTCGGCTCCCAGGGCGTCTCGTGGTTGGTTTTTCCTCCTCTCCAGTATACAACTGAGAGACCGCGTGCTCTCAGACATGCAGCTCAATTACTAAAAGCTTTGGCGAGCCATTAAAAATGCTGTTCTGCTAACAGCTGAAATGCGTTTCAACGTGTTTTGGTTGGTTCATTCATAAAGCTGCACGTGTGTGGATTTGTCACTGCGCTTTCTGTTCAGCAAGCTGAGTTGCAGATTAGTCAAGAGCGAGGCAGCTTTCAGCACGGCCCAGATCTGCTCCCGAAAGCAAAAAAAAAACAATGCCACCACTGCCACCCCCACCTTGCTCCCAGCATCTGTGGTGAGGACAGACAATAAATGCCTTAAATTGTTGAAAATGGGGAGAACCAGGTTTTGAAGGCCACGGCCATCCGCCACTGCCATACTTCGGGCCTCTATAAACCACCAAGGCTGCAGCTCGCTGGGTCCCTGAGGCGACAGCAGCGGTTGTGGTGTCCCCTGCACACCTGGAGACTCCTCCGGCTGCAGCAGCATCTCCTGGCTGGGGAGCTGTGCCCTGCCGCTGTCATGCTTCAGAGTAAGTTTTCTACAGACAGAAGGATTTTTCAAGGTCAAACTCCACAGCTTCTCAACCAGCAATTAGCTGGAAGCAAGACGTGCTCCTGGCTTTCCATCCCTCGGGGACAGCGTCTCCCGCACCCGGGGCTGGCATCAGCGGGGCTGGCGCCATGCGGGCACAGATCGAAGCGTCCGACCTGGGCACCTCTGTCATCCCTGCACCTCCTTGCTGCCATGGTCGTAACGGAGCCAGCAAGGGACTGCTCCGCTTCCCAGCGCAGGGTAATGACCAGCCACCAGAAACATTTGCTATTTCCATGATGTGAAGCATCAGTGGCCGCAGAGAGAACTATCCCCATTTCTGCAGCACTTAATTTAATGTCATAAGCAAGCGATCTGTACGAGAGACCAGGCACAACGCTGATGCGCTTTTATTGCTCTGGCAGCAGCCGCGTTACTGCTTGCTGTTTTCGCATGTCTTAGTAACAAGAGTTTTTGCTCATAGGTTTCTTCACGGGAGCTCTGCTGAAATTGTGTTTCTGTTGTGCCCATTTGCACGCCGACTCACAGCCGCTCTGCAGGTGAGCGCCTCGCTCTCTGCCCGTCACCGCCGGCTGCTGGGGTGAGACCCCCTCCCCGTCTGGAGGCTGCACCGGGGAGCAGCGGGTTGAGCGGGTGAGCGGGTTCAGCCTCGTGCCCCAAGCCATGAAAATCAGCCTTTGGTACCACAGAAGTGCATGGTAAGAGGAGCTGCAATGCCTTAGCATAGCCCCATCCTGAAAACCCCTCTCCGAAAGGTTTCCTTCATACTCCAGGGGCAATGAAGACATTTATTTCTGTATAAGGCTGCGCTGGTTTAACACAGGCTTTTGTTGCACTCACTTCCAAAGATGCCATTTCCTTCACGCGCCAGCTCCTTCACCCCACCGAGATGCTCTTTTGGCACCAAAACTCAACCACAAAGCTACCTCCATAATCCCAAACCTCAGCTCTGCAATCAAAGGCCAGTTGGGGAGCACCTGCGGGACAGCCTGAGTTTTGGGGCGCTCTGCCAACAGTTTGTTGAGGGGTCTCCTGTGGCTGCACCAGTGCCTGACCAGGACGGTGTTTCCCCGAGAGGGGTTTGAATCCCCTCCTGCCGCTCATTGCCACTGCAGGTCTGCAGCGAGGCGAATGGAGGGAGGGGAGGAGGGACAGACACAGCTCTGGTACATGCCTCACGGCTCTCAGGCCGCGCTCCCATGCTCGTTTGGCTCCTGGCAGTGAAGGTGGTTCTCGCAGCCCTTTCCCAAGGCTGACCTCCACAGGAGGCAGCAGCCGCAGCCCAGCCTGCGCGGTTGGGCCAGCACAAAGGCAGCAAGCAGACAGTCAGAGGAGCCTAAACATCCTTTACACACCAGGGAGGCAGATTTCAACAACAAAGCTAAAATAGAAACTGGGCAAAAAAAAATCTCTTTGAGCAAGGCTGAGCATAGAGGGCTTGGCAATACACAAAGCCAGGGCGTGGATCTGAGCTGGACCCCTGGCCCTGCTCTCCCCCAGCACAGAGGTTTCTGCAGCTTCTGCAGCACCGCAAAGATAAATACGACCAGGAGCTGTATGGTGAGAGAGCCTCAAGCTCCCATATATAGCCTGGAAAGAGGCTGTTGCTAAGAATAGTGGGGCCCAGATATTCCACGATACCAGAGCTGACAGATTTCTTCCCGGCACTAATAGGATGTGAGGCTATTTTAAACTTGCCGTGGTAAGTGGTCAGGACGTTATTGAAGAGCCGGTCCTAGAAAATAAACATGGATCAAGAGATCCCAGGTTGGGCCTGTTTCAATTAAATAAAGAATAAACACAAGTAAGGGGATTATGAAGGGCATCCTTTCCAAAAGCTCAAACTGAAAGGGTAGCAATTACAAAAACCAGCCAGCTTGCACCATCCTGAGACTGGAGCACGGATGCACTGTGGTGGGAGGAAGCAGAGGCTGCACAAAAGGGCTGTGGGGATGGAGCTGGGATCAAGAAATACCCTTTCCTCTTTGAACCCCATCTGCCCCCATCCCCTTGGTCTCCTCCACCTCCCTTTGTTGATCTCTGCTCTCCCAGGGGTCGGGCTCAGTCCTTTAGACAGGACTCTCCAGCGTGCAGCAATATCTTCAGTGTTTTTCAGCAATATTACAGCAGAAATAAATGATTCCCTTGTTGTGTGTTTGTTTTTTAATTAATGAACACTAGTAGCAGCACAGCTGAGTAACCTCTTTAATGTGCAACAAGCATTACGAGAAGGAACACACAAGTCATGGTGAGATTCCAGTTTTAAAAAGAGATGACACAGAGGGTGTGTTACAGTGACAGGTATATAGTGGTTTAAACATCATTTTCTTAAAAATAAAAATACATCACCTCAGAATATTGCATACAAAAAGTAGACTTTACCTCAAAATAAAACTCTATCAAATCATTTAAAAAGTTACAAAAGTGGGACGCGTACAAACGGGGGTAAAATGGAAGGGCCTGGCTGTGAGAGAGCTGCCGGTGGTGCTCCCCAGGCCTGGGCTGTGGGACAGTGCCCAAGGCCTCTGAGGGCTCACTGTGACCCAGCTGTTAGGCTGGGCAAGGCAAACGAGACCTTAATTAAACAAATGTCACAGACAGAGGCAGCCTGCCTGACACCTCTGAGGGAAAGCATGGGGCTTGGGCCTTGTCAGTGCGGGCAGATTAAGGGTGGAGAAAGGGCCTGAGCCTAAAGGGAAAAGCTCTCCCTAAGAAGAGAGGATTGCCCCTGGTATTTTCTTCCTGTAGCAACACAGAGCGAGCATAAGAAGCCTGTCCAGCTACAAGTAGTGAAGAAATCCTAGGGGAAGGCGGTGGTGTGAGACAGGAAAAGCTCTCGTAGCAGAGCGCAGGCCCCCTCCCTGCCCGCTGCACCTCAGGAGC
Source organism: Anser cygnoides (assembly GCF_040182565.1). Taxonomy (NCBI): domain Eukaryota; kingdom Metazoa; phylum Chordata; class Aves; order Anseriformes; family Anatidae; genus Anser; species Anser cygnoides. Next base: position 27,432,537 of record NC_089878.1, read on the forward strand.
CAGCGACTGCAAGCCGTGTGCCAAGCCAGTACCTGCTCCAGCACAAACGGTGCTGCAGATGAAACACCTCGTCCTTGAGGGAGTCCGTGAAGTCCAGGAGCGAACCATGCTCATGAGGAAGGCTTTGAAGCCGCCTAGGAGAGCCCGGATGTCTCCCCCTTCACCTTCTGTTAGTGCCCAGAGGCAAACCCCAGAAGCCTCACACAGAGGCAGTTTGGGAGAAGGCAGGGGGGGCCCCAGGCACCCCAACGCTTCCTGCCCGCTCTGCTCAGTGCCGGTCAGGCAGTGCCAAGGGAACAAACGCCTCGTGGACGGAGGCCCAGCGGCAGGACTGGCCATGAACGTGCAGGCCAAGCCCTCGCCATTCCAGAAGCACCACAAGGGCAGATCACCCACAGGAGGGGAGAATGAGAGGCCCACCCCAACCTCTGAGCCAGAAAGCAGCTGAAAAGCAAGAACTAAAGTTTTCAAAAGGGATTTAGCTCTACGAGCCTGGAGTTGGAGTAACTGAATTAGAAATGTTTTGCAGAGGGAGGAGGCAGCCCCTGGAAAAGTGATCCTGCTACAACAGCTCTGAGGGGGCTGTAGGATAATCCCTCATGCACTGACCCAGGGCCACAGCACCTCTGCAGCCCCTGGCTGCAGCGAATCCCCACTGATCTTCCCTCCCCTCAGCCCAGGCCCAGCAGCTTCCACAGCACGGCTGCAGGACACCCAACCACAGGGAGCATGGTGCCTAAGGCTTCTGGGGTGGGTATGGTTTGCTCTAAACACGTTGTGATCCCAAACAAAAGGCAGGAGCCAGCACATCTGTGCAAATGTTTGCTTTTGCTTGTCAAAACTTTGGATTGAACTACGTTTCCTCCTCTATTTATTGGTTTCATCTGCCTCGAAACACAATCTGTAAGAATTATAAGCAGATCGACATCATCTGAGTTTTACTGCGCCTGCTGCCTTCTCTACTGAAACTCCACGCTCCGAAGTGACTCCTTGGTGCAGAGAAGCAGATTCTCCAGTGCCACCTACAAACAACAGGGCAGTGGTAGCAGTTGCAGGGAAGCGCACGAAGCTTGTGTCTGTACCAAAGTGCCCCCGCACAAACACGGCAGGAGGTGTCTGTGTGCCTCTCAGAGGTGTGCTCCCCTTCTGTGAGCCCAAGGAAGATGGTGGAAGAGGAACGTGTTCATTTTTGCAGGGCGCCTTCTCTCACACCCTCACCTATAGCGCGTCCCCGGCTCCCACAGCCTGGTGCTTCGGCAGTGCTAGGAGCAGTGACACCAGACATGAAATCAATACCAAACACAACGTACACGTGTAGCAGTTGCCTTGCCAAATTATTACCATAATCCATAATTGTAATCTTGGGAAACAAAATAAATCTAATGGAACTAAAAAGTCCCACCTGGAATGTCTTTGTCACAGATGCTAATTAACATTTGAAAGTGACCTAACGTAAAAAAATGAGGATTAACGATTAAAAATCTGCTGTCAGAGCATTACGGGACAGCTACGTTCTCTGTGCAAACTGTATAATCCCCATTCATATTTCCATGAGTCCCCACATTTAACAGCACTTCCCTTTCTACTAACAGACAATATACAAATATCAATCAAGTCAGTTTAATTATATTAGTGCAAGGCTATGCATTCACTTGCTAAGTTTACTGTAGAATAGGCCATAAATTAACATCTCCATCACCACGAAACTTCCAGTTCTCTACGCATTTGATAACTCACCCCAGCATTTCAGTGTGGAAATGCCCTCCAGAAACCCCTCCCTCCCTTATTCAGTCCATCAGCCCGTCCCCCCAGAGCTACGGCTGCAAACACAGATGCTGCCCAGGATTTTCTAACCCACTTGAAGATGAAAGACATCTTGTTCCTACGCATTTCTGAGCTGTCAGATGGTTTGAACACAATGCTGCAAACCTGAAGCCATAGCAAGCACGGTCCGTATCAGTTGGGCCTGTCTAGGTGTAGGAGCCAAGTCTGTGAGTTTCAGGCATGTTAGCGCCTGCTTTGCAACAGACTGCTCATACACATGTAAAATCTTTTGGGTCTGCACCTTCCTCCAGCTTGCATGATTTTCTAAAAATCACTATTTTTATACATATTAAATAGATGGGACCCGTCCCTCTAAAATTGATTTGGGAACCTGGAAGCTTTTTGCCACAGTACTTGCACTGCCACCAACACGGGGGAGCAGGCCACTTGGCAAAGCAAAGAAAAAGGAAATTAAGGGGTAAAAACAGGGAAGAGAGACAGTAAACAGTGCCCTAAGCAGAGCCAACTTTTTCTAAACCTGAGCTTCCTCATTAGCAGCATGAAGGCTAGCGCAGCTCCAGAGCTAGCAAGAAGAAAAGCCAGCAGAACTGGAAGATGAAATTGGAGTTATTAGTGAGCCAAGCAGATTTAGAGTTATTAGCAAGCCAACCAGAAATCCGAGAGGCAGCCCAGAGTGTAACTACTTGAAATGAAGGTCTATTAAAGAGAGGGGAGCAACTACAGTGCATCCTCCCTAGCATTTTCAGTATAAAATATAGCACAACTATTTGTAGTTCAAGGGGTTCTGCACTGCAGGGAAAGATTGCTCTCCTGGGCCATGAACTTAAGTGCCGTGAAGAGAAATAAATATTATAACTTCTCAGAGCACCTTCCTCTGTTTGCAAGTCAGAGGTGAAGCAGCAGCCAACTCCAGCTACTCTGTGACAGTGCTAGACAATGTCTCATTTAGAGAAAAACCCAAACAAATCCTGCTGTTACTCATTCACAAGTTCTAGAGAGAACTATCAGTAATAGATACCATTTACCCATGGCAGATCCCAACAAGGATGTACCTATCTGATAACCCTTATCCAAGAAATATTCCCAAAGCTTCATTTGGGTTACTAACATGAAATGTACTGCTCCTCCAGAGGAGGAAGATGCTGACTATCACAAATGAGGATAAGTTATGAGAGATCTCAGCAAGTACATTTGCAATCCCTACCTCCTGTCCCAAGCCAGACTTGCTAATCTAATAAAGACCTAAAGATTGTGTGCCCGCAACGCAGCAGTGTCCTCAGCAACTTCAAGTAATTTGGGAGCAATGCTTCGGTTTTCACTCAGGAAGATTTCCATCAGATTTGCTGGGAATTCTGGTTGAGGCTAGACTGCAGACTGGTGCCTGCAGTCATGGCACGGGTCCCCCTCCAGAAGTGTCCTGTTGTACTGCTCGGCTCTGGATAACATTTCTGTTTCGATGCAGAGGTGCTGAGGGCTGTAATTAAGACCACATATTACAGTGCCCAAGACAGACACAGAAACTTCTATCAAAAGCATCTAAGGTTCAGGAGAGCAGCGAGCAATTCACAGCAAATCAGGAAAACACTCAACAAGGCTTAAAACAAGATGTTCAGTCTTCTCCCCTGACAGTACAGAGAGTCTAGATTTGGCAGCACTGACAAATATTTTGAATTGTTCACGGCTTTCTGAAACAGGAAGAATAGGTTATCGTCTGAACGCTGCCTCAGGTGCTCCTCCACCTTAAAATAGTCTGGACAGTGAAAGAATTAGAAATCTCTGTCACTCGGGACAGTGCCTGAACTGTGCAATTTTAATCCTAATATAGCTACAGTAAATTGCAGAAGTAGAGCTCTGAAGAGCCATCCGAGCTTGCAATTCTGCCATGACAATGCAAGTACAATCAAATTCTTGGCAAGCAATCCTAGTTTTTCAGAAAACAATAGGTAGCAACAGCTACTGGATACTGAAACTATTCCAGACACTAAAACATAGTAAAAAGGAGTTGGACAGTTAATTCCATCCATCTGAAAAACGATGAAAGGATGATGCCAGTGGTTCTGAATGTGATAGTTAGATCGATTAAGTTATCTCTATGTAGGTTAGCTCCATTGTCTACAAAGAACCTGTTCTGAGGGGGAAAAAAGATCATTTAGTCACTGATACAGGCAATGAGCTAAGTCAATCTTCTGCTACTTACTACAGTAAATACACCTGAAAACATAAAAGCAAGCTGTTTCATGGCATCTGCTTTATTTTGCTGCACAAATACACTCCTGAGCTGAAGGTATTAGTGGCATGTTCTCTCTGAAAAACGAGAAGACAATGAATGGATACATGTCGGATAGGTAGCGCTCAGATCAGGTTTTATTTGAGTGAGTTTACAGTGTCTGTATCACTCAAGAGTGGCAGAGGAGAGCCCCACGTAGGAGCAAAGGGCGTTTGATTCAAACTTCTATCGACGAAGAACTCTGCACACCAACCTCCTCTAACATGTGCACGCACTCCATATTATAAAATAGCTACAGTAGGAAATCATTCACCCCCTGAAAAAAATAAACCATGTCACAGACAGCCTCTGTATGCATTTTTGTTCACGGCAGTGACAGGTTTAGTTACAAACAGTGGCATACCACCACCATCCAGAGACATAATTATTTAACATAAACCTATGTAAACACATACCCTTATATAACTTATATATATTATTATTATATATATATAAGCTTTATTTGTGTATACATAGATATAAATATGCACGCACACACACACACACACCTAGCACAAAGCATAGAACACACACATGGGGAATACTGTAAATAATGCTGAACTGAAATCTAAGCAGATAATTAAGAAATTATTAGCAGGTTTAAAATTGAGTTAAAAAACTATTCAAAGTGTCTTCAATATTTATGTTCAAGTAAGGGCCAGAACGACCACAAATCACTGCTGATAAAAAGAGCTGGCATTATATTTCCCATATTATGCCAAAACCCATGAGTTATTTTTCATTGTCAAACTCATTGTCATTTCGCCATCAGGGCACCTCAACAAACTATAAACATGTTTTTAGGAAACCGTGATTTTTAAAGACTTGGGTTAACAAAGAGTATTGCTTAAGCACCCTCAGTTATAAACTAATCCTAAAAACCATGCACACCTTAGGGTATCAGAAGAGAACAACCAGGACTTGAACATCCACACCAACAGTATTTAGCGGCATGAACAGGTTTTCACAGTAAATAGAAAACAAAAGGCAGTATTGGAGACGGGGGATGGAAAGGTGAGACAGCGGTGGCCTTTAGAACAGCAACACTTACCAAGAGTGACTCTACAGTAAACTTCTGAGATACCACAGATGCTATGCATTGAGGACATACAGAGCTGTGGCAGTAGTTCAGAGGCAACTGCTGGTTGCAGTTGCAGCTACGTTTCAGTGGCAGCTACGGCTATCGTTCAGCATACATGTGCTCCAGGGTGACAAACAAACACCTCTAACAACATCGCAAGGATTGACTGGGATTTTAGTATGGCTAAAAACCCTGGTACCAGTGTCTTATATCAGAAATCACTTTATTAGAATGTAAATGTAGTGTACAGCACCAAATTATTTTAGCTTAACTGTTTAATGGACATTTGTTATAGAAGTGACTAGCAATTTAAAAGAGATTTATAAAAAAAGATTTTTCCTTTTTTTTTTTCTTTCCTTTTGTTGAGATTATTCACTATACTTATTCTGATAGAAGACTTGAAGGTGACTGGTACCCCAGTGTGTACAACCTTGAGTTGGCACACACACACACACACAGACTCACACATCTCACTGCTACATGAACAGCCTTTTAAATAGAGAACTCCAGTTCTGACACTGGTACCTGTACATCAGATATATTCTCTTTGTGCATTTCAGGCATCTTTATCACCACCCAAGTTCCATGTTTATCTGCCCGCAATTAATGCAAATCAAGGGGGTCTTGAACATAAGAAACAACCTGTCCCTCACCCTCTAATAAAGCCATAATTAAGTCTTGTAATTTCTTTGTTTTTCCTCTGGTCAGCTGTGCAAATCCAGGAAGATGTGCAGACTGCAAAATCAACTTTCAGTCTCTTCCAACCAGTCAGCAGTCCTGCGTTATCAGACAGAGACAACGACGTCGAGGTAGAGTCTGTCGTAGGATTCTCGGAAGCACAGGATGAGGAGCAGGCTGAGCAGACACGATCCCGGCAGGCACCAGTTGAACCAGGAAAACTCTGTAAAGCGGAAGACAGACTCGATCTCAGAGTTTCCAACATGCCCCGTGTTTAAAGCTACCTAAACCTGTAATACTCCAAGTTAGAAACATGGCTGGTGGGTTTGAATGAAGTTGCTGTGTTCTTAACAAAAACTCGCCAGCTCTGCAATCAATAGATTGTTAACATGGTCTATGAGACTCCTCCACGAATGACTTCTATATATATATAAAACCAATGCCTCCAGCTAATGTTAATGCTTCTTATTCAACCTGTCAATGGAGAATGGGGGGTGAAAAAATCTATCCTTGCTAATGGAGAATAAACCACTTCTGAACACTCTACTCATTAGTTCTTTGATTTCTATGGATTGAAAACTAAAACAAATTAAAAGCATAAGAAGCAGCGGGGTTTGATTTTGAATCAAACCTGCTACATAGTCTGAAGAGGGAAATCTAATTCCTCTGACGAACCTTGTGAGAAGTGCAATCAATGCAATTTAAAACTAGTTGCATGAACAGTTCCTCAGAAGACTCTTCAGCTGATAGACAAAACATACTGTTTTTAAAAGCATATGTTCCACGTTCAAGAAATCCTATTTTCTGATATTTGACTACAATGAAGTAGTTTTATTCAAAAACAAGTGCACCACAACCCCTTTTTTCCTTTTAATTCTGTTAATTTAATGAAGCATTACTTTTACTGGAAACTATTTTGTTTCATTTAAAAATATATATTCTTATTGTTCTTTTATTATTATTGTTTTATTTATTTTACAGAAACTAAATTCTCCCTCAAGGTCTGAATAAAACATAATTAAAACCTCAGCACCATTACTTTCAGAAATCTAAAATTTATATTGCTAATAGAGAACGCACAATTTACACTACACAATGCAACGGGTAAGAGTCAGAAAACCTGAGAAACCAACCCCCCAAAACCAGCAGTCTTCAGCAACACCCTCTCCCCAAAAGCTTACAGATTTGGTTAGGCAGTAATCTGGTTAATAAAATGTTAATAATTTTTTCCTAGGCTTGCAGAAGACTACATTGTTCATGGGCAAATGCTTTGCTATTTTCTATATGAAGCGATACCCTTGCTTAATTGGACTAAACATATTTTAACCCATATATCCGAAAAGATTACATTTTCCTTTTGAACCCTTCACGTGTTTTGTGGCCCAGAATTTGGAGATTCATGCTAACATATTGATCACACAAAGCTAAAGGGTGATTTGGTTTTGTTTTTTATTTGGAACTCCCTGTAGGAAACCACATCCAGAGATTGAGGCTTTTTGTCTCAAAACACAGCAATAGAAAATATGCTGAGGTTTCTGAAAGGTTTTCATTTCCCCTTCTTAACTGAGTCAGCTGGACCAAAACCTTCACCGCACTCTGAAGTTTCAAGGGCTTGGTTCTTTTGCAGCCTTTGCAATGTCAAAGTATGAGAAGAAAAAGAAGTAGAATTAAAACTACTGAAAGATTATTTGGCTTAAAAAGCAAGACTGAGGGAACAAGATAAACTTGACTGAGTTCTGATTTACTCAAACTTCTTAGATGCCATTAGAAGATGTATTTTAATCAAAGGGAAAACAAGTATTTAAGATCGTTATCTAAATTCTAAAGGATTTTTCTTTTATCAAAGGAGCAATAGCATCCACTGGCATTGATCGCCTCTAGCAACCACATAACATTTGTAGTTTTGATCACTTCTGTTACTGCATCACTGCGAATGGATCATCCTGAGCACAAACAGATGTTCCTCCTCCTCTGCAGAAACAGGGAAAAGATTCCAAGCCTATGGGTATACTAATTTCAAGTTTACCCTTACCTGTATTTACTGATACATGCTGGGGAAAGATTTACTAGAGGAAAAAAATGGCCTCAAATACCCTATCTATTAGGGAATAAATTCACTGTACCATAATTGTTTAGTCAGAGGGAAGTTAAGACAATGAAAACAGTAAGATGCATTGTATCCCAATCCTCAATTATTAAGCAGTTCAGAACACTGGACTGAAAAATGATGAAAATATCCTCAGAGTATTCTGTATAATCTTTTCGGCTCAGGCAGAAATGTTGGAAATAACAGTATATGTGAAAGGAGTTCACACCAACTAATATTAAGCATAGAAACATTTTTTTAAAAAGTCGAGACTAAACATCAAACCACCAGAGGCTGGTGTGGATAAATGGATAAATTCTTTTTTTTTTTTTTTTTTTAAACAATGCATTTTGATGGAACCTTGAAAAAAAAGAAAAACAAGCAAACAAAAAAAATTCTCTCTTTTGTGTTCACAGAACATAACTAACAATGTCATCGTTAACCTGCTTACAGTTCCTTGTCAGAAAGATGCACAAACCAATTTGAAAAGTTGCCCCACACTGTGACCTTCATAATTTCAAGCACAATTCATGCTGAAATTTGTCAGTGTCCTCTAGGTTATAAAACAAACCATCTTAAGTAAATGCTTTGATACAGAAGTTCTCAATTTTTAATCCTTCCACAGCAAAAGTAAAACACTGTTTTGCAAATCTTGTGCCACGAAACAAACATTTATCGTGACAACAAAATATAAACCCAATATCTACATCTTCAAAAACCGCTAATAAGGACCACTTCCACTTTAAAGAAAGACTGGTTCTTGTTTTGCAGCTTGGAATCACAGAACCATGCACAGAATCATGTAGGACGGAAAAGACCTATAAGGTCATGAAGTCCAACCATGCACCTAGCACTACGAGTCCACTGCTATCCCACGTCCCTAAGCACCACATCCACGCATCTCAAACGCCTCCACAAATAGCGACTCCACCACCTCCCTCAGCAGCCTGTCCCAACACCTAACCACCCTCTGAGAAGAAATTCTTCCTGACACCCAACCTAAACCTCCCCTGGTGCAACCTGAGGCCTATCACTTGTCACCTGGGAAGAGACCAACAGCCTTCTCTCTGCAACCTCCTGTGAGGTAGTTATAGACAGCGATGAGGTCTCCCCTCAGTCTCCTCTTAAATAGCAAGTTTCAAGTATGAGTTCTGAGGAAGCTAATAATGCTCTAGAGATGAGACAGTCTGAAGAAGCTGATGCAAATATCAAACAATGCACCGTTCTGCCTCACTGGGCCACTGGATTACCTAAAGGAGTATTTTGTCTTTGAGCAGTGGTCAAAAGAGAGGCTCTCTCTTGTCCCTAATGACATGCCCGACTCACTGAACAGAGCTGACCACAAACGGGGCATTTCTTCTCTGACCCTCCTGGGCCACACATTTATACCCTGAAGCATGAGATTGGATTAGCTGTGTTTTGGTTTTGAACATGCATAGATAAAAACAATACTAATGGCCATATTATCCATTAATAATAAGCTTTTATAAAGTTTTAAAGTAAATATTTATCTATAAAATTTATAAAATTCTAAATAGTTATAAAAATATGATGATTGTGTATCTTGATGGTTTCTGGCTACAATAAATTCTAAGTGGTACATGACTACATATATCTTGCACAAAAGCATCTTGGTTTTTTTATTAGCAAGCATGTAGAAAAGAACAAAGTTACTCCTTACTACTACAAAGGGGATTAGTGCGTTTGGTTATTAACAGAAATCGTATGTGCAAATCCTCCCCTTACTGACAAGGCTACATGTTCATGGAGAATTATATTTTCAAAGTAACTTGTATTTCTTACCTGTCTGTATTTCTTACCTGTGTGGTAAAATGTGAGGAAAAACAAGAGCACTCCCATAAACACATTACTCAAAAAGGTGACAACTCCACAGGTAATTCCTTCTGGAACGGGGTAGACCGTTTCCACAAAGAGCTCAAAGAATATTGGTACGCTGCTGTTGAGAAATATACCCAACAAAATGCAGGATGTGTACAGTGTAGCTGCAAGAGAAACAAAAACAGCTGTTAATTTCACACTGGAATTATTTGTCCATATTTGGAGCTCCCAAGAACACTAATATTTGAGCAACTGAAAAATGCATAAACTTATTTTTATCCTGTTTATCATAAAGTATATAACATACCACTAGTTTCAGGCAGAAAGGAAGCACTGATTTAAAATAAATAAATACATCAGAATAACAGATTTTATTATTTTTTTTAATTTATTTTTTAACCTGAACCTGCAAAGACAAATTCTGTGATGTGGAATTCAATTGTAGAAGCAAACAGAACAGTATTATGAATGCAAACCTTCAGCTACAGTTTGATTTCTCTCTGAAATGAACAGTAACTGTTGTCCTATACACAATTAGAAAGGGGAGCAATTAATGCTTTGAATTGGAAATGGACATGGATTAACCTTTTGGCTTAGTTCTAAAGGTCAGAACTAATTTTGCTTCCATTTTACAAATAAATACTAATGATCTACCAGATATCAAGACATTAGTATTCATCGTGGCCTGAGAGGCAACATGTTGAATCTCTTTTGGCTTCAATAGGAAATGAAGGGCACCCAGTGCCTGGAAGGAATGGGACATATTTGATAATGCAAATTTTTCCACCAGTGTGTAACATTTTTCTTGAACGAATAATAGAAGAATACAAATGTTTCTTCAGTGCCCTTAGATATGTTGCTCTATGATTTCTGACAATGCCAAATACTTCACAGTGCCTAATATCTTATCATAGAGTCTTAATATGCTTATATTATCTACTATTAGATCTATTTCTGAAAAAGAAAGAAAACCTCAAAAGAATTTAGTACTATTTAGCACAGACTTATTTACATTTCTAAGTGCTGTCTTGGGAAGAAGACGACTTCCTGACCTGCAGCCTCTATAATCTGAGGTTACCAGTCAAGAAAACAAAGCATAAAGAAGCAATTTGGAAGGCTTGGAGTGCGGACAAGTCTGGAAGAATTTCTGAAGTTTCCATCAAAATGGCAAGAAAGTGAAGAGAATTTTTTTTTCAGAAGCAAAAGTGTTAAGTCACAGGAAAACTATTTATAACATCTCACTGCATCATAGTGCAAAATCCTTAGACAATTTTTGTCGTATGGATATATATGTTTATATAAAATAGAAAATCTTTTCTCAGTTTTATTTACTTTCTTTTGTCTTATAAAGGGGAAAACTGAAAAAGTTCTGCTTCATCTTCTGTTAAGCACTGCTAAGCCTTTTAACTAAGAAACTGTTAGGAAGCAGGAAACTTGAAAGAAACTTAAAATTAAAAATAAAAATATTCATTTGTTAAAACATGAATTATGGGAAAGAGAAAAAAGCATTAAAAGATACAGCAGAAAGGGCTATCTATCAGATCCATCATCTGATGTGGTTTGCTTCCAAGGCACAGAGACATATTTCTTTCTCTACAGAGGATTTGACTGGACAAGAAAACAAGGACAGAAGACTCAGACAGAAAGCTGATATAGATGGCATAACTTCAGGAGGGTCAACTGGCCCCCCTTCCTCCACTCCCTTCCCCTCCCCAAAACATACCAGAATGCTTTGAGTTGTTTAAAATAAAAAAGATCCAAGGTAACTTTTTATTTTTCAAATTCCTTTCTTATAAACTGCAGAGTGAAAGTCAAAGAAACTGATGCAAGGTATGTTCCTACAGTTTGCAGAGAGCAAGGAAAAAAAAAACTGCTAAAGAAAAAAACACAACCACCACCCTTATTAGGAAGTTCTTCCTAATGGGTTTTTCTAGGTTAAACTGAATAACTGATTTTCTATCTACAAGTTCCTTCGATTTTTGCTGGAAGTCCTCAGTATTTAAAATTTCATAAACTTCTCTTTGAACCCCTGCTTACCTCAAACACAGCACATTGCTCTAACTCTCTGTAACTGCTTTCAGATGTACCCAGCAAATGTGAACATTGCATTCGGCTATGTGAAACCTGTGTCGGCTTGAGAAACCAACACATAAACGAAATGCAAGAACCTCTGAAGGCAAGCAAACATCTGCCTCTCGTTACCCTCAATTAAAGACAGCCATAGGTAAATACGGAATTCTGTATTAGAAGCCTCAAACAGTGGAAAACGGTGGAAATAGTCATGAAGCTGCTCACAGAGAATGAGCACCAGCAAAAGTGGAGGTGCTTACACACTGCAGTGGAGGCAAAACCCCTACAGCACGACTGAAACCTCCATAAACTGCAACAGCCGGGACAGGGGGACTGTGTGCCTCTGAACAGAAAGGATCTCTAGACATACCGTTTTCAGAAACTCAGATCTGCTCAAGCTGAAGACAGCAATATGCATCGAAGATTAACAGCAAATTATCAAGACCTCCTATTTTATCCAGTACAGTAGGTACAGAAGTTTCCATAAAACAAATAGCACCCTCCCAAACCAATCTGATAGTCTAAAAATATGCTAGCCCTATTACATTATTGCTCATCGCTTACTAAAGCATGTTAAGATGATTAAGATGACTAGTCTGTAAGCAAACAAACAACAACCGTACTTTAGGAACTGCATCCTTATGTTTCCTTGTCACTTCAGCCCGCTTTAGCCATGCAAGGACACCCACCAGCACACAACATGCGCTTCCACGCTCCCAGGACCAATGCAGCTTTAGCATTACCTTCTATTTTCCCCCAAAGTTTACCTGCCTCACGTGCACACTGAAAATTGCCAGCTGAGTACCAATTTGAAAGCCTCTACTGAGATCACAGATAATACATAAAGAACAAGCTGCGTGTCTACACGCACACACATTTGGAAACCAGTAAGAGGAAATGTCAGTGCAAAATTATAGGTAGAATATAGTGTCCAGTAGCTGCCAAGTTTTAAGACCTAAAGGAAATGGCATCTTTTAACTGGTAAACCACAAAAAGCAGCTCTAAAAGTGAAAGATGACAGCCTAAGGGGTTCTCACTTAATGGGTACGTATTGTAGTGATGGGAAAGTGTTTTTATTCTGCGTTTCTGTAAATCATTCGGGGTCCTTCTGAGTGCTATACAAATAAGCTTATTCCATTAACGTGGTGATTAAGTCACAAATCCAATTGGTCAACTAGACAGGAAGTCAAAGATAGATATTCAGTTTCAGAAAAATAAGTTACAGGAAGAAGTCAAATAAATAAGAATTCAAAAGTAGTTTGGCTATTTATTTCATACACTAAGTAGCGCACCTTATTTCCACTTCAAGGGCACCAAGACACCATCGCAGGGAGAATGCCACCTATTAATGGAGACCATTTCCTTTCTACTACAGTGACCTTGCACTGAACGAACACAAACAATTACCATGATTTTATACTGTAGAAGAACAGCTGCTAAAGTTACAGTAAATGTTTTTTCAATTAAGACAATCTTGACAACAGTCATTGGAAATGAATATAAAAATTTGAAAGTGCTGACAGGAACAACCAGAAAAAAAAAGATGATTTATCAAGAAGCTAATATTATGCCCTAAAGCCTATCAAGGACAACAAGCTTGCACGTGTTTGGGTAGAAGCATGTGCTGGGGAAGTATGTCATGCTGCTAATATGAAAAAGATTGTTTTTTCTTAGGAAAAGGAATTAACTGTCTGTGAAGCTCTGTGCAAAGGTGTACACCAGAGAGAGTGGCAGGTGTGGGCACCCATGAGTAAGGGAACTGGGCTGGGTTTCTTTAAACTACGTTGACTAATGTCACATCTTAAAGATCTGTGTGTGAATTAAGCAGCTATTTCACCAAATGGCCAGCGCAAAAGGAGCAGGAAATGCAAAACACCCATCCAAAGCACAGCTGCTTTAGAGAATTGGCCTGGAGCTGCCCTGGCAGGAGGCTCAAACTCCTTTTAGCCACGTAATATTCCCGCTTGGGGTGTGACGCAGCTCATGCTATTTCTCCAGTGCCTATTTTCCTTCTCTTTGCCAGGAAGAAAGCAAGGAACCAAATGCACCTTGATAACATCACTGTGGATGTTACCATTAGAAGAAGCAAGGTGCTGATTTGGGACTGATGTAGCCAGAGCGGCTTAGCACTAAAAGGAGAAAAAAATTAGACTCCATCCTGGCTTCCTACCTGCTGCAGGTCTTTAGCTCCAGGAGGGCAAATAGATGCCTGTATCCCAAAACAGACTCTTTTCTTCATGCTACCTGCTGTGACAAGAGCTTTGTACCAAAACCAAACAAAAAAATTAGGAGTTAGAACAGGGAAGAAATTTAAATGGCAGGGTACGCTTGTTTGTTCTCAGATGAGCTTCCAACACAGCAGACGGGGTCTCAAGACTCTCTCAGACATTCAAACCAGCTCCCAGAGTTTCCCAGAACGTCCTGCAACATGTTGACAAATTTCCTTTTAAATTACACCATCACTAATCTATAACTTCAAAGACAAATCCGAAACTAAATGAAATTAGTGGAAGGACTTCCACTAATCTAAATGTTTCTTATCAGCCCATTGGCACATGCATCTTGGCTGATTTCTAATCAGACATTATGAAATATCACTATTTCATTACAGAAGTATTTTGCAGATAAATTTCCTAGAGAAATGCAGATACTCCAGAGCAGTATCAAGTGCAAGGAAGTGGTACAGCATCTGCTTCCAAGGTCCTTTGCTAGAAACAATTGAATACCGTACATTTCTTAATAGTTCTCAGACAAACTGAGACAGGACTCGTACAAATTCCATATAAATAAACAGGGAAGTAAATACCACTGAGTATGTTCTCATGGGCACAGCATATAATTTAAACTGAAGCCTACAGAGATCTGGGGCATTTTATTATTGTTGATTATAATAGCATCCCAAATGCCACAATGAAAGGATAACGCCTTCTGCGGATGAATGCTTTGTGGACAGTATCTCCACGACTCGGCTAAACAATTCAAAATTAGTTCCTATCAAATTCCCTAAAGTCTGCTAAAGTGGAAACAAACTTCCCTATTACTTAATTCTTGCTACTGGCCAAGGTAAGAACAGTCATTGAAGAAGTCCCCCTCAATTTTTTCATGAGAAATGTGACTGCCTCAAGGTAAGACAGCAATTTTTACTATAATTCACTTATAGGAGCAAAAAAACAGTAGAAGAAAGATGTCCCTGTACTGTGTGTTTATAACATCAATATGTTTCATTGCATAAATTTCCATCCCAGCATGTGCTGATCAAATTCTTATCTCATGAGATAGTTACAAAAGTAACCAAAAATCTGATCAAATTGGATTTGTTCTATATACTTCTCAAGGGAAAAACAAGTGGAACTTGCTTTGAAAGCAGAGTATTAACTTTAGAGAACTAAAAAAAAAAAAAAAAAAAAAATCACAGAAAGTGATCCTCCAAGAAAAGAGGGGAGAAGAATACAACTAGAAATAATATTTGATGCTTCCTCTTGATGGGTATTTACAGTGGCCATATTTACAGATATTCATCCCTGAAATACTCTTCCCAAATTTGTACACTACCTCTAACGGTGGTTTTTTTTTTTTAATTGCTTTCAATTAAAACCCTTAGAAGAGTGCTCAAAGAAGAACAAAATTAATTGTGGATTTACAGGAACAGAAGCCATTAGGAAGACAAAGATCATTATTCCAGTCTTATGAGTTGGAGCACAACAGGAGGGGGGTAATACAATTTGTCCACAGCTATAAACAGGTTAACGCTGAAGCTAGGAGGAAAAAAAAAAAGTCTCCACGCTTTCATGCCACCTTTTTTATCCTCTGAGGCAGCATGCTTTATACTTATTAAGCACATCTTGTTTATAGTACAGAAATTAAACTCAAAGAATAAAACAATCAGTATTAAATAATTAACATCTCTCTTTTTCAACACTGCGCTTTGTAGATGAGGGCGGGGAGACAGATGTGTTTATAATGTTCAGTCTGGTGAACCTGAAAATAAAGTTTAGACTGCTTAACCTAAATATAGTCATCAACTCGTGGAGTTGCCACAGTATTCTCAGTATCTGCCATGCAGCACTACTAAAGATTTTGTAAAGCAAAATTCTGCTGAATGTGCTCACATAAATATTAACTCATAAATATTCTTGATATGCTATGCTGAAAACATTCAATCTGAGCTGCAAGCAACTAGTGCTGCATATCAATTTTTGGAAAATGCTAGCATTTGTATCCAGAGATCCTACCAGCTATACAAAGTGGCAAGATACCGAAACTGGCGTTACAATGCGTTACACAATTATTTTGGGTCAAAGCATCCCATTGTACATAAATTCACATAATGAAGTTCAGTACAAAGCAAACTAACAATGGACTTGGCACAGAGAAACAGATCAGCAGCTGCATTGGGAATTCAATGGAGAAAACTATTTTAATGCTCAATGTCTATATAAAATTATCTCTGAAACTTGCTGGAAAATGCAAATAATATACATTAAAATTAAAATTTCTTAAAAGAAAATTCAAGCTTGCTTAAAATGTAAACTGATTTCAGAACCCAGGGTTTTTAAGAGCTGTGATTAGCTGATGAGAGGTGTTTGAGACAGATGATATAGTAGCTATGATAGCACTATATCATTACTGCCTTGCTTTTTTTTTTTTTTCTCCACACTGGCAGTTATGGTTCATACATATGACTCCAAATACACTTTCGTAAAATCTTTTAGAGATATATTAAGAAGTCAGCAAGTGAGAGAAAACTTGTCTCACTGTGGCAGGAGGAAAACTCGAGCATATTATGGTAGTGCAGAGCAATGCATGCATGACACAATACAAACAATGCTAAACAGTATCATTTAAAGAAAACGCAATGCAGTCATTGATTTTTAATATCTGCATTAAAGGTCTCCATTCTAAGTAATTACGTTTTGTAGGAAATATCTTTAGATGATGTTGTGCCTATTTACAAGGAATTAGGAGAGTATTATACAATGTAAGTGCAGAAAAAAAACGTTTTGCTGTGACCATTTTCTCCAATACAATTCTTCCCCCACTATTTAAACGAGACACTACTACAACTGCTACAAAGTACACTGATTAAAAGAGGTTTTATTTGTTTGTTTAAAAAAAGGTCTTCAGAGATTTTCTTCTCCTTCCTTTATGATGAATAATTGCCCAAACTCTCTTATCTTAGCATTTCAAAAGCATGCCTGCATGCAAACGTACCCATGCAAGTGCTTAGTCTGGTGACCAGATGAGACGGGCAGAGGGTTTTCAGAAGAGGGGAACAAGCAAGTATGCCACAAAATATCCATATACCAAAGGAAAAGGCTATTTTTGGACCTAGGGAAACCACTGGCAAGGTCTACCTATGGATGCAAACGTTATTTGTGGATCAATCAGGTATTGGCTGAGATGAAGGGGATGATGATGTTCTCTAACCTGCCTTCATCTGTAGGGTAAAGCTTTCCTTAACGCCTGGACCAGTACAACAACCTGCACGAGATGTCTTGCTTCCTCATCAAAATCACTGTCCTGTTGCGTGGAAGAATGGAAGAGCTCCCTTATAAATGTACCAGCAGCCCACCAGGTCATGGGGTTACTTTAGGAGTTTCTAGACACTGCTGAATGTGTCAGTGCTTGTGGTTTTGTGCGGCAAAAGCTGACGTTCAAGAGTACAACGCTGGAGGCAGAACAAGAGAGGAGGGGGAAACCAGCCCCTCAGGGAATGGGAGCTAGCGTGGCTGGAAGGGAAAACATCCTTACAAGATCAAAGGTATACCCACACAAGTTTCCGCAAGGGTCAGTTTTGAACCTTGTTTGCTCTGTCTCAGTATTTGAATGTGTGGATCAAAATCCATCCCTTGCTGAGCAGCACTGCCAGGCCTAACACTTGTGCTCAACCTTTTGGTTGCATCAAATCCTGTCGTCTTCAGTAACATAACAATCCCTGCTTCGCAGCAGGTGTTCACTAATGCCTGCAAAGTAGCTCTAGGATACAAAGCATTATATAGACCTTTACTACTAATGCTACAAAGCAAACAAACA
Source organism: Anser cygnoides (assembly GCF_040182565.1). Classification (NCBI taxonomy): domain Eukaryota; kingdom Metazoa; phylum Chordata; class Aves; order Anseriformes; family Anatidae; genus Anser; species Anser cygnoides. The sequence continues at coordinate 27,450,375 of NC_089878.1, forward strand.
AAAAAAAGCAAATAACACACGCACAAAAAACCAACAAACAAGAACGCACCACGATGACGGCTGCTTTAGCTCTGCCCATCTTCTAACCATACAAAAACACTCAGAGGACAACTACCTAGAGGTCCACTGTCAACCCTGGCCTGCTGAGTACGAAGAGCAACTTCTAACTGAACCAGCTGTGTCAAACCACTTCACAAAGCCACTAACCAACGGCCTGCATTTGACCTCCCATATTTTGGCTGATATACTCTACATCCCAAACTTTTAATTAAAAGAAATAAAAAAAGAAAGAAGCTCATCAAAATCAATTCAAACGTACCATTTCTCTCAATTACTGTGGAACGCACGGGTCATCATCATATTGCATCATTATGTTGAGGAATAATCTAGCATGAAGTCCCATAAATTAGCTTAAATAGCTTGTGTGTTTTCATCCATAACAGCGTATTTCATAGAGATATACCACTGCTTTTCTGTGTACAAGGATCTAAATTAAACAGGCGCGTTACATCTATTTTATATGAACTTTAATGAGAAAAGGCTGATATGGAACCTCCCCAACCTACCTATGAAGTTTAAATATTATGACACAGGAGAAAAAGGAAATATTATTTGGTAGCTATACATCAGGCCCTGAGGCCCAGTGCCTGACACCTTGATTGACTCTCCCCCTCCCTCTCCCCAAGAGGAATGCACCATATTGATGGCATTTCTATTCAAAACAACCTTGTGTTTTATAGGAAAGCTTTCAACATTTACAGTTACATATAGAACACAGACAGAAAACTCTAAAAGATAATTTACAACTCAATTTAAGGAACCATCCATTTTAGAACAAACAATAAATGCATGAACAGAACAATCCAATCCCTATATTTTTTATCAGAGGATGTTAGTTCAGGATACTTCCTATCAAACGCTAAATACCTTAGGTATTTTTACGCCTTGATAGTGGCAGATCTTTCAAAAAAACACAGAAATACCTAAAAACAAATATGAATTCTTATGGAACCTATATTGCATGCTGAGTACTTTAACAGAGTAAAAATCAGTTCCACCGGTTTTGTTTTGGATCATTGGTGAGTACATACATAATGACTTCCACCTCTTGAAACCTCTTTGCTTCATTCTTATGCATAGACTTGAAGGGGTATTTATGTGTTTGGCTTGTTGCATCAATTTAGAGGATGGAGTCACTGTAAAAATTTACGTTACTGCAGGCTTGTAGTGATGAAGCAGACAAGCACAAAAAAATAAGAGCTTTTATTGCATTTGTTTTATCTTTGATGGAGAAGTGTAGTCATTTATTATGACAATAGCCACCGTGAAGTCTGATTTATCTATTAAGTTAGGTTTTATTTGAGTGGAAGTATTTTTGAAAAAAGTTGAAATTTTAAGATAAATCACGAATTTGACCAACCACCATCCAGATGGTGTTTCTCCTGAATTGATCATATATTTCAATTTGCTGTATCCATTTCTAGTTTATAGTTGTGACACATGCAATGCACCAAGGACATTTACTGAAACTCAAAGTTAATTTGAATAAAACAGCATTTTATAGACTACTTTCCACAACAACTTCTTTCTTAGAAATAGGGTAAAAATATTTCTCCTATAACACGTATACTTGCGTATCACAAAAATGGCACTATATTTAAAATACAATTATAATCCTTTATTAAATTATTAAATATATATTTTAAATCTTGATGGTTTAGTTTAGTAACTCAATACTCTGCTGAGTGAAAGTCTTGAGACCACAGGTGCAAAGAGGAAGGTGAACAACAGATTTAAAAAATTAAGCAGTGCTTGTTTTCAAATAAGGGCACAGCCCATTGGAAGCTTCAGCTCTGATCTTTTCCTCCACTTCTGCCAACAGCTTTTTCCCCATCCTTTTGAGGTGCAGGATGAGTTAATTTTGGGCTGCAGTAGTTCCCTGAACCTGCATGCGGGGGGGGAAGTCAGCACAGTGTGGAGACAGATAAATGAAAATACCACGACTCACTTTGGTTTAAACTGCAACACGCTTCCAATAATTAATGCAAATTTCAAAACCCTAAATTTCCAGACATGTCACTGTTTTTTCTTATATGCAACACTACTCCCATTCTTAGGATTTTTCTTGTTTTATTTCTCACCATTGTTATTACAAAACATTCAAAACAGAAAAGCACTCAGTCCCAGAATAAATCTTAAATGTGTACTCTATGTTGTCATAACTACTGTGGGCTTTTTTGTTTTTAATCTTTTTATGAAGTTACTAAAAAGATACCACAGAGATTTCAGATAGGTTTTCTAAACCCTTTGTTTGCTCTTGGTAAAATTACTATATTACTAAAGATACTAAACCAGGTTTTATATATATATATATATATATAGTTGATTTAAGATTGTAAATATTTATTTGTACTACCAATTATAAATAATAAAATAATTGTCAATACCTGTGGTTAAAGGCAGATGAGTGACACTAGTTAGACAGGTGAGAGTGAACCAGGTTGATGCTAACGTTGCTCCAGATAAAAGCAGCAACAGTATAAATTTCAGCATGCCCCTGATAAAATCTGCAAATCTAAAATAAAAGCACAGATGAGAGCAGTAAAAATGTTATTGTTCATATTATTTAAAATGTAACGCTTCACAATTCATTCATTAAATTCTCATTAAACATTTTGGAAACTGTAAACACGATTTAAAAAATCGTTTCTCATTTTCAGAAATAGGAAAAAACTTTTTATAGAACAGTGGTATTTCTAGATGTCAAGAGCCACGGATTTGAAATAACCATGAAACAGTAGTCATGAAATAACCAAAACAGAAAAATTCTCAAGGCATCAATTGAAAGCACTTGGTATACAAGAATGGTTTTTTCCCCCCCGCATTTGTTGGGCACAACATCGCACCACTACTTACACCGCTGTTTTGTCTCCCTTGGCAGACTCGCTGCACAATTAGCATATGAGGAGGCTGATTTATTTCATTCAAGACATAGTTAAATTCAATGATTCATTCCTATGGGAAATGACAGAACTCCCAATACCAGAGTCCCTAGATGGATGATAACAAGGAACATCTTTTGAACCCTAAAATACATTGGTGATGAAGCTCTCAATGGCTTAGGCAAAGCAGGAACTCTTTACACATACAGTCACTCTGCCAGTGGCTGTTTTGGGTTGAAATGTTCCAGAAACCACACATCTGCATGCCACGCCTCTCCTACACACGTGCTTCAGTGATAATCTGGGTGAGGATATCTCCACAAGTCCGTGGGCAGTCTGTTACACATAGGTAAACGTGATCTTTACACCACCTGATGGTACAATCGCTTTTTTTTCCATTTTTTTTTCCATTTTTCTTTCAAGAAGACATATTGCATTTGAACTACACTCACATGGCATAATTATCAGTGCAACTGCTCTTTTCAAAAGGGATTTCAACCTGGACACTAAAACAGGTACACTATAAAAGGCTACGTCATTTATCCACTAGTAATTTTCTACAGGTTAAGAGACATGACTTTGGGCTGGACGTATGTTTAAAGAATGTCTTATAGTCCTTCTTAGAGTTCCCCTACTTCTTTCAGGCTAATGGCAGCACAATCCAGTTACATTGGTTCATGACAAAATCCATCCAGTCTGTCAGCTAATTGCCTTTTCTTCCTTGACAATGATCACCTCACAGGCAGATACCACAGCCTACTTGATAAAACAGACAACGCCACCAACATTTTGAGAACTAGGAATCCTAGCTCCACATACACTGTAAGAGATGTATGAGTAATGAGATCCTAAAAAAAAAAATTATCAATTTTTCCTCTTATTTTGATTTTACCCGAGCTTTAATTCCACATTGAATTTAGCAGCAAGTAATTCAATAAGCAGTAGAGGGAGATCAATGCTGTATATAATCTTAAAAGTTTATGACTGCAGTGTTCAAGTGGCTTTTGCGTTAATCCCCAATAGTCAGAGGTTAGCTGCTACTGTTGTTTTTTTCTGACAATTCAAATTCAGCAATCAGGATTACTTCTTCTCAGTAGTTTGTCAGTTTCTTTAATTATTCTTCAGGATCACTGGGGTCAAAATCAGCAATTTTAAAAGCTTCTCAATGTGCAAGCTTTAGACATCTTCCACAGAGACTCCCTACGTTGGCTGCTGGCAGGCAACATCACTATTCCCTCTTTTTAAAGGCAAGAACAGTTATGCACATCCCATCTAATGATGGTAATGATGGAGAGTGAGAAATAACAGCCTCCAGGGAGGGACATTCAGAGACAATAGGTCTGGATCCTCTATTTCTACCCTACTACCAGGGATATGTGGGAATGGGAGGATGACACCCACCTAAACCATTCAAGATGATTCAGTGGAGCAAATATCTATCTTTACTGAGCTGCTGCAACTCTCTTTGACACAAATAACCTGGTTTGGATATCACTGGTAGTAATGTGCTCCAAGGAGCTCTCAGCTATCACAGGAATCCAGAAGGGTCAAATATAAACTGAAAGGTTTATCAGCTATTGAATTTAGCCAGCAACAGAAATAATGGAAAAAATAACTTAGCAAGCTAGCCTGAAATTGGTAATTGAGCGCTTTCTGCTTCTTGTCTGGTTACAGAATAATAAAGAAGACTGTAAAGCAAATCAACTTTTCAAATGCTGGTTTCAATCCAATAATAATATATATTTTTATATATATATATATATTTAATGCTTTAGTCCCAGTGTTCACTTCCAAAATTCTCTGTTTAAATCTTTTTCACAATCTAGCACGTAAGTGGATGTCTGTATCTGCTAAAGTAGGCGTACCATGAAAGAAGGTGTATACTCACCCTTACCACCCCCAGGACACAGATCTCTCAGCCTACTGTTGGTAGCTGGTTCCTGTAACCCTGTAAATCAGCCCTAGGCTGGATCCTACATTTAAAATCACAACCCCATGTTGCTGACAACACTGTCTGTTGCTAAGGAAATTATCACCATGTCATGAAGTTTCAGCATTTTGACTAACACTGCAGGTTAAAAGCAGAAAGAGAGATTGAACTGTGAAGGACAAAAACTCAGAAATATCTGTGGTCATTAGTAAATGTGACCAAAAAAAAAAAAAAAAAACTAAGGAAAGGGAATAGATTTATGTTTCCATGCAATAATATCAATGTCGCTCTTTGACATTGCTTTTCTTCAAGCCAGTATCATCTGAAAGCTGCAAGCAAAGGGCAAAACACCTGCCAGCTGCCCAAAATAGTCCAAGCTTTTCAATTAGAAAATGCATCACACAAATTAGCTAAACATATCGAAGTTCACAGCTATTGGGAAAGTAGTAGGTGTAGAACAGGAGGATTTATATATTGTGCTCAGGAAAACTGGCACCATTTGGAAAATGAGATAGATAAATGAATTTCCAAACTGGGCATTACTTTAAATATAGATGATTTAACATCTCCTGTGACGTGCGGGAACAAATGCTCCAGCGCAAGCCCCAGGTTGTTACTGTTCTAAATGGTAGAATTTGCATTGCCAAAAATGGAAAGAGCAAACTCCTAAGCTGTACCAATTTTGTTTTGATAAACTAGTAGAAAAAATATTAGAAGAAAATCCAGCTTCTTAAAAAGTGGTTAAGGGAGAGAGCTGCTTGCTTGGCAAATCACATTTCTGACGCTGAAATACATCAGCCTGTCACCCTTGACAAGAATCATTACTTAATTTTCCTAATTACAACTTTCAGCAGATTACAGTCAGACTCGTCATTGATTCTGCCCTACACAGATAAATGCTGAATAGACCTAAGAGGGAGAGTCATCCATCAGGAGTGACAAATCACCATCTCCCTCACTTTCTGTGTGTAAACCTTTTCATTTGAACTGTATACTGCCCAAGTTGGAAAGACATATTCGGAGACAGACTGTTAGTATTTATTTATTTTTTAATTTACTCAAAAGCAAAGCTCTAGATGCTACAAAGTACTAATATTCAACAAATTCAACAAGGTTTGAAATTAATTTTGAAGAAGTTAGAGACTCAGCATTTCCTGAATCTTATCCCAGGCAATATATTAAATAAATTCATCTACCATAAAGATTCAGATTTGCACGTTGGCATTGAGAGAGCAGGTTCTCTCCTAACAAAGGTAAGCGAGCTGCTAAGGGTGCCCCTCTACTATTGAAACATCACAAATAAATGAGATTAACCTATGACGGAAAGGATTAAGTCGGCATGCCACCTGTTACATTGTGCGATCTATCTAGGTCACCTACAGCAGTGGTTTTAAGCATCTGCTTTTTTTAGGATAAAAAACTTATATCTGAACTTAGCCAATCAAAAATACATTTTTTTTTTAAATTTATTTTTTAGGAGACAGCAGGGCGCAAACTTTGTTTGGATATACTGAGCCCTTCGGCCTGCACAGAGCGGACAGGAGGCAAATGCCTGTTCCCTCTCCCTCGGTCAGGGGATTTCTCCTCTTCCTCTGCCATGGCTGCTAAGCAGCACGTCAAGTGTCAGGATGAGGAATCTCACGTGTTTTTCTGCATTGTGTGCTCTGAGGGTGCAGAGGAAGTGAAAAGAGCTTTGATTTCTGACCTACAAAGATGTCTCTTGGGGTCCACAAACCCACAGTGCCGGCAGTGACGACAGACCCCCTGCACTTGGGCCAAACTCACTGCAGAACTAAATAAAGAGCAGGCATTAAGAAGCCTTGGAAGCACTCAGAAATCCAGATGCAAGGGAAACACAGTCAGTTTTAGTCAGTTTAGTCAGTTTTTTAGTCAGTAAACTCACTAAAGTTCCTCCAGAAAAATTTCCTCCACGTTTTTTTTTTTTTAAAAGAGAACCTCGGTGAAGAAAAATCAGCAGCCTATTGGAAGGGCAACCCATTCCTTGTTTTCCTGCTTCCCATATCATTCAGCATTTACAATGGCTGTGTCTAGATATATGAAAAGTGTAAGTACACCTATACCACAACCCACAGCAGTATAACAAGAAATAGGCCATACAGAAATCCAGCAACCTGTCAAAACAGATGCAGACTAATCTCTCTGCGGTGGAACATACCATTACTGTGTCTAGGCTGCCTTTGCTACATTCTCAATATCCCTTCAGGAATCAATACACCCAAAAGTGTTGATGGAAGGAGACAGACACTATTTCTTCGATGTTTTCCAAATGCGGTATAATGGGTTCTCCTTAATTCCAGGCAGCTGAATTCACAATAACCATTTGAAAAGAACGGATGGGAAGCACTTGTCAGGAATAACGATATGACTTGTTGAATTGAGGCACAAGTGTGTGGAGTTCTCAACCCCCAGAGAGCAGTAACACAGAATATACAAATCCAACGCTTTACAAGAAACACATCATAACCCCAGAACTATGCATTTTCCATTTCAAGTATCTAAAAGATGAGAGAAAAAAAGTTACATTATTAAGAGTATAAGCTAAATGACAATCACAGTTGAAGAAATGGATGCAATTATTCCTACCTTGCCATTGCTATGCCAACAACACAACCTCCAACGATAGACCAAAATCCAATCCAGCCTGCATCTACCTGACAGGAAAAAAAAAAAAAAAAAAAAAAACAACACAATAAGAAATGTGTTAAAGCTAAAAAAAAGTCAGAAGTTAAGATGTTACTTTCAAAACAAAGGGTGAACAGGGGCTGCAAACTGCTAGCAACCCCACCTGGCACCTCCCCCAAAAACAACCTGAGGTGCTAGACCATTTTTCTAGGATATTTAAGAGGAAATAAATTCACTAGGAGGAAAGTATGACCAAGTAGCCTATGCCCTAAATATGACCTCTATTTATACAATCATATGAGTAATGTCCTCTGGATTTTTATAGCACTCTATTAAAAGCTTAGAAATCCTCTTTTTTCCCCCCACTTCATCCCTTTCACCTGGTAAACATTATTCTCTATTACTAAAGGTGCAGCAGCCAACAACACTCCCATTTGTTTATCTGCCTCTTTGTTCTTGTCAAAAGGTATACATAGCTCTGAAACTACTAAACACTAGTGGAGAGTCAGCAGGAAGAATCATGACAGCTTGAAAGCTATAGATTATTTTGTTTAAAATTTCAGGAGAAAAGTGGTCCATATGTATTAACAGCAGCTTAAGCATAAAAACTTGATAAAATTGTATGTTAGTGCAGAGTAAAAACACACCACTTACAAAATAGCTGCTGATTATCAGTCAGGAGATACTTACTTGGCTTACATGAACTGGCGTTAATATCAAATCCAGAACACCAGACCAGCCAGAGAAAACACCCAGTGGTATAGCATAGGCTAAAGCAATCATCAAGAATCGGAAATTGCTGTGAAGGCAAAACATACACAATTAGCTGCAGCTTATATTAGAAATTGTGCACCACGATTAGCTGCTAGAGTAAATTGCACCCTAGAATCTATATTCTGCCCGTCAAGAAAAATAGCAGAGTTCTGAAGGATGAGTGAGCCAGGAAAAACAATGAAGTTATCCGGACATGTCACTAAAATACCAGTGGCTGAAATGTTACTGCCTTAGCACTGTGGTATTTAAAAAAGCCAGTCTCTACATTCAAAGACTTTGTAACACGCTGGGCTCATATGTTTCTCATTTCCACAAGCAATTCTGCATTTGCATGGGCAACCCATTTAACCTAAGTGCATGTTAGAAACAATAAGCACTAATTCAATTTACAAACAGCGTATTTCAAGTATAAAATCAGAGATTCATACTTTTAAAATTGTTTTTACTTTTATTTTGTGAGAGGGAAGGTTTGGGAAATAAGGCGTGCACAATTGCAAGAGTGGGAAATTTTGACAGTTTGAGCTATCAAAACACAGAGACAAGTATAATAGTCTGCTCTAAATACTCAACATGTTTGCTTTTTCCCCAATTAAATTATCCAACTCTTAGTATTCGGTGAAGATAAAGCATCAAAGCTGTGTCATTATCATCACTGTACACAGCTAAACAAGATTTGGCAGACAAACACCACCAATCCCCCCCTGCCTGCAGCCATCACCGCAACCAAAATTAAATGCGACACCTTTGCTAAGGGGATCCAACTTTTCCTATAAAATGTTTCCATTTGGGAACAGAAAATATGCTTTGGACCCTGTAACACTGCCATTTTTAAGTGAAAAGATGTTATGGCAATTCCAAGGTTATCCCAAGAGATATCTGTGTAACCACAGAACGCACCCCCTCACACGCCTTCCCAAACAATTTATATAAACTTGATATTGATCAGCAGTACCAGTTCCTTGGTATGCAGCAGCAATTTAACAGCACCTAGTTATGAAAGCCAAGAGGGAAGCTAAGAGTTTCAAAAAAAAATCTCCAAAACATTTAGAGGTTTGCAGCTTACGCTGTTTTACTCCCCTCGAAGATTCAAAGCACCCCTGCCAGCACTCTTTTGCACACTGTTCTTCTCACACATCCACATCTTGAATAACAGATTTATATCACATGAACATATCCTCCTCTTTCAGTATCATTCATGTCAGATTTATTTTATTTTTTTTTAATGCAAAGAAAAACAACTCCCAAACTTCCAGCTCTTCCACACATGGCTTATATTTCTCTGAATGCTAATGCATTTGCTGTCTTCCTGACAACTTTTTCTCTTTTAAGAATGCCGTACTCTTATGCTAGTGTATCCTGTGTCATCCTAACATCTCTCTTAAGGCAGGTTTTCTGATGTTACTTAATACTACCCATGTAAGAGCTATTCCAGTACCTGTAAGAAGAAAATAAAAGGGAACATATTCATTTTGCACGGACATTATATAGCCACATTATAGACTGCAAAGAAGGAACAAGTCTGAAAGCACTGCTCCAAAATAACACTCGCTCATTATTCAGAATCTTTGGGTATCTGTCTGAACCTCACCTTCATTAAAGAGCTGCTTCTGCAGGGTAAGCACTTTGTAACTTACTTGACCCAGATCTCCTGTGGTGTGTTTATTTTCTGTAACTCCAGCAACGAGACAGACGGGCATGTGGGGTAGCTGCTCCACCACGTGCAGCTCCTGGCCCCAGTACCAGACCCAGCTCTGCATCACGACATCCTCCAGTGACGGAGGCTCCCATGCTGCCATCCTGCCTACTCTTCACATTAAAGCAGCCAACCTGGACAAAGAGTGCATGCAGTGGCAAAGCGGCACCAATCACCAGATGTCACTTTGTCCCCTTGTCCAGCAAGAGCTAGCACTGGCTGCATTAAGTGTTAAAGCCATTTGAAACATCTCAAGCATCAGCTCCACTTTTCACGGCTTCAGCAACTTATATTTGTTTTTGCAATTTTGCAACTGCTCCACTGAAAATAGAGAAATGAGCTGTCTGTCACACCATCAACTGGTGAACCCACACTGTTTTCCATCATATCAGCCTTTATGACAGGATATCAGCATCAGGCTCCATTCTCCTGGAATACAAATTGGCTTTTTCTTCTGCCTTTTTTTTTTTCTTCCCTTTTTCTTTCTTTTTTTTTTCCGTCCCCAGAATCCTGCTTAATGTACCAGAATTCATCAGACAGGCTGGTTCAGAGGGGAGCCCTGTCAAAGTCAGTCAACATTTTCAAAATAACTTTGACAGTGCCTATTAATACCAGGCACACTCCAAGCTGCTCTCAGCCCGGATGGTGATGTCATGTGAAAGTTTCATGAAAGTAGTAACGATATACAAAAACCTTACTACCAAATTTGAAAAACAGCTTACACAGCCCCTTGAAGATATAAAAGGCATGTAACTGGTTACTAGCATCTAAATTACTTAAAAGCTAAAATCACTGTATGTTCTCTTAACACAAACGTTAAGACAAAACGTTTACTTGTATTAGAATTTTTACCAGGGAAATTTTTGGCATATTTTGAAATACGAAGGAAAAAAAATCACATTCACTTCACCAAAGAAACTGAGAAAGGGCATATTACTTTTTTTTTTTTTAATGGAAATTCAAAGTACACTCGTCACACTGTGTAATAGACTGTTAAAAGAATTGGGCTTAGCTCTCAAGCCATGACTAATCTGTCAACTCCCACTGCAGGCTGAGAGAGTTGGTATTGGGAGATAACCAGAGATCAGCTAATTGTTATAATCTGTCAGAAGCAGGAAACCTCCCAGTCTGGAGAAGGAACCATGCTCCTAAGCAACTCCCCCAAAAATGGCCTTACAGAGGGTGCTTGACCCTAAGACCACCTATAAAATACAACTCTGCAAGGAGCAGCTCATGAAGGCAACTGCTCAACGACCTAAAGGCACAAAGGAGTGTGGGAGTTGCAAGGATGTGACAGATCCCTTTGGCACCCAAGGAAAAAGTCCGTGACTTCAATGGTAGAGTTATGCTGCACAGCTTTAGTCTGAAGTAAAAAAAAAACCAAACACCTGAAGCCTAGAGCAGAGAAGAGGGAAGTGATGAAAGCCTCAGTTCTCAAGAATGTTTTTTGGGGCATGGTTGGATGAAGTCAGCTGACCAGCTCACACACATCCTAAATTTCTTACACACACAGTTCTCACACCAGAGGGCAAATATGCAATAAAGGAGGAATTCTGATTTCCTGGTAGTCATCAGCTGATTACCTTTAAGCCTACATGACTAAGTCAAAAGAAAGACCTTCTTTGCCAAGAATTATGAAGTCTAGATTAGGCAGGGAACAGAGCTCAGAAGCCTAATGAACCAGCTGATGGATTTCTCTTGAAGCACAGCAGATACCATTTTCTTTTATAAAAAAAACCCTTGCCTGATGGATTGTTGCTGAAAGGTTCCCCAAGATAAGTGGTTTTAATGATGAACTGTTGATTGCTTCATGTACAGAGGAATGAAGAAGTGCCTTTGATAAGGGGTAGCATGGAAGAATGCATAAGGACCGGAGGGGAGGGAAGGATCTACCTGACAGCAATTAAGAAAAAACCCTCTTGGTTCTTGGAAACGCTGTAAACTATACTCATTATTTAAGTGTCCAGGTTGTTTTCCTAAGTTTTGTTGATTGTGAATGGTAAGCCAGTTTTGCTGTTTATCTCCTGACTGTACCAGTATCACAGGCCCAGTATTTATAATATGTTGAACAAGCAATATAATAGTTATAAAGCTCCCAAATGGAGCACTGTCAACTGAAATTTTACACTTCACCTGCGGAGTCAGTTGCTGTTTGGATTTCTGTTTGACAGCAACATTTTTACAACACAGCCCTCAGGCAGGGTCTCAGCACATACCAGCTTGGGTGTTTAACAACATCATTGTGTGTGCTAAGTGTCCTTCTGGGAATTGCTATTTTTTAATATCCTGAGTAGGTCACTTTGCAGACTAACCAGCCAACTGTATTCACACCTTCTCCCAGCTGCCAGCCTACTCCAGGATGAACACACAGAAGTGAGCGTTTTGTCAATTTACTCCCCCAAACTGAAACAAAACTCTCCAAAACCACCAGGGAACAAAAATGGGGGATAAGTTGTTTTTGCTGGCCCTAAACATACTTTTAGGAAGTACAGAACACAATAGATCTGTAGCAACTAAATGCCTGAAGATCTAAAATTACCAAGTTTTAAGCAGACTATTTTGAACAGATTCAGCTCCTATAACTATATTACTACAAGAAACAATTGCAGTAAGAGTTTGAAGCTCCCTAGTGAAATCAACCATACTCTGCACCACGGTTCTCTTCTGCCCCAGGAAGCTCTTCTATGCATTATCAAGTACCAGGCACAGGCCTTCACAATTACTCAGTGTTATTATTACAGTTGCTCTGATACCAGATTCCCATTACACAAGACATTCTGCAAACACTAAGTGAGGGACTGGGTCTCACCAAAAGAGCTAACAACCTAAGCAGACAACAAAGGAGAAGCTGTAAAGCTGAAGATGTTGCTTTCTTTATAACCTTTTTTCTTTTAAAATAAATATAAAGGAAACTAACACATCTTTGAACCTGTCTAGAAGCATCTGGAGACTTTTCCTATCCCCACTTTATATTTTAACATATGATTAATGAGATTTAATAGATCATACAATGGTTTCAGATACTTCATTCATTGCTCCCGTGGCTGAATGAAAGCAGCTGTATACTCCTTCGAATGGTAAGCAACCCCTAAATTCCTTCCAGTGTAAGCAGCACGGAAGAAAGCAGCTTTATAGTTAGTTATGCCCAGTGTTGTTAACTTATCTCACACCCAGCAGAATGCACTGTTAACAATTTTGTATAGTCTGATGTAACAGAAGTGTAGCATAAGAAAAGCTGTGCTAAAAGGACGACTACAGCAGCGTTGGTGCAGAATGATTCTGGCAAGAATGCTTGACATATTCCCATTTAAAATTTAATGTTGGCTTTTTAGCAGTTAGCATCCTTTTATGTCTCAGCATTAATATTTAATTTGATTTTGTTTAAAAGCACTACGAACTAACTTGTTTGTTCAATGAGAAGATTAAAGCACACTTGTGTTTATTTATTCAGGTGCTGATATTTTAAGTGGAAACCAAATGAGGACCTACCTTAAAAGTCTGCAAAAGCTTCTCCTGTAGCTAAGCCGTTGACTAGCTGCAGCCACGCTGGGAGGGAATGGAGGGCGTGAGGGGAAGTAGGCCAATGCTGCGGAAAATATCAAGGAAACCATTCCAAATTCTAAACAAGAGGGCAAAGAAAAACAAATCAGAGAACAGATGTTAGCACTGAAAGACTTATTTCAGCACAGCATTGTTATCAGCCAGCCTCTGATACATAAATCCTACCACAAATGCTTTACTGCTCCTGACAGCAGACCTGCATAACTTGAAGGAGGACTTTTTTTTCCCCCCTCCCCAAGCAAGATTTCAAATTGAGATGGAGAATCAATGAGACAGAGAAATACTGGCAGTCAATTCCAATGAAAAGAGCTGCAGAGCAACAGGCTCACACATGGGGAACTAAGTGAAGCAAAAGGCAAGCTTTTGTTTTTTTCTCTTTAAAGAGAACTGTGAAGATCTGGTCAAATTTCTTTGCAATGGAAGTAATACAAGGCAGGTAACAGCATGCTAGAGACTTTAAACAGATGGGACTGGGGAAGCCCCAGGACATGAAACGACAATTACTTGGTATACATGATGATGAAGGCAAACGAAAGGTCAACCAAGGCAGCATCTTGGACACAAACAGTACTACGTGGCAATGGAATATAAAAGGAAAAGCATAGGAGCGGCCATTGCTTAGGAATAGAGAGAACGGAGGTAATATGGGGAAAAAATGAAAGAATACAGCTGTTTGTAGATGCTCCTCTTGTTTAGCAGCAGGTGTTCCAGATCTTCAAAACATTTAATAGAAGTTTGGACATGATCCTGCAAAGGGATGAGCACTTCACAGAAAGTTGTCAGCAAGCCCCATGATCACACATTCTGAGGAAAAACAACTCTATCCACATTCAGTCTAATTAATTTGTTTTGCAGGCCTTTTACAACATATATCATATTATCCACAGACCTCAATCCAAAATATTGCTGCTGTCCCCTTTGAAAACAAGATTCTTTGCTGCCGGAGAGAAAAACGTATAGCTGAAGTGTGTTATCTTAAAAGAACCTGTGATCATATTACAAAGAAATGTTCACCAACACCACAAATAAATTCCAACAAAGCTGGATACTCAGTTGCATTCATTTTCTTCTTTCTTTTTTAATAAATCAGTATGAACATGGCACTTTGTCAGCTCTTCTGCTAAACTAAAAGAAGTTCAGGAAACTGAAAAGTAAATAATACTCAAGAGCATTAATGGATCAGCTGTAGATTGGGATGGGAAATGAACATTTACGGAAAAAAAAATCTACCCTAAATTTATTTTGAAAGCATACCAGGAATGTGACAATGCCAGTCTCCATGATCAAATCAATAAGGATTCTTTTTGAACTGTGTGGTGTCTCTTTTCTCCTACTGTGGTCTAATTACACGCTTTGTGTGTTGAGATCCTTGTAGTCCCTCTACAACTCCTCTAGTTTCCAGAAGATAAATGAATTTCTATCTTCCTGTACATTGTTTTTGAGAACATAAGCAATGAATAAAGAACTGGCCACAACTGGTTATCTCAGATCTAAGAAAAGGATGAGAGGCTCTGTCATTATAGGATGATACTGGACAAGGAATCGAGGCTTGCCAAAGACTCTTTATCCCCTTGTCCTGCATCTACATACAGATTTATAGGTACATGCATATGTACATGCACATCCACACTTGATAACATATTGAAAGGAAGATTTCAGATTGTGAATGGGTAGAGCCAATAAGAATGTGATCACATAAAAACAGAGGTTTTCTAAGGTGCTTATTATTTATTATACTGCAATGGCATAAGGTGAAAGGCTACATCTTCCTACAAAGAATATAAACCAGGTTGATAATTTTTTTCTAAGTCATGGTAATATTTTACAACAGGTGCTCATCTGGGGCCTCTTCTAAGGGTTACCATCTCAAGATTCCTGCCAGTCAAATTACTGCAGTAGGAGCAGTATAGTAACACTTTTTTTTTTTAATTATTAAAATCAGCATGCAGTCCTTGTAGTACCATCTTGCACCTCTTTAATGTTTCCCAGCGTTATACTTCCTAGGCTAATGAATTTGCCTTGCAAGCACTGCCCACATGCACAAAAGAAAAGAGCAGAATTCACTTTGGAGCCTATCCAAAGCCAAAGCAGCTCCCTCTACTTAAAAATAGAAGTTTTTATTGCCATCTTAGCTTTGTGTATCACACTTGCATCTCTACTAAAATTCCAGGTACTGCGAAATGCATTTGATTCCTTACATCTTGAATTGCTTCTTCATTAGGAAGCCTACCATCAACACAATCATTGTTTATTGTACCAGACTAGGTAAAGAAAAATACATTTCCAGGACTAATTTTAGATTGCAAGCAGGGAGTAAAAATGCAAAAGATAATATTGACCTATATCTTACGTTTTGAGACCAAGGGAGCTGCTGCCATGGAAGAGGAGCTCTTCCACAGAAAGCTATTAGATTCTTGACAGTGCAAAAGATGAAGCAAAGCACTTGGAACTGGGCAAGTCAGCATAAATTAGTGTGCAGAAATAGAGCGCTGTATATGTTTTGCTGAGGAATGAATCTGAAATGTCTCACAAAAGCAATGAGGATATCATGCCACAGTGACCTGTGAATGTCGATGTGGAGAGATGCCTGCGCCATAGCCCTGGAAGCAGGCACTCCTGCTGGCTGTGTAAGCCCTAAACAGAAAAAGAGAGGTTTACCGAGATACAAGTCTCCTTGATACAAGTCTTTTTCCTTCTGAACGGCAGACTACTTATAGAACAAAATCCTACCCAAAACCAAAGAAACCCTCATCTTCTCCTGAAAGGTAAAGGGGAAAGGAAGGCACTTTACATATATGTGCACATACATATACACACACACCATGTGAAGTGCCCTCCTTACCCCTTTATTTTCATATGTTTATATACACACGTATATATACTTTACACACAGCTATATATGCGTACACGCAAAATTTTGTAAGAAATGGTGATTTTTCATTGATATTTACGAAAGCACATAGCTAAAAGCTCTGGCTGAAGTCCAGAGTGATTCGAGCTTCCTTATGCAATACAGGTAATACAACTCAAACCTGATTTCCTACATCCGTACTGTTTCAGCTGTGAACCGGAATGTGTAGAGACACAGATGACATGGAAAGAAGTTGTGATATTTTAGCTGAGCTCTTAGTCCACGTTTGAGATACAGGAACAGCAATTTAATGAAACATAAGAAACTGGAGTTAACAGAGCAATTTCAGAATGGGTTTATAAGCAAGTGCTTCGTAATCATGTTTGAGGTTAAGTCCTTGGAAAATTAGCACACTCTTGTCACGCTACTGATCCCAAGTTAACAATTCACATTATTAGGGTTTTAAAAATCAACTAACTTCTGGATGCTGCTTATCTAATAGTACCTCATGCAACAACAACAAGCTCCATCACAAACAAAACACTCAAGAATGCACAGTGCCTATCCTATGAAACTGGCTTTCCTATAGCACCTTAGATGAGAAGTCATACTAAGCTCTGCTGTACTTCCTAAAGAGGTAGGACACTTGAGTCCAGCTCCTTGTTCTGTCCCATTCTCTAACACTTTTACTGTCTTTGAAGACTGTTTGACTTTCATTTTCTGCCTAGCTGATTTTAAGGGGACAAATAGTACCCTACCACACCTATGAGGTATTTTGTGGTCCACGGGTGAGCAGAGCTGTACAACTACCATGAGGTACCCACCACAAGTTGTTACCCACCACAGGACAGCCTTTCCTCTACCTCTGGAGCCTACCTGGCACAGCAGAGCACAGAAGAGGCAGACAGCAGGGTCAGCTGCCTCTTGAGCTCCTGGGAAAAAGAGGGCTGAGGTGTAATGGGACAAATCCCATAAGGGATGTGAAGCAACCTCCTCTTGGGACAGCTCCTGCCAATTTCAAACCAGTTGAATGTTTTGCCACTGTCACAGTGATTCTCCACAAGCCACTGAAATTCAGGAACCATCTCTTTTTCAGTGACTGAACAGCAAAAGGATCCCTTTTTAAACAGCGGAAGACCCCTTGAGACACATAGCTAACACTGCAAGTGCAGCTGCACAATGAACCCCAGCTATGTATTTAAAAGTACTTTGAACAAAGAACTATAGCTGCCCCACAAAACACACATCCTAAGAAACTGAAGAGCTGCTGTAGGATGATCTTATGCTGGGACCAACAATCCCAAGCAGGTTTACAGGATGGGCTGTTTCTAAGTCCTTGCTGACTCAGAAAGGCAGAAAGAGCTGCGCTGAAACACTGTGCAGCAAGACAGATCTCTGAACCTTGCTGGCAAGTGAGATCTATTCCCAGCTTCTCAAGAAAATACTCAGGAAAGCTTCCTGGAACAGAAGAGAAAATGAATCTAATGGGCTGCTGAAAGCAACATTTCTAGTGCTAACAGACTCAAAGAAGTGGTTTTAGGCACAAAACTGTATTTCCTTAAGGCAAACGAATTCTGCTTGCTCCACGGAAAATCCATAAAGAGTGGGCTAAAGCACTTTTCTAATCATTGGATTTTTGTTCCTCTTTTATCCACTGCTCCGCAGGACACAAACTCACTCGCCTTCATTTTTCCTTCCTTCCTTCCCACTGGTCACTTTATCTTCCATGAAATTTCTCAACTCTAACATCAGATTTATCTCTGATAAAAGCCTAACCAAACCCAGATTTCTTTGTTTCAATAAATTTGAGTCCAGCAAAAAGTATTTGAAAGGCAAGAGTCAACTACCTGCTGAAATGGGATCCTAACTCTACTATGCTTTCTTTGAAATTTATGGTAGATTGGACCTCACCCAATACAAGTATTAATTTCACAAAGTTTCCGTAAGAATAGCAGCCAGAAATAAATGATCACAAACAGTTAACTCAATCCCACAAACTTGACTATGAACTACACTATATATCTACTTTAAGACTTATGGAATGCATAGGGCTAAGCCTTAGCTGCATTTCAGAGGCTGGAATTATAAGGAAAAAAATGCCGTAACATGGTAAAGTTTAGGTTCTCTCAATGCTATACCAATCTATATCAACTAAAAATCAGATCACAGACCCTTAAAGCACTTGGGGAACTCTTTTCCTTAAAGCTTGCTGCTGAGTGTTGCTAATTTTTGTAAGTGACACAAAGAGCTGTGAAGCCACCGCATGAAAAAGAGAAAGGAAAGGAAATCTATGTTGTATCGGGTGAATTTTATATCAGTGTTTTTTGCACCAAAACTGTTGTCACTTCATTGAAATTCCTCACCACATAAGAACTAGAGGGTTTCAGTTAAAGCCAAAATTTTAGTTAAGAAACAGATTGAGTTTTAATTCCAGTATTAGATTCTGAGATATTAATAATCTAATCACATTTGAAAGGCACACGCAAGTCATAAATTACAGTTGAATTAATGCAGAAAATTATTTTATGCTGGAGTATATGATTTCCATCCTATCAGAAACAGAAGAAAAAAACAACCTGTCATGGAGACTTCTCTTTTTAATGAAAATTCAAGAAGTGATCAACAGTTTGGAAGCTCTGGGCAAGCATAAGCTCTCCTAGAAAACATTATTCCTAAGATCAGCTGATACAAACAATTGAACTACTTCACTTGGAATCAATCTGTACAAAAGATTATTTTATAATTTTTGCTACACAAAAGGGAAAAAAATGAACCCTTCTGACTGTAGAACATTTTACCACTTCATTATTTACCACCAATATAGTTCCATTTCCTTTGCAGACCAGCCACTAGAGGGTAGTGCTTCACAAGTACCAGGCATATGAAAGTATGTATATGTTTTATAATTAACTTTTCTTTTTTTAAACACACCTGCATACAATACAGCCTCAATGCGGTCCTTGATGTGCTCAGTGTTGCTTTGTGATGCCAACAGTAGGTGAGATGTTCCATTAGGAGATGGCACTACAAGAGGTCCCACTAAAAACGCACCAGCAGCACCCAGGTAACTGAGCAGAGATGCAATAGCTGTTGCTGTGGCACGTTCATCCGGAGAAAACCATGTCGTGGAAAGAAATGGTGCTGCGTTCATCACAGTTGGCCCCGCCAAGCCATTTAACAGCTGCCCTCCATGAATCAGCCTGGAACAGAGAATAGAGATGACAGCCATTTGGATGATAATCGCCTGTTTAAAAAAATAAAAAAAATTGCACATAAGATACTGAGTGCCTGAAATGGAGTGACTGCACAAAGAAATGAAAGTCCTGTGCAAAAAAAAGGAATATTCAATACACTAAAAGAAGCCCAATTAGACTGATTTAAAGAATCCAGGTCTACTCTGTTCTCATTACCTCAGATAAATGGAGAAGCAAATGTTCTCTTCAAAGCAGGAAAGGAAGAGGGAATAAAAGGGACTTTCTTTGCAGAAAAAAAAGGTATCATGATAGGATCTAAAAGTATAAAAGGAATAGTAGCAGAAAAGCTTTAAACTACAAGCATCTTAAACCTGACCCCTTGCCTTCATAAATCCCACAGAAGATTTAAATTAGTTACGTCAGATCCCAAGCTGAAACACTTCAGCAAAAACACTCTGCATATTTTTTCACTGCATTATTTATTTTTATTTACACACTCAGAGGAGCTCTATGTGCCTACAGATGAGGAGGCTGGGCTGTTGAGGTTTCCAAGAGAATCATCTTCTGCAGCAATCTGGCCATTCTCAACATACTGTTGAAACAGCCAAGGAAACCCAGATTTTTCTTGTTTTTCACACTCATTGGATTTAACAGATAAGACTGGTGACACAACAGAGATACTACTTCCAAGCACTGAAGTCTCTACAACTTTTGGCTTCATATTAGTACAATAAGCACATACAGAAAGGACTTTTTGAAGGTTCTCCTAAATGTGTAGTTCAGCCAGAAACCTTCCACTTTGACTTTTCCAAAAGTGATCAGCCATGAAAGGCAAAATCATTTGGGAATTTATATAAAAACAGCTAGCAAGTCAAACAAAACACTGCAACCCTACAAAGTAGATCTATCCATTGTGCAATAAAATGGTGGCAGATGATATTTCTAAATGGGTGATGTTTTTCTAAGCATAGCAGGAACTCAGTGTTATTGCTCAAGACTTGAGTTGTCAGACATAAAAAGCTATGGCCTGAAAATGGGGAAACACAAGTTAGCAATGTTTAGGCACTATTTCAAGCCACAAATGACTAAATAATATATAGCATGACAAGAGTTTTTTTTAAGCACACCATGGAATAAAATACGCAAAAGAAATGCTGACAGACTCTTTATCAAATTAACAAGCTAGCTTGTAATAAAAATTGATAAATGTTACTGATTCTCTGTTGATTAGAAATTAAGTCTCTAAGAAAAAATTATGAAAAATATACAGCAAAGAAAAAAATGCTATCACGTACCATTTGAAGGAAATGCTTTCCCAGCTAGGACAAAAAGCAATATCCAGTCTTGTAAGCAATTACATATGCAACTATAATTTTTTATAAAGTTCACCTAGCAAGAATACATTTCATTACGATTTGTTCATGACGTGCTTCAGCTAGACATCACCAAGACATGGCCAGGTCTTTTTACTGCTTTTTAAACTGTGGCCCCCAGTATAATCAAATGAAACAGTTTAAAATTAATAAAAAGCACTATCTAAACAATACTCTGGTATAGTTTTCTGGAGGACACATTACACGAATGTGGTTACTCTCCAAACCAGCGTACTTCGGACAGACCAAGTAGTACCTTGTGTACTTTGGTATATTCATTCTACTTTCCCCATTGTGATAAATTATTCCCATACTTAAAAGGGAAAACCCTGTTCCAGGATATTTGCAGTTATTCTGCATCCTTAGAAACAGCTGCATTTCAGTAGCAAGTGAGATAACTACCACAATTTTACTTGAGCATTTGGTCTTGCTTCAAAGGGAGTTTAATACTTAAATTATGGTTTTGTTATGGTATGCTAGGAAAAATGTGTTAATCCAAAATAACCTCTGTAGCTATAGGTGCTATACTAACACCTCTGTTCACTCTGTTAATACCATTTTAATTCAGATATGCCCACTTCACTGAAATCTAAGGGCAAATAAAACTCGCTAAAAAAAATAAATACAAATGAAACTCACAGCAATAAATAAAAATAAATAAATACAAATAAAAAATAAATACAAATAAAACTCACAGAAAAAAATTACAATGGTTCTGTATCTGTATCTTCTGGTAGAAAAATAAAAGTTTTGTTAAAAAGTCATACATTAAAAAATATATTAAAAATATATATCACGTATTTAAAAAAGTATAAAAAGCCATATATTGTGAGAATTATAAATACTCCTTAAATGTACTTACACTTCAGATTATTTATATCCAACTCCATAACCTGAATAAAACTCTGTAACATAAAGGCCTGTATACTAGAGGGAAACATCTGTTAGTTTTACTCTGCAGATCCAGAAGGAGAAAGTAGTATTGTAGTTCAGAACTTAAACTGTACATTATTTTTCTGCCTTTGCTTAGTGTTTTCATGTAAAGAGTTTATTCTTGCCTCTCTGTAGGCCTCTTCTGTTGATGTTCTCATCTGCTCTCCCCTGCCCTAGCCTGTGTGGTATGCTGCCTGCTTTGATTTGCCCTTCCATCTGCATTTCTGGCATTTACCAAGCTTGACATTATCACGCAGGGCAGAGCATCTCTTATCTTCATATTGCCTAATTTTTCAAATCTAACATGTTGGGTCTGATAAAAACTATTTTCAGACTGAATCGCCACTGGTGTACGGGCTGCTTCAAACACCTCTACATGTAACAGTCTAAAGCTTATTTTATCTCTTTTTCAATACTGGCTTAAATTAAGCTTTATTTTTTTCCTCAGGAAAAAAATTATTTGTATTGTTCCTCTACATATCCTTAACTCATTTCCCTAGAGAGACAGGGAAAAGATTCAAAACGTGGTTTGGTGCTTTTACTAGTCTGCTACTCTAGTAGATGTACGTAGCAGCCACTACAGCTGCCAGAGAGAAATATGAACGCAACAGCACTGGTGGCTTTTTGCTGTTTGTTACAACGTCTTATTAACACTGCACTAGATTTCAGCCTAACAGCCCACAGGAGTCTGCTCTTGTACACCATCAGCACTAAAAATTACTGCAACATCAAGAGACATTTGTTTCTGTTACTCTCCAGTTTTCTTCTTGTTTCTGCTATCGAAAATGTGCAAAGAGCAACTGGATTTTTCCTTGCCACTATTTCAGTTTGAGTCTGTACAACGTGATTTCTGTTCTCTGAGAAAAGGGCTAACAGGGTAACTTTAGTTCGGGACCCTACCTAGCTGGAAAAGTATCTGTTCACATTTCTTCCTGAACTGGCCTCTGAATTGCAAAAAGATAGAGCAAGGAGTAGTTCAAATACAACAACAGAAATTAGAGAAGAAAAAGTCTTACCATAATGTATTTTACCTCTTTTCCAATTTCTGTCAAGTTTTAAATAACTTATGTGCTTTTCATCACATCCTCAAGAGAACGTTTTCTATAAGCTTGAAGTAGTAGCCTGGTTATACCTGCTTTATCCACTCTCTGCTGTCACAGTTGCAGTATCATACCAGGCAACAACAACAACAACAACAAAAGCGTGTGCGGCTATAAATGCTGAAATTACAGCATCACTGAATGAACTGGGTATGAAAAAGTGAGATTATACAGGAAAAAGGTTTTAGTGATTGATGATAATAACATACAGTTTAGATTGGTAAGAGCTTCCATTTACAGGCTGCTTTACTTATCTTTTTCTCCCTGTACGGTCTGAAACTTTTCATGCATGGTCAGAGTCCCACAAGGTATTGGATTTGTTAAGCTATTTAAAAGCTGTGTTACATAAACACTTTTTACATGTAAAAATAACAGACATTTAATGTTTCTACCACAGTATGTCTCACGCCTAGACTTAGGAGCATTTTAAATGAAAAAAATTCATTAGCTTCCTTTCTCAGATAGGGAAACAGAGGCAACAGCAGAGGGAAAAATGAGCCACCCAAGAAATGTCTCATAACACAATGGATTTAAAGCACAGTGCTGAAATAGTTCTCCAAAGCTCATCTAACATCTTTTAATTGACCTTGTTTTGGGAAGGCTAGGAATGGAGAAGTCATACCAGAGCTTTAACACTAACAAACAGAATGGAAAGTGTTTTCACTTTCCTTTGGCAGGAAATACATTGGAAAAACAAGGCAGCCAGCCCCAATGCATCACTTTGACACTCTTATCACAGATCTTCTCTGTCAGCCTCCGATAGCCTCCAGTTGACTGGGAAATTAAGTTCCTCTGGGTCCTAGGCAGGAAAGGAGCCCATCTCGAGAGCCTTGTGAAGATGGGATTTCTGGTTGATTTTTTTTTTCCTGAAACTTGTATTATGCTTTTCCTGCTAGCTGCTACGTCAGACTGCTTAGTCGTTACTCTGACTTCTATACAGATGCAATGAAAAAATTGATAACTCAGTCTTGTGGCTGTTCGGCTATGCGTGCAAAGCAAGGAAGCCACCAAGAGCTGCTCCAGGGAAACAGCACTGTGTGCGCCTCTTATTTTGGAAAGAAAATAGTAGATTAATTGCTGATCCTAACAATTAACAAAAAGGGATTCTCGATAAAGAAGTTAATATTTTACAGAAATGGATGGATGATTTACCTTTCATGCGCCTGACATTTTCACTCACTGAAAGAAGTGGATTGTTCATCTCCTGCTAATTTGGAAGACAAATAAGTTTATATAGTGATTAGCTCATTGTGGTAGCTCCTGGAAGCAAATGAAAGAGACCCTTCCACTGGAGGACTTCAGAGCACTTTCAAGTGCTATTGAATTTAGCCTTACTACACAGCAACAAAGCCAGAGAATACCTCCTATTCAAGTGTCTACATTGATGCATGACGCAAGTTGCTTGCCCAAGCAAAAGAATAAGAAAACACATGGACTTATCTACATTATACATTAGAAGATTTATTGTACTTCAGAGGGCACTGATACCACTTTTGTAAATGAAAAGTCTTTGATTTTTCACAATCAAGTTACTAGAAATGGATAGAGCTTTTCCTTTAGGTTCCCAAAACTAAATACAACAAAAGACACCTCCATTAAGTGGTACCTTCTAAGGTACAGATGGAATTTGGAAGGTCAAATTCATGCTTTGTAGCAGTTCACTGCCATGGAGTATGGGGAGAGCCTGGTGCAAACGCTGTCCTGTTCATAACCAAAAGAGAGTGCAATAAGGCTGTGTGTCTGGAAAAGGACTGAGAAGAAAAAATACCGCTGGGTAAAGCAACGAATTCATCTATTAAAAATAACATTCTGAAAGATGAATTTCGTGGGAATGCACTTCTTTTCAATATTTTCATTAAATGATATATTTATACTACAAAAGCTTTATGCCTTCTGGATATTCATGGATTGAGGCCATTAGCATTTTTAGCTTGTTTTTGATGCATACGACCATTGATATGTGGAATAATTTAAAGTTGTTTTTCCCCATCAATAAGAAAAATTATTATGAGCAGAAAGCCAGAGTCACTGTGTGGTACATTATCTCCAGCAATAAAAGTAAAAAAGAAAAGAGAAAACTTTTATAAACGCACTGTCGACTATTTCCGTCAGGAACTCGGCTCACGTCTCACCCACGGCACGCACCGTGGCCTCCTCACAACCTGTCACAGCGCTACAGGAGCGGACTTGGGAAGAGCTGGCCTCAGACCACCGCATCTCCCAGGCTTCGCAGCCTCACGTCTCTTCTCTCAGTCAAAGAAACCAGCAAACAGATTTGCAGCGGTCTGAGGAACAGCAAGTTTGGGCTTTAAATCCGAAAGAATCGAATAGTGGAGTTACTTTGAAACTATTATTACTGAGAGCCTGCCAAGAAACAGACAAGGATTCGCAAGGAGAAGCAGCGGCAATCTCAGGCCAAGACCCTGACGTCTCTGTCAGACATCCTGACAGAGAGAAGGGGACGGCGCAGGAGCACGGCGAGACCCCTGACAGCGCGGTGACAAATTCGCTCACATCCCCGCGCCGTCGCGCCAAGCGATTGTACGGTCATCACAGCTGTCACGCGGCAGAAAAGAGTGGTTTTTCACTGAAAGCATTACCTGGGTTTGAAGGATGAGGGTATATGAAATCAAAACTTCTTTTCGGCATTTTGATTTTCATTAAAATGGGCTTTTTTTCCTCCCCCTTTTAAAGCCATTCCACAAACCCCTCATTAAAAGGGGTTATCTTTAAAACAACGTTAACAGAGGATGCATTCATCAAATTCAAACAGATCCAAAACAAACAGCATTGCTGTAAACTAAAAGTAGGCCATTACATTAGGGGCTAATGAGGCAAAACATCCTGAAACAAGTTATCGGGGAAAGGCACCAGGAACGGCTGCTACCGGGTCTGCTGTGTGAGAAATCTGAGGGAAATTTAGTGCTAGAGGCAAAAACTAACTACGATTTTTTAAGTGAAAGAGTAGGAGAGCACAGGAGAGGCAGTAAACTAAAGACTTGGATAAACAAGACCCTTTTAAATATTCCCACACAACTTTTTTCAGGCCAGTGAAAGAGCAAGAGGACACTTTGATCATAATGCAGCAACTTGGATGTGAACTCAACTAATATGAATTCCTCTTTTAAGGGCAGAAATTACCCAACAGAATAAAAGTCACAAGACACTACTGAAGTCAAAGATCTCAAGATGACAAAAAAATAATTAAAGGATCTCTACAGCTGAGAATAAGAATTTCTGTTATATGAGATGGAGCTGAAAATCCCACAAATATATTCTCTTGCCTTCCAGCATAAACTTAGGCTAGTTGAGGCCTTGCAGAAATACTGTCCATTAAATATTACTGCAATACCAAGCCCTTGCTGAGAATTCAGAGTTTCCTTTAAGACATCATCTGCAGAATTTACCACTCCAAGAATTTAAACAGACTGGGAGTCTGTAAACAGCTAATTCAGGAGTTTACTACCATCACTATCACATACCGCCCATCAAACAATGAGATGATCCCATGTCATTCTTTATACTTTCAGGGATGAAAAAGGGAAAGTGTGGAATTACCAAAGAATATATATGACAAGAACAAAATATTTAATACAAACTAGGTGGCAACTAGCTAACAGAAACAAAATGTACAGAGTAAGAGTAGTACATGTACACAGTATTAAGAGAGCATCTATTAATAGAGTTAAAGTTAATATATTTAAGAGTAGGCAAAAAAAATCAAAATTCTAAGAAGTGGTAAATAAGTCTCTTTACAGGAACTACCAATTATCAATATCCTCCCTGTAACACTTCGTAAATACCAAGAGTGTCAGTTCATACTGCTCCTGTTCCCACTGTCATTCTCTGTCATTGCTTTGCTGGCTTTGCAACAAATGTTTTAATGAGACTTATTACCAAACAGCACCCTCTCACTGCCATGACTCAAGGTCCTCAGTAACTACTTCTGTATTGTGAAATCTAATGTGAAGGTCAAACCCTACCAACCCACAGAATACTAAGTTCTAATAAATTTCCTAATTAATGTATTCAATACAAACAACAAATTATGTTACATCCTTTACGTCCATCTCTTTTATTATCCCGTCTTTCACATTTTAAGAAGGCTTACGTGGTCAGTCTTAAAAGCCACAGATTGACGGCTATGGGCTGATTTCATCATTTATTTCCCTCTTTCTTATGTGTTTCAGCACATAGGTAGATATAATATAGCCTTTTAACTAGATTTACTGTTTTACAACCATATATGCTGTCTTGTAAACCTATTCCAAAACACAGAATGTAAATGTGTCGTGTTACATGGGGAGGGGAGAAAAATCCTGATTTTTTTTCTATTATAAGATGGCCTCCTAGTAACTATTGATACTCAGGTTAATTATAAGAGTCCAATTAAAATACTCATTCAGTGCCAAGCAGCATTCAAAAAGGAAAGGAATGGACCTACAGATACAGGCAAAGCATATCAGAGATGCTCTTGTAACCTTCAGGGAAGGGAAAAAGGTGCAAGTCCAGAAATAGTACAATTTGATAGCATCCCTTTTCTTTAAGTTCTACATATTTTACACAAACTATGAACTGAAAAACTAGGTGTGGCAAATGTGTCTTTTATAGTACTGAGAACGGAGTCTTATTTTATTTTTAAAAGTCAAATTTACTGTCACATGTATGGTACTAACTTGACAAGCTCAGATGTACAGGGTAGGTTAGAAATTTTATTTTGTAGCTTCCTTGTCTGGATGTTACAGATATTAACCTTGCAGGTTAATATAGGTTGTGGAGGAAAACAAGTGAACAGGAGTGTGTGTGTATATATAATAATATATTTATAATACATATTATAAATACTGGGGGGGAGGACAGGACTTCGCTAGTTCAAGTACTGGTTGGTTCCTCAATCTCACACACAAGTCCACACTTTCACATTTAGCCATGTACTCCCTCCTCAGCCTTGCCTGCATTTATGAAGTTCTGGGATGGATTCCCAGTACGGTTTTAGGTCCCACTGGCAGAGAACGAAAATTCACCATAAGGAACTGCAGCCTCAAGAGACACTCTCAATGTTCAACCTAAATTCTCCCGTATGCAAGTCACATGCATATATACGAATGTCAAATGAACTGAAAACAGAGGTTAGGGTTTGCATTTAAAATGTGACTCTGATTGCTGGAGATAGTCGTAGTTCTTACACGTCAGAGCCAAAAGAATAATTACAGACTAGAAAGGAGCCTAAGAATGCATTTGTATATTACAGGTCCGTATGAGATAAGGAGCACAAAGCGGTGAGGATTACATGTCAGTCTTAACAGTGATTTCCTCACTTCTGTGATTGCTCTGATAAGTGATGGGCTTTAGTAGCTCTCCTTAATACTAAATTACAAGAACATAGTGAGTACACAGTAGAAAAAAATAAAATAAAACTGACAAATCTCATGAACATTCTTGTAATTTTACATATCTTAGCTCTGACATAATTGTCCCAGAGAAATCCTTCAGTATGTTACTGCAGATTACCCAGGGAATGAAGAAACATTACAAAACATGCCAAAACATTTAAAGGAATTCCAGTTGTGCCAGGTTTTGAGACGCTTGAATATTAGCTTTTGTGTGATCCTGTCCATCTGACTGGTTGATTGATGTTCAGATGATCACATTAATACATTCAGAATATACACATTCAGAATAAATGCATAGCTTAGTGCTCAGCCAACTGTTGCTAACCCATAAAGCAGTAATGATATTCTCCAAAGTACCATTTCGTTTGGTACCACACTTCAAGTAATTGATGAAAATTGGCCAGTCTTAGCCCTCAAAACAAATGCAGGTTACCTGTTATAACATCACACTGTGTGCACAACTATTTACAATGTCTTGAGACATTTTCAGTGAAAACCATAATTTTGTTTCACACGGTTAGCAATAATTAATTCTCTGTAGATTTTTATCAAACTGTGTAAAAGATCAAACTATTTCCTCAGGTAGAAATGTAATTCTTGCAAATCCCTCCCTTTTTTAAGAGTAGGCTAAGTTAACAATTTTATCAACTTCGGCTTGAAATTGTGCTTATTTTCACAGCATGGATAAATGAAATAAGTAACCTTTTCATCAGGATTCTGCCTTTTTTTTTTTTTTAATATGATTCTCAATAAAATGCATCAGATTTTATACACCTTGCCAGACACTGGAAATGCCCAGGCTTTCTTTCCCCAATTAAAGAAGCTGTTATTTGAGTGTTTCTCCTTAAGTATTTCTTTTACTAGGTCTTCTCACTGCTATTATACTAGAAAACTTGGTTAAAAGGTTTCTTGGTTAAAAGGTTTAAAGGAATGCAGAAATCCCCCTTTCCACCCCCAAAACCATGTCTCGCATCTAAACATTGTTTGGGAATTTATTTTCCAGTTCTTAGTTTTTATCTTTGCTTTGCTAAAGCAAAGCAGCTTTAGCACCTTTTGCCTGGGGCAATCTTTTGGCATAACTGATAAATGAAAAGCTACATAAGACACCACATTTCACTGCATTTAAGTTATCTGACCCATTTGAACTATACATATAAAACTGTAACCATATACCTATATAGTTACATATAACTAAGTTACAAGATATATCTATATCTATAACTTAGTTATAACTATACATATAAAAACCAAGATTGGTCTGAACTGATGAACTGGATGTTCAGCATCCCTTTGGGCCTTGAGGACAGGTGAAATAGGGGCCCAGTTGGGATTCCTATTCCTGACCACCGTAACAGTATGTTTCCACCTCAAATTGAAAGGGCCATTTTAAGTAGTAGCATAATACGATTAATTCAGCCTCCTCTGCCTGCTAAGTCATTGAACAGCACCTTGAAATAGGCAACAGTGTTGGCAACAACCATCTGGAGCACCCTGGGTTTTGTTATACACTCACCAAGCACCTAAGAACTGAAATTACATCCCCCACTACCCACAGTTTACTAAACCAGTCATTATGTACTAACTGCTTATTACTGATCAGAGCTAGTTTTAAAATCAATGCTGGTATCATATTCTCAGTCCTCTGAACCTCTTCCTTAGTTTTACCCACGGTATCTAGATACCTGCCTTCTACTTTCTCACCCTAGTGGTTTCTGAGCTGACTTTCAGTGTAAGCAATACTAAGAAAAAAAAATGTGAGCCTAATGAGGTTCAAAAAGTCCAAGTGCAAGGTGCTGCACCTGGTTGAGGGAAATCCCAGACATGAGCACAGACTGGGAGAAGAACTCATTGAGAGCAGCCCTGCAAAGGATTGCTTGGGGTTCTGGTGGATTAAAATCTTAGTGTGAGCCAGCAGTGTGTGCTTGCAGCCCAGAAGGCCAACTGCATCAACGGAGGGGTGGCCAGCAGGTGGAGGGAGGGGATTGTCCCCACCTGGAGTGCTGCATCCAGGTCTGGAGCCTCCAGCACAAGAAGGATGTGGCGCTGTTAGAGCAGGTCCAGAGGAGGGCCACGAAGACAATCAGAGAGCTGGAGCACCCCTCCTATAAAGAAAGGCTGAAAGAAATGGGGGTGTTCAGCCTGGAGTACAGAAGGCTCCAGGGAGACCTCACTGCAGCTTGTCAATACTTACAGAGGGCTTATAAAAAAGATGGAGAGCAACTTTTTGATCAGGCAGACAATGAAAGGATAAGGGGGAATGGTTTTAAACTAAAAGAGGAGAGATTTAAATTGGAGGTTATGAGGAAATTCTTCACTCAAAGGGTGGTGAGGCACTGGAACAGGTTGCTCAGAGAAGCTGTAGATGCCCCATCCCTGGAGATGTTTAAAGCCAAGTTGCATGAGGCCCTGGGCAACCTGATCTAGTGGATGGCATCCCTACCCATGGCAGGGGGGTTGGAACTAGATGATCTTTAAGGTCCCTTCCAAACCAAGCCAGTCTACAATTCTGTGATTCTATTCCTTCCTCCTCTTAGCTTTGCTTCTACGTGAACAACAAGCGATCCACACATTCCATGGCTGCATGGAAAGGATGCATCTCCTATACCTACTGTAGGTTCCCACATTCAGGATATGCTGACAGGACAACTGACTCATTTGGATTGTCTGATTTTTAGGAAGGAAACTGTCTCTATCAGAAACTCTTAAAATTGCATGTGTACAAACGGCATTTGTTCCAATCTCAGAGTATAAGGTTACTTTGGAATGCAGACTGGAAAAGACTATATGAAAAGGCCATTTTGCATGAATTCAGCCATATCACCACTGTACAATCTCATACATCCAATATGAGAAACATGAACTAATTATTTAACATTTGCATATAAATTACATATTTTGGGGGTTTTGTGGCTTGGTTCCCTGTGTGATCTTGGGCCAGCTTCTGAACCTCTCTAAACCTCTGCTTCCTTGTTTGCAAAACAGATTAATATTATTTATGCAGGATGGGGTGAGGCTTAATTAACTCAGGTTTGTAGAGACCTTTCTGATCTTCAGATACTATGCAGAACAAGGACTAGAAAAATCAATTTAAGAAGCCAAGGAACGTGTAAGCCCAGATCCATGCAACATGCATTTAGAGTATCAATTTTATACAGAAAATTTGTACTAACATTTCTTTGCAGCAGCAGCAAAAAATACATTCAAAGCAAGTATAAAATATGTATATTAAAAATAACTAATTCACTTACTTCTTCCTTATTTCTAGGTCTGAAACTGGAACACATCTCAGGCCAGCTCCCAATACCATGAGTGATGATGTTAGTAATACAGTTACCCTCAGACCTGAAACGAGAAAACAACAATATTTCACAGGTTAAGTTAGCAATGCTGAAATAAAAAAAAGTCGCCCAGGTATATACATTTGTGCTCAGTCTCACTGAAGTTATGCATGTTCTTTCAAATCATAAACATTGGTGATGATAAGAATTACAGATACAAAGTGAAATCTTATGTTATTTTCTATATTGATACTCCAGAATTAAAGGCTTACTCTTGGCATAATACCAAACAGGATCATACCTCAAATCTTACAGATGTTCTCGGAAGTGAAAAGTGGTAATAAAAGCATCATCTAATTCTAAAGGAAATACTGTACTTTTTGAAGCATCAGGGAAGATGCTCCAAGGTATGATCTGAAATCCAGGCAAATCCGAAGAAAAATCTGTATTTGTACATTCTTTTCCAGCCACTTATTTGCTTTCATAATGCAGTTATTCCTTTCATCCTGAAGAAATAACTATTTATTCAGCAGGAAAAAAAAAAAAGTGTAGTGTATTTCTTGCAGGCCTTGCAATTAGGCCAGGTTTTTGCTGCACTCAGCTCAAATTGATGGAGGTTGTAAATATAGTACGTTAGAAAAAAGCTACAATCGACCTACTCCTTGAATATGTCTTTTTCCCCATACTGTGATTCTCAACTGAGAAGCGCTTAAATTAGGAACAACTTTATCTCAGAGCTGCAATTCCATTTGCTAGCAGTTTATTTGCTGCTGCTAAGGTGTTTCCATCATCAGTAAGCAGCACAAAAACAGTGACAACTGACGGGCTCGAGCTCCAGAATACTGTAAAACACCGAAATCATAAATATGTACAATTAAAAATGTTGATACGGCTTGTAACTCTGAAGTCATAAAACTTGAGACAAACTTGGAGCAACAAACAGGAAATACAGGGCTTTGATATTCTTAGCAGAGCAACTGAACAATGACGAGTACACAGCATCCCTAACGTTCAGGCAAGACTAGTAACTACCCAAAACAGAGACAGAAGAAGAACAACTTGCTACGATAACCCACATTACAAACAGACATCAGATTTTGATTCTAGACTGCCAGTTTTCAAATAAATGCTTCCAGTATGTCAATGACTCCTGTAACCCATACAGTTCAACCAATAGTCACGTTAAACATTCTGTTTCCCTGGGAATTTTACAGGGGGTTCAGAGCACATGTTTTTACCACAGTGTAATAGTGCTGTTATTGCAACAGCTCTTAGCAAGCCTCACTCATGAATACGCAACTCCTTGTGCCGGACATTGCACAAACCAAAGACGGCTCCTCTCTCAAACAACCTAAGCCAAGACAACCAAACCAAAACAAAGTTAACGCTACAGGTTTTCTGAAATGGAAGCATGACTTCCTCAGTACAGCTGAGTCATTAACAAAAGGAATGTGACCCAGGTTCCTGCAGCTCCCAAGGACAGCTCATGCCCCTAATGCCGCGGAGAAGCATCACCAGCTGAGAACATTTGTTTCCTTGAAGGACTCCCAGTGCCTGCCCAGACTTACCTGGCTCTGCATTTAACCAGCACATGTAGCTGTAGAACTGGATTTTCAAGCACACACATTCAGAGAGCCCAAACTAACGTCCTGATAAGGCTGTTCAAAACCCTGCTGTTCATGTTTTCTGTGCCACTGCGTGAGCCTTCATGGCGTGCTGAAACCTGTACTGCCATGCTGGATTAGCCGTGGGGGTAATTATTTGTGTTGGGAGGGACTACGTGTGATGTTCTTGCCTTTTTCCTTTAAAAAAATTGTTAGCATTGCTTTCATACATAATGAGAACCTGTACACGATCCAAATTAGAGTTTTATTGACTGAAAGTCAAAACATAAGTCTTTTAAACTGAGAAATCTGTAGTCTTCCATTGGAAACACTGCTGCAAATGTTTCAAGACAGAAAATGACACATGCATTATTGGAGTTACGTAAACCAGGATTTTTTTGAATGACATTTCACAAAGCATGCCACTTTCTGTCTTTTAGGAGGTACAAGGACAGACAGCCGGGAAGGTCTCAGTCAAGTGGCACAGCAGGTGACACAGTCCAGATACATCCCAGGGCACAGCAGAAAATGAGTATTATATAGAAATTTAGGTTTATATCACCACAGGATGAGCTTTCCTAGATAAAAAAAAAACTATTTTATTTTTTCATTAAAAAAGTTTTGTTTTAAATCTGTAGAAAAGTTTCATTAAAAAAAAAAAACACAGCATCACATAATTCAGTGAAAAATAAATTGGATGTCAAAATTTCCCACCAGCTTCTATTCTAGGCTTTATTTTTACCATCAACCGTACGTGTCATGTAATTTAAAAATAAAATTACCAGTTAAAGTCTCACAATCAAGATACGTTTGATCTCTCCGAATGTTCTTTGAAGTCCTCATCTTGAATACTATACACTGCAATGTGCCACTTCTAAGTGTTTTGATTGCACAGACTGTTCTTTGGCCTTTTGTTTCACCTTAACGTGCAAACACACCTACAAATTCTTTTGGTTAAAGCAGCACGTTGAAAATGATGACACCGAAGTGAACAAGTAAAAAAGACTGTCAGACAAGCAGCATATTAGAGATTTTATTTGCTAATTACACGATGTGCTTCTACCCTCTGAGCACCTTCCCCTTTTGCTTTGCTTTACATTTTAACTCTCTGAATTCATTCTCCCTTTCATCTTAGAAATCAGTCTTTAATAGTATTTTTAGAACTATATAAGTGTTTTTGCTTTGAACATTGCAGTGTCCCTTAATCTGAACTGGAAATCTTGTACTACTCCAAAGGGTAACCTCAGAGTGTTTCAGGATATCACTATGCACCATGGTGACAATAAACCAAAGTTACCAACCGAGCCTGGAAAGAAAGCCTGTGAACCCTGCAAGAAATTATTTCTCTAATTAAAAAAAAAAAAAAAATCTAAGCAACACACACAATCAAGATTTTGAGTAAACCTAATTAATTTTATTGGTTTTACCCTGTATGCAACTGGTAATGGATGGTGGTGGGGCTACAGCTTCTTAAAAACCATCATCCAGTTCCCAATACCCTTCTTTCAGAGGTTTCTGACATGCAGCTAGAAAGGGAAGAAACATCTCAAAGTGGATGTTGTACAGGTGGAGGTTGGTTTTCCATTCTTTGGAGCCGTTCCTGCTGGCTGCTCCTGCAGGCTGCTGGGCCCCACAGGTCGCCCTGGCTGCTGGGCCCTCTGCGGCCACCTTCTGAGCGGTCACTGGTGGTAATACAAAACTTCATCAGAAGCATCAGAAATTCAGTCAGTAATAAAAATATATTTCACTCAAATAATGACTAATATAACCAATACTGCTCAACTGTTTAACCCTCCTGTAGCTAATAACACCGTCTGCTTTGCGAACTCAGCAGCCCACGCTGCATTTGCTGGCTTTGATTTCTCTTTAAAACGAGTACCCCCAAACTCCTGCCACTACTAGAGATTTAATGGAAACTCTCGACCCACAATCCTCTTCACTCTTCTGCAAAACACAGACTTTTAATCCAGACAAGATGATGTGGTACCAGCAAACCTTGACGTACCTGTGCCACCAGGATGTGCAGCAGGATGTGGCCTGCACGCAGCAGCACAGCCTGCAACCAAGCGGCCACTACAGAGCCAGAGAGAACAAAACACTTATTTCAGAGCAGCACACAAATGGCAGCTAATGTTTGTTTGTTTCCCCCCCTTCTAACGAAGTGCCCATTTGGGGGGAAATTCCAGTTAGATGTGCAGAACAAGCAGATTTCACCTTTTTGCTAAGCCTAATGGAAGTCTTGCCAGAGGAACAGCTGCAGAATTGAGCCCTCCACCCAGCATGGCCAAAGTGGATTTCTCTTACACCCACATCTCTCTCAACGCATTAATATTTAAACGTTTTCCTTCCTTCAGCTGCAGATACTAAAATCAGTCCTCACAAACACAGAATACAACAATGCTCTAATTACAGATGAGTGACATCGGCCCACTGCACATTTTCACAGCTTTTAAAGATCAGGCTGGAAGCAAGAACGATCCTTTCCGACACAACTCGGAGCATTTTAATTCACTCAACTACTCTATTATTATTTTGACTAAAGCATATCTGTCTAAAAAGATAATCCTGTCTGATGCACACACGAGGAAATGAAAAACTCACCGATTTCAACAGCCGTTCCAACAATCACGGTTAAATTGTGTTTTCCTTCCTATTTAAAGCAAAATCAGTTGTCAAATTCTTGCTTTGCTTTTCAGGATGGAAGAAGCACTGGACCTTGTATTTTTCCTTCTATGAAGTTAATACACGATAAAATAACCTTTACCTTTGGTTTCAGTAAACAGAAGCACTGAGCTCCGAGTTTTTCACAATTTTTCCTTCAGTCCTGGAATTGTTTTTGCATGCCTTGTCCAAATACCCTCCTCGTTGTTCAAGCATCCTTTTTTAAATAGGAGGATTTTTTTCTTGGATACCTGTTTTCCATTCCATACGAAGGATCTGTTTCTCTTCCTCCTTTATGTGTGGCTTTACATTTAGCCATATTAAAACAAAAGTTTGATTAAACAGCATACTTTATCAGGCAATCCTCAAAGCCCTGCAGAGAAGTCCCTGCTTCATCATTATCTACTGCTTCAGAAATCTTTGTATTTTAAATTTCATACTAGCAAAATTACACTAATAGTTGTACCATTTTCTCTCACAAGGTTATCTGTCATAGTTAAAATAATAATAATAATAAAAGCTACCTTGCTGCTAAATAGAGCGAACAAAACTTTTGTTGTGCTTGCATTTCACCAAACTGACTAATGTTGCTAAGAATATAAGCAGCAATCCTCTTTCAGATAAAGCATCCTTACAACAAGCAATACAACTCGGAAAAGAAAAGAACCTTTTCAGTGACATGAAAAGACTTCCTAGTTGAGCTGTGGTCCCAGTCTTTCTTCTAGCACATGGAACAAACTTGAAAAATCAGTATTTCAGACCCAACGTAGATTCCACAAAAGCACTTGATTGCAGAGGAGCATAAATTGTGTTTGGAAACTCAGTGGAAAATAAGTATGCTCTAAAGAATATCATCAACTACACTCAGAAGCATTAAAAACTGAAAACCAAATACACAGACTGCATGCAGAAGAGAACAACTGCCAGGTCATATGCAGCTAATCAAAAACTGCTCCTAGCTGATGGCCAGGAAGTCACCAGGTGCTGTTACATACACACTACATCTCCCTTCTCTGGGTCCATGGTGCTGATCTCCCGTCTTTTATAAGCTGTGATTTTAAAGCTAAACCAAAGCTAATTGTTTCCATCCCTTTTCCTGGCTCTATGTGGCGCTACCCAAATAGCATCCACATTTCACCTAAAAAGGTTTAGACTTGAATATTTGTTTTGGATTGAAAATACAGCAAATTATGGACATTCATTCAAGCATCCTGCTTGACAGCACCTTTCTGGTACCAAGCAGTAAGAACTAAGCATATAGGACCCATTTGAAACAAACTGCATTCAAATATACATTTGTCCCCTGCTGCCTTATCTAGGACACAAAAAGTAGACCTTTTCCGGATGGAGCCCACAACACAGCCCAGTTCCACTTCCCTGGGGAGGATTGCATGGCAAAGTCAGATTCCAGTAGACATTGTGCTCCAATTTCTGTCTGACATAAGTAGTAGACAGAATTGGATCCCCAGACAAAATATGTACTAGGAGTCTCTTGAAATATAGATGTAGGAGATAATGATCGTCACAGAGGCAATTTCTCTTTATAATTTCTTATGTGTTGTAACAGAATCTGTCAGCAATAGCTGACATCCAGGCTATCAGGAAGAGTTTGAAATTTCTTATAACCGTATGTTTCATCATATACAAGTTTTCCAAATAAACTCTGTTATGTATGAATGCAGCAACTTCAAATAAAATAGTTCCTGGGGTTCGATACAGGCCTCCTACTCAGGGTCAGAAAGACAGACAAGCCCATATTGCAGAAGTGAAATCACCAGCGATACGGGGGAACCCACAGGGAAGTCCCTGCCAGCCAGGAACAAAGGCTGGTGCCAGGGACAAGATGAGACCTAAAGATAAAGCTATTTCTCCTACCAGCACTTACTGGACAGACACAAGACTGCACGCAAAACTGTAATTATGGGGCCCAACATTCATCCCCTCCAGTTCTGTTTTCAGTATCTCTTGCAGAAGATGGAAAATAGGCAATATCTGCATAAAAGTTATCATCACTCCCAAATTACGAGGTTAGGTAAGAATCTTGTAAA
Source organism: Anser cygnoides (assembly GCF_040182565.1). Lineage (NCBI taxonomy): Eukaryota > Metazoa > Chordata > Aves > Anseriformes > Anatidae > Anser > Anser cygnoides. Next base: position 27,488,353 of record NC_089878.1, read on the forward strand.
ATAAAATAAAGAGACTCAAAGCACAAAATTTGGCCAGCCGAGTGTTTCAGAGAAAAGATTGCTCTATTTGAGGGAAGTGACTGAACATGTAAGAACTAAAATAAAACCAGAAGGACAGAACTGTGAGAAGCAAGGCTCAGCATCACGTAATTGCAAATTATTATGACAATCACACAACCACCTCCCCAGTTGTTGAGCTGCTCCACCTTTCTCTACATGCATCCTGACTGTTAGGTAACGAAGATACTTGCATATTTACATTCTAACTGCACAGCTCACTTTTGATTCACATTTAAAAAAAAAAACTCTTCTTGTTTTATGGTATTTTTCGTTTTCCTTTTCCTTTATTAAAGCACGTTAAAATTATTGTTCATCTTACTCTAGATACAAGAATTTCACTGCACCTGCTAGAAGGAAGAACAAGCTATCACAACCATGTCAGGAGGATACAGGGTGCTTTTGTCTCATTTGCATCAACACGGTCAAGCTATGTCGTCATGGGATCCGTGGAACCATAACGTTTTAACTTTGTTCCAGTATCTCTCTCTTATTTTTAATACTGCTTCTTTGCTTCATTTTTAACACTGTTTCTTGGCTTATTTTAGCTGCCCACTGATGTGCATTTTACCCACAACTAATCCAAGCGCACAGCACCTCAAAGAAGAGAGCACTGGCCTGGGGCAGTGGGACCTGCCTCTCTTGACGTGCCTTAGGAAATTGGGCAGGCCACTTCTGCTCCACTTCTCCCCCTCCTGCCTTATTTGTTCAGACTAAACACATAGAAACAGGAGCTGGTCTCACCACCAATACTATACCGGCTGGTAAACCAGGTCTTCTCCCTGCCTGGAGTCAGTGCAGTGCCAGGATACACTAGAAAAGGTGTAGAAAAGGACTTGGAGTGCTTACTGAATCTGTAAAACTCACACAAACACCAAAGAAGTACTCTTCCTTCACCTCAGCTACCTGCTTTCTACTCTCAAGCCCGATGAAACTCAAAGACTTGGGTGAATCATTTAATTGATCTTTTCCATTTGATTAACTAAAAACTACATCAAGGGGCGTGCATGTGCGTACGTCAGAGAGACACCGAGCAACTGACAAAAACACCTAGTTATGCTGGCAGAGGACTAACCCTCATCATTAATTTTGAAGCTAAATCATGGATGCTCATTAACAAGTCAAGAGAAAGTACGAGATAACAAGCCTTCACTGTAGCAATCACTGTTGTCTTCCTGGACAAATTCTGACAATCCAAGCCCTTTCAGCACTGAACAAGGGGGAGGAAAGCTTTTCTTTTCTTTTCTCTTCCCACTCATTTCGAGCACTCCCGATTGCACAGCAGGCTTAATTACCGTACAGCTAACCACAGATCCCTACCTGCGGTGACAGAGGAAAAACAGTCTCTCTGGTACACATCTATCAGGAAGATGTTCTGTCATTATCTTAGTGGCACTTGCCCACACCACCCAATGGTGCATGAAATTCTTCATTTGAAGAGACACAGAGGCATTTTGCTTTGCCACAACAGAGTATCACGAAGCACCCATGCAGCAAGGATTGGCAGCTACGCTAAATACCACCTAGTGGATTCACTAAGCGGGACGCTAAGTGCAAAGTTTCTACTTTTTCCTGTCCCTGCTGCGAGGCAGGGAAAAGAGATGTAAGTCCTGTCGATGTGACATCCACGTGGGTCTTGAGACTGTTCAGTTGCTGGAGTCAGCGTTCAGCTTCCCCACGTGCGAAGTTTCAACATTACTTTAACATTACGAGGACCACAAACTATTTAGGGTACACAGTTCAACTGAGATTATCCTAAGGACACACTCTGGGGCACTGTAACGGGTCCTAAACCCATTACGGTTTTAAAGGCTCCTGATCAATTCTTTAGGTTCATGTGATTAATCAATTACAGCTTAACTCCACCTTTCCCAAATATTCCGAAGGGACGTCACTTATCAAAAAAATCCAAATAAAACAAGAAGTTCCTAAATGCAGTTGAATTTGACATCTGGTATTCCAGAAAAACATCAGCAGACTTTGTGAAAAGCAGAAGACCTCTCACTTTCAGAACACATCACTCCCTTGAGCTGAGTCATACGGATCTCCAGCTTTAGAAAGAGGAAAAAACTAAAAATCCTCTCTACAACAAATTTGCATGAGAAAGCTTCATTTGTAGCTTTTGAGGAAATTGGAGCATTGATCACAAGCTTCTGCAAAACAAAGTTACAGCATGGCTACGGCACTACAATAAGTACAGGCATGTGAGAAGCATTAAAAAAACGCACCAAAAATATGGCAGGAAATGATAGAACGGCACTGAATGTCACCAGTTAGAGAAAGGCAAAGCAAGCCACAACTTCCCTTGCCATAGGATTATAATTAAAAGAGTGACAACGGACAACGTAATGGTATTTTAATGTTTTCTGTTCCAGTTACAGAAAGCTTTCCAGAAGCAGAGCACCACGAGACAGAGGGGCCGCGTGCACTCGGGCAGCTCACGCCCCCATCACGTGGCCAGGCATCTGTCACCACCAAAACCACACCAAAAGGAGCGGCTGCATTTTGGCTGTGCTGCCGGCACATACATACACGCAACGTCCGGGGAGCCCCATGGGGGCAGGCAGGGAGAGGGTTAGCTGTGCCCGCGTCCGAGGCACCTCGAGGACTGGGAACGCAAAGGAAGAGCTGAACAAACCCTTCTGGCAGGCAAAGGCACTGCCAGCCTGAGTCCAGAGCTTGGATTTTGCAAACGTGGAAGACTGGGACCTTGTAAAAGATAAGGCAAAAAGGGCAATTAGGCTTAAACAGAATTCCCAACCACTCAATTTAAGAGCACTTCCCAAGCTAGTTCAACCACGGGGTGGGAAACAGCTTTTGTGAGGGGCTGTGCAGGCATCTCAGGGCACACACAGGCAGCCCCTTCACCTCCCTTCGCTTGTCACTGGCGTCCCGTCACACCTACTACTGCCCCTCACTCCCTGGGAAGCCACTCAGTGTGCCTTTCTTTCCCTCCAGCCCGTCTTGGTCCTTCCCATCCCCACCACTCCCATCCCTCTGGCTCTAGGTCTTCTTTCTCCATACGAGCCTCACACTCTCACCCACTACTTCATCCCACACTGTCCCCTTCTCTGTACCTCTTCCTGCCTATCCAAGGGCTTTTTGGACACAGGCTCTCACACCTTTGTCCCCTGAGCTTCTCACATCCAACCCCTCTTACTCCTCAAAGCGTGCAGAGCAGGCGACAGAGGGAAGCTGGAGCACAAGGCTGGCAAGCCACAGCAGGAGGGAGACACGCAGCTAGCTACACAGCCCACGGTCAGTGTGACTGCACGTACAGGGCCCCAAAGCCTCTGACCCTCAGTAAGACGGCCAGTACTATTCTCGTAAGCTACATAACTATGTTAGGAATATATTTTTTATCAAGACAAAGTTATTTTAAACCCCGAGTGCAGCCCCCTGATATTCTGCACTGTGCGGCATTTCAAACACCTAGCACCGCTGCAACAGCTGCAAAGCATGCAAATAGCATGTTGGTTGCTTAAAGGGTAGCGGGATGAAGAGAAACCTCTGCGGAAACACGGCACAAAGCAGAGGCTGGGGCTGCCACCATCTAAAAGAACTACCTCCAGAAGAGGACATCTGTCTACAGCCCTGATTTCTACTCAGCCTGGCCCATCAGGAGGTATGGGAAGTGCTGCTACCAATCACGCTGGTATTGCCGTGATGAATCATAGTGGCATCAAGTTAATACAACTCATCAGATCCTAATTAAACCACTCTATGTTGCTAATCACTCCGTGTATCTCAAGTGATCTTTTGGAGCACGTCTGACTCCAGTGAGGGTGGGCCAATCAATTCTCTAATGAGCCCTCACTTCTGCAAACACTCGCACAAATGCTCTGCAGACTTTCACTGCAACCACAGCATATAAAATTCAGCAACAGAAGCTAAGTTTGGTTAGGTCTCCCTTTTCACCTGATGGTGTAGTGGCAAAACATGTCTATATAGACACACACACACACACACAGAGCAACTCATCAAAATAAATTTTGCAAAATCAAGCTATTCAAATATTTACTCTAGTGGGATTTACCTATACACAGCTCTTTAATTGTTTATTTCATCTTTCCACACAATAAAAACAGCACTTCATCTCACTCCTTCCGAGATTTGTTAGTTTTGGAAAATTAATCCCTTTCACAGAATTGGATAGGCTTGGATCAGTATCACTTACCAGACAATGAAATACACATTGCTTGTAGCACGCAGTAGGACAGCACTCCACAGGATCCGAGGGAACAGACGGGGGTAAAACAGATATTTTCCTTCAAACTTCTGTGCATTTCACTCAAGTGTATAAATCGCTTGTCTTTTCACTAAATACATATAGCTTTCACTTCAAATGAATCCAGGCATCTTCTCCCCTCTTTTTTTTTTTTTCAACTAAAGCACGAAGTTCACATTTAGCTTTCATTAAATCCAAAAGAGCCTTCTGCTGCTCTTGTTGGCCTTAACAAGACCTCTGCCATTAATCTGAATGCTACAGAGTAGAATCAGTTCCTTATGATAAGCACACTCTTCATGACCTGAGCACACCTCAGCTGAGTGCCAGAAACATCGCCTTTTCCTTTCTTCTTGGCTCCTTGCCATTCTACCCACATTTTCATACCTGTAAGCTTTCCCATGGGTATTTATTTCCTGTAGGCTGTGCTAACCTAGCAAAACCCTGTCTGTATAAACCACTTTTATTCTCAAGGTGTGTAAATCCTTTTAGCTTGATCTCACCAAATTACATAAAAGTCTTACTGCCTTACACTGAGTCTTATCCTGGGAATCTTTAGCTGAGGCTCACACCTGAGGTTGACCTCTGAGTTATCAAATTGATCATTTTGAAACACTGGCTCTAAATCTTGCAGTCACACACCCAAGATAAGAAAAGTCTATTTCTGAGATCATGACAAAAGGTTGCTGAAAATGTGTTTCTTTGCCACAAGACGAAAACTTTCAGATTTTAAAGCCATGAACCTTTAAAGGTTTGTGATTCACCTACTGCTGACCTGCTGGTAACCAAAACTCCATATGCTTAGGATTGCTTGGGACACTACAGAACTACAAGTACTTCCAAGAAAACCTCAGCATGTTGTTGTGAGTGTCACCATGGAAGTATTTCACGTAAATGTCACGATGGAAGTATTCCATCTATGCCAACAGTGATACTTATCAGCAACTAGACCTGCTACAACTTTTTGAAAATTATTAGTAACATGCTCCAATCTGTACTTGCTGCCACACGGTCTGAGAGCCTGAATGACAGATCAGGACCCCGAGACACCAAGCACAACAGAAACTCCGAACAGAAAGAAAATCTTCCCCATCTCTTGGCTTCACTTGGTGCATTCACGAATGCACCGAGTTCTAGAACAACATCTTGCTTCCTCTTTGCTCACTGAACTCAACCTCACAACCCTCAAAAACCAAAGGCATCTCACAAACACTTCCTAGATGACATTCTACCAAGGGGGAGAGGGTGCTCATCTGAAGTCTTCTCCTGCTGTCCCCGTGACCCTGGATGCGAATTAGAGCAGTCCAAAACCCCAAAAGCAAGATCAGCTCTTCCATGCATACAGTACGAGGTGACAATCTGGGACCTTCAAGTATGCAGGCTATTTTACAGAATTCTCCTTATCTATCACGTGTAGTTTATTTTCTACAGAGAACAGTCATTAGGGCATTTTTATATTAGTAAGGTCTGATTTACTGCTCATGTTCAATATCCATTACTATTTTGTCAGACTGTATTGAAGGATTTAACCTCAAAATCCCCTGGTGAAAGAGGTAAAAACTACATCAAACATTTCAAGGGAACAAAAACAAGAAGCTAGGAGACAGCAATGAAATTAGGAGTTTGATTTTCAGAAAAAAAAAAAGAATAACTATTTAAGCAAGAAAAACACTCATGGTTTCAATATACAAGCCAATCTCCACTAAAACAAAAAAAAATAGATTATTGAAAATTTCTCCCTATTTTGTAATTTAATCACTAGGATAACAATACTATGTAAATTCAATTTTAGCAAAAAAAAGTGACTAAGAATATCTATACAATCCATGTAAGCATATACCGTTTTACAAAAAAGGACCAAGAAATAGATTACATTTCACTTTTACCAGTAATAAGTGACATTCCTTCAAACTCAATACAAGATAAAACTGTATTGCAAAAGTTAATGAAAAATATCACTATGCTATTAAATTAGTTTAATGTGAATTATAAAGTATTTCCTTCTTCATTGCCTTTCCTTGCTTACATGGGAACATAATGAAGAAGAAATATACAATACCAGTCTGTGTCTCATGTTGTAACTATGAACTTAACTTATAAAAAGATCAGAGGACCAGACCCATAATTCAAATATTTAAGCTTCAGACTTCAGGAGGAGTTAAGATACATAAACACCCTAACAGACCTGTACACATGTCTACAGTTCCCATGACATGAAACACTCGAGGCACAAAACATCCATCAACACTCGGGCATCATGTGACAAATCATAGCTAATTTTAATCCTGTAAACACCAAGGGTCCATCCAATGGCACACTGAGATCAATTCCCATTTTATTTCAGTCTTACCAAATCTCTAAAGATAATTACAATTAAAAAATGACTCCTGCATCCTATTGCTAAAGAAAATGCATCTGGTGAGACACATTTAACTCCTGTGCACACTCCAGCTCTTCACCTTTCCTCACCAAGATACAAGCTGGCAAGAACAACAAAAACCCCTATAATTCCACCTACAGAAATGGCTTTTCGAGCCTACTTCATAATGGCACGTACTCAAAAGTGACATTCACAAACATAATCCCTCAGTTTCAGCATACGTCCAGCCCAGGACGAGGAAACATTATGGATATCACCACTGCCCCTCTGACAGGGCCCTAGGAAGCAGAGTTTGGAAAGCTGCTCCAGCCTGCCGAGTCCAAAACCACGCTAGTACAAGCACACGGTCAGCCAGAGGAAGCAGGAGGCAGGAACAGGGCCAAAGAAGAATTTCCTGCTGCAACACGTGAGCCTTAGTAAGTGTCTGAAAACTAACGTATTTTTAAGACCAACATGAGCTCGGCAAAATTAAAAGTGATCTTTCAATTTACATACCCTAGTGAAATACCATGCTCGCTCCAAGGCATCAAAGACCCTTTAAACTACTGCATTAACAAACACCCTTCAAAAAAATCACCTCTTCCCACTGAATGTGTTCAGACCTTAAAGGAGGACCTTTTGCAAATACAGTCTTGTGAAGGCCATCACCGTTCTCTTGATGAAAATTCACTTAATTTCATTTAAAAAAAAAAAAAAAAAGGAAATCACTATAGATCTATAGGAACCCAGGCTTAGCTGACCAAGACTGTCACACCACTCACCACTCCTGACATCCACAGCTGCTCTGGGTCACATAAGTCCACAGGGGACATGTGAAGTCACCCGTAGCGTCTTCTGCAGAAACTCCCCAAGGTGCCAGAAGTGACAACATCCCTGCCTTTCCCAGCCTACGTGTTCCTCCCAGGCTCCAACCACGTTACCCGTGTCAACAGCAAACAGGCCTCTGCAAAAAAAATCCAGGAAACACATTTGGGAGGCCAGGAAGGAAAAGGTCACAGAGACAAAGAAACCCTTCTAGGTTAAAACACAAACAAATGTAATCTGAGCATCACAGATCCCTTGCACATAAAATGGAAGAGCAGCTAACTATTGCTTTTTTAGCATGTTTTACTAAAAATAAACACTGCCACCCTCTCTTCTTGGGGGACCCCACGCTTCTCTGAGAAGTTGTGGTGCAACTGAAACACGCAGTCTAAGAAATTAACATGCCCATTGCTGAATATTCAACCTTTCAACTTGAATTGAATTAAAAGGTGGGGGGAGAAGTGACCAAACCCTTACAAGCAGCACTGAAATAAGAAACAGACACACACATGGTACTACAGAAGTTTGGTATGGGAACCAATTTCGATTTCAAACTACATGCTACACTGAACAACTGAAAAACAAAAAGACAAATACTTTTGGACTTAATCTGAAGCATCATAACACAAAATCAGACTTAACTGACAGCATGCAGCTATGTATTGATACCAGTTAGATACACCTCTGACTGTGAAGTATAGGACTATCTAAAAGCAGAATCTCCTCTCACAAATCCTGACACTCATCATCTACAGTGTCATACTTCTGATACATGCCAGGTTTTAAATGTTGACACTTCACAAACAGTTTCTTTTCCTGACAGTTTCTTTACCAGCCAACTCCAGTGACAGATGATTGAAGCCAGAAGAGTAACTGGTGTTGTTTCTCTAGATGTTTGGTACAGAGTAAATTCAATCTAACGACAAGCACGTATACTCCTAAGCAAGCGGAATACTGCTCTTGCAAGGTCACACCCAACCAACTTTAGAGCTTCAAAGAAGTCTTGCTCCTCCTCCAGAGAGCAGATACAACCCCATGAGGTGCCTCTGGTGGGACGTGCTCCATGGGAGAGCTGGGCCGTGCTGGCACTCCTTGCTCCGCTGGAAGCAAAGTGTCAGGGCTCCGCCGTTACTCACTTCCCAACATGAGCGGCACCACATTCTCCATGGAAACCACCCAAGAACAGCATGAAACACAACAGGGCCCCCACAAAATCCACTGTTGTGCAAAGAACATGCTCCAGGGCCGTTACATATTCTTCATGCATGAAACCAATGAGTAAAGATTCTCGGTTAAGGCTATAAACTGAAACTGTCTCAACAAGGACAGAAACACAGCAAGATCAAAGAGGTAGTTCATATCAGTACCTCCATTCATTGCGGAATTAAAAAAAAATAAATCACAAGCATTATTTAACATACTCCAGTATTTTTTAAAACCCTCAAAATCAACTGCATAGAAGAGAAAAACATACATTCAGTTCTACCAGCACAGGTTCAAGTTTAGTTTTATTTCCTTGATAACATGAGCAGAGTTGTCATCTTCACTGTAGAAAACAAAGTAACTCACTTTAATTTCAAGATAATTAACAATACTATTATACGACAGTCTAGACAGACATTGTTGACTTAAGTTTGAATTGCTTGAGAGAAGGCTGGCTGTAAAGCCACCACGGACTCATTTGGAGAATGTATTTTCAGCCCAATAGGTTTTATTCCCCCAAAGTCTCTTCAGCTTTAGGAAAAGCAATTCCAATTTCAAAGCACAAACCTTCTCAGCTACAACTTTTCTCCCCGTCTTCCTTCACTTTCTCCCCTTTGCTCCGCACAAATGAGCTATTAATTCCTAAATAAATGGAATGAGCAGCACTTAACATTAGGATCCACAAGGGTATTTAGGCTCCTATCTCCTGGTTAGAGGCCTGTTTAAACAGGAATTAAAAGACTAAACGCTTCTGTGGATTTAGGCCCAGAAGCTCAAATCGGCAAACACGTGCACTTTAGCGGTCCCCAGGGTGACCACACAAACTTCACAGGCCTTGAAGAAGTTCTCCAAAGACAAATGCTGGTTTTGGAAGTAAGCTACTGAAATGCAAAGGCCCGAATGTGCATTAGGAAACTCTCCCTCGTGCTTGCCTTCCAAAACCACAGCGCCTAACTTCTGGGTTTCTGTTTGCTGCCTTTGCACCTCCCTGGTGCACCAGAGGCAAGCTGTTGGCTTGGCGTGATCCATTTTCAGAGATGAAGCATTTCACCACCATGCAGTAGCCGCTCTGAGCACCAACATCCCTTGATCGAGACATCCCCGCTGGTGCTCAGCTGATTACCAGAAAACAATGTTGCTGATACAACCATCTCCACGGCCAACACCTGCGTGGCAATGCCAGAGCGGAGTGGCTCTCCTCCAGACCCACGCGGAGCTAAAATGCTACAACCGCTCTTAGCTTTAGGATCACTGAACCACAGAATCATTAAGGTTGGAAAAGACCTCCAATATCATCTGATCCAGCCATCCCCCTACCGCCAATGTCACCCACTAAACCATGTCCTTAAGCACCATGTCCAGCCTTTCCTTGAACACCCCCAGGGATGGTGATGCCACCACTTCCCAGGGCAACCCGTCCCAACGCCTGACTGCTCTTTCTGAAAAGAAACGTCTCCTCGTTTCCAACGTAAACCTCCCCTGGCACAACTTGAGGCCATCCCTATGACTAGTTACCTGCGAGAAGAGGCCAACCCCCAGCTCCCCACAACTTCCTTCCAGGTAGCTGTAGAGAGCAATAAGGTCTATAGAATCATAAAGGCTGGAAAAGACCTAAACTTTAGCAACGCCTCTCAGCGCCTTCCTCACGAGTGGCCTTTGATGCACCTTTATTTGAGATAAGAGCTGCGCTGGTGGTGCCGTAGGGCATCAGTCACCCGATGGCGACCCCACGGAGGTCCCGTCCCGTCCCATCCCGGGGGGCTGCAGCGGGCTGCCCGACCCGGCCGTGCCCCACCACCCCCAGCCCGCTCTCACCCTTCTTGTCCATCAGCCACATGAAGAAGAAGCAGGGCGCAAAGCCGATGGGCCCCCAGAAGACGAGCAGGGCGATGTCCCAGCCGCTGAAGCCGAAGGCCAGGCGGGCCGAGTTCTGGATGGGGCCCCAGGTGTTCCACAGCAGGCCCTGCGCGAAGCCCAGCAGCGAGAAGAGCAGCAGCACCAGCCACCGCCGCCCGTAGACGCGACCGGCTGCCGGGGCCAGCAGCCGGACCGGCACCGCCACCGGCCCCGCCGGGCCCCCCGCAGCCCCTCGCGGCTGCTGCAGCTGCTGGGGCCGCCGCCGCTGCTGCTGCTGCTGCTGCTGGGGCGGCGGCGGGGGCAGCAGGGGCTGCCGCTCCTCCGCGCTGCTCCAGCCTAAGCCCATCTGCCGGGGCGCTGGCGGCGGCCCGCCGGGGAGGAGGGCGCGGGGCCGGGGGCAGGGACGAGCCGTACTCGGAGCCCCGAGCGCGGCGGCGCTGCCCCGGCCCGGCACAGCCGCATGCGCGGTCGGGGAAGGGCCGGCGGCCGCCTCCTTCCTCCGCCGCCGAGGGGAGGAGGGAAGCGGAGCCGGGGAGGCACGGCCGGGCCCGGAACAAAATGGCCGGGGCGGAGAGCGGCGGCCCCGCCGCGCCGGGTAGGTGCCCGCCGGCCCCGGGCGTGCTGCCCGCCGGCGGTCCCGGGGCGGGCGGGAGGTCGTGTCGCCGAGTTACCGCTTGCGCCTCCCCGACGGCGCCTTACCGGGAGGAAAACACCGGGTTTAGTGAATTTCCCCGGCGGGGAGGTGCGGTGCTGCGTGGCTGCTCTGCCTCGGTTCCGGGCGTGCTGCGGGGCCCCGGGGCGCCGCGTGCCCCCCGGCCACGAAACGCGGCGGTGTGGCTGCAGGGCGAGCCCTCAGCTCGCCTCTCGGTGTCTTCAGCTCACCTCGGTGGGGTTTGTATGAAGCACCCCAGTTCCTCAGCCTGTTTACTGTAGGAGTTCCAGGGAGATAAACTGAGCCTTAATTTCTGAGGGGGTTGACTATTTCAGGAGTGTGTTAGCAGGAAGCTAGGCCTCCTACCCTGAACCATCCTTTCCAATCTTAACAGCATCTTCAGCATCCCCTCTGGAACAACCCACCTCGGGTGTGATCCCGTTACCTGGTCACCTGCAGTTACAGAGGACAGGCCTGGACTGGCCCCTTAGTGCTAGAAGTGCCTTTACTCAGTGAGATGCTACAGCAGAGCTTGTCCATGTTATGTCAGGTTCGAAGAGGGCTCTCTTCCAGAAGTGTCCCTTAAAGTCTAAAAAGGGTTGGGATGGATGCAGCGCACCTAAATGTGGTGTCTACTTAACAGGTGTCAGGATGGCTTTGTAATGAGGTGGGTAAAAATCAGCTGTGGTCTGAATTGGAGGGGGAAAAAAAAACAGGATTCAATTACAGCCTGCACGTAAATCCATTTTAAAAGAATTCAGATGAATTCTGAATCATGTGGGCTACACTAGGCTCATTAGAAACTATTATCATTTAAATAGATTGAAGTATATATTCATTTCATTAGCTTGTATGAGTATTTATCTGTATATCTACCATCTGCACTTGTCATAAAATTAATGGCTCATATGCTGCACAATGCTTCATCTTCCTTGAAAAAATACGTATTTCAGTTTGGCTCGCTTAGGAATTCTGTCACAAAGATTGGAAGCTGGTTTGATAAATGCCTGTGTGCTTAATTGGGAAGAGCTAAATAGCGGGATCCACAAGGGCTGGTTTTAGATGCAGTGTTAATGTAATTCTGTTGATACATTGGGCAGCGCATGACTGAAATTCAAACACGATGCCCAATCCACAGTTTTGCAGCCAAAACTACACACTCCCCTGAAATTTCCCCCCCAAAACATACGGACATCGCATATTGTTTAGCCCACACAGCTCTGTTTGCTAGACAGAGGCTCAAATTAGGAGTTGCAAGCACTCAGGGTGGAAAAAGGAAGTTTATACCAACGGAAATAATCAGAAATATGATCAAGAAGAAAATGAGGTTTTGTCTAGAAAATTTCAATATCTTCTTCAGGAAAAATGAAATTCATGCACAAATAAATATCAGAGGGATGTGCAGATAGTAAAGTAAAACTTCAGCTTGCCATGTAGAACTGTGGTGAAAAAAATAGAGTAAAAATATTGGACAAGATTCAGACTTGATCATGACCGATGTGTATTCTGTTAATGCTTTTTTTTTCCAAGTAAGATTAATTCCCTGTTTTGCTTGGTCTTCTTTATACATTACCACCTCCGTATGGCTTAGTCCGTGCCAAAATGTTCTTTCAATTTGAAACGGCTATGTTACTTCTATAATTTTAATTGATTTGGTGGCATTGTGCCAAAGACAAAGTGCTGTCATTTGAAAAAGTAAACAAAGTGAAAAAATGTTTCTCTCTTTGAACATTTTTCAATTAACTGTAGTAAGTGCAGGGCTTTCTTGGTTATTCTAGTAGCAAGAAACTAATCCAATAATAAGGCAGGTGGTGCTTTGCAGTGTCCTTTAACTGCAAAACTTGCCTCTTGATACGTGCATGGTAAAATGGAAACTTCAGTAAAATTCTTCAATATGCAGGTCACTTCATCATGTGAGAGTTTTAAAGATATTTTGGCACATGCAAGGGCCAGCAGGAGAGAGAATTTTCTGAGAAACAGTGACAAAAAAAGATTAAAATAGACTTGGAAAATCTAGGTTTATTTACTATTGACTTAATTATGATTTGAATAATTTATTTTAACTGCTTGTTTCTAAATCACTCCATCTTCTTCATAGCTTCCCAACCCATATGCAGATCTTTCAGTCACGGCCTGACCTTTTCTATTCCGGCTATTTAATTAACACAATGTAATATTCTGTGTGAATTATTCTTGTTTGCAGGATATGGTACCATTTAAATTTGTTAATGTAAAGGAGCAGTACATTGTTGATAAACTGTTGGAAACCAAATTAGCTTTATCTTGCAGCTAGCTGATTGCATTATTTCACTCATGGGTATAATACTTCTCTAAATATGCTAATTTCACTCTTTTCTCCGTGTGGTGACATTTTTACTGTTCTCATTACTGACATTTGTAATATGTGGGGTGGGGAAATCTCTTCTTGCTTTAACCTCATTATAATGTAGCTAAAGAGATTTGAATATTATCAGATGAAGCGCACATACATTCTGGCAAGTGGAAAGGTTATTTTGTCTCCTGGCCCAGAACCTTAATGCCTATAACTGGACTTGCACAGACTATGGTGCCTAGATCCAAAACAGTGATATAGAAGCCCTTCCAGTTATCAATCACACAGCCACGAGAGCATATCTGTTGGTTAGGTGCCTCCATTTCAAACCTGAAAGCTTTCAAGTTGGTTGCATCTCCGTATGCATGCCTGCCTGCCTATATCCGTGCTAAAACCCTCTGGAATTCCTCCTAGGAGTTGGTGGCCTCGCGCTTTGATAGACTAGTAGTGACGGATAAAAATTGTTTGGCTGAAACTGTTAGTGCTGCCAACTGCTCATCCCATCCCTGAGACAGCCCGGGCTGATCCATTATTGAGTTGGCACCTAGACTGCGCTGTTTTAAGCTTGGCTTATGAAGATAAACTGAAGGCTTTGACGGGTTTGTTGTAACCCTGGGGCATCTGGAGAGCCTGATTCAGCTTAAACGCACCTATGGTGAAACGGTTGAGTTGAGCAGTTAGAGGATTATCCCCCCGTGATGGAACCTCCAACTCCTAGGGCGTTAGCAAGTGCCATTTGCTCTCTCCGGTCATCGGGTTTTTGACAGATCAGCTCCCCATGTGACTTTTTTTCAGAGCGATTAGGAGAATTTCAGCATCCCCTTGTTTCTGATGCCTGTCTCCCAAAACAACGCCTAGCATTATGTGTGCAGTCTGGTTCTTTCTTGTTTCAGCTCATATCTTCCAGCCTGACAAGTGGCAGTTTATTGCAAAGGCTAGAAGCATTTTGGCACAAAACGGGCAGGATCCTACATTCGTTTAAAGATTCAAAAGTGATGTTTAGACTGTTTTGAATATTCCCTCCAGCATCCAATAAAAGGCATGTTTCCCAAAGGTTTCCCTCAACTGCTAGACTTCAGTCGGAGTTGTGACAGTATAGTTTCAGAGTTCTCATACACAGCACCAGTGTAGCAGAGAGATGTAATGGTTTTCCTTACACCCTCTGTCCTTGCACAACACCTAGGAAGAGGTGTGAGCAAATCCTGTCCTTCCCTTATCTAGTTTTGACATTCCCTTCTTTCTAGTTACGCAGGAACACGTTCAGGATCTCCTCTGTTTTCAGCCTGTTTTGGGCATTTTCCAGTCTGCATTCTGTACCTTTCAGCTTCTTTCTCACCTTTCTCTTTAACTGAGAGGAAGATAGACTTCTAGTTCTACAGTCATACAATGGTTCCCTTGTACTTTGGGATGAAAAAGGCTTTACAGTACTTCCTCATGGTTTTTTTTTGGTTGTTTTTTTTTTCCTACTATCAAAAAGAAAGGAAAATACGGAGACGTTCAACTTATGAAAGCTGAACAGTTTTATTTTTAAAATCAAATATCAATAGTGTCCAGCAGACAGTCATTTATACCTTTTGATCACAGGCTGTGTATGCCCACGTTGCATGGTGACCATTGTACAGGAGATAATTTTGTGGTTTGTGGTTAGCCAGAGCCCACGGCAGGGTCCCTGAGGGAGATGCTGGGCAGCTCTGTTTTTTCGTGTGGATTCTTCCTCTGTGGTTGGTTAATGAAAGATGTAGGGAATACAGGTTGAAAATCTGTGTCAGTCTCCTTGGGTCTTGATCTGCCTCAGTCTTGATCTCATTGTCTGATGCCAGCAAGAAAAGCTAGTCATTTGCTCTGGTACTGGTCTGTGCATTGTGTCTCTGGTGAATGATCAGACTTTGTCATTGTTCTCCTATTGTCTTACATCGGAGCAGCAAGGAATAACGTAATCATTGCCCAGATGTAATGATCTGAGCGTTAGGGCACTTCTGTATACAAAATGCTGTGTGTCTGGCTGGTCACACATGGCTATCATACAATAGGTGTGCTGTGATACCCCTAACAGCAGCTTGTTGTGGTAGTTGTGAAAAATCACAGCCTCCTTGCATAGAAGTTTATCTTTCTGTACAAACTGTTTCTTTTATGTGGAATATTTATATTAAGAATCAAAACTAGTGTTATTGCAATGTTAAGATTGAACATTACATTACAAGAGCTTGGTGATTCAGATTTTTGTGAACTGTATTAGGTCAAATTATCCTTAGCCCTACATTGCATTAAAGCAGGATTTTATTTCCCTTATGTGAACCCCAAGATTGAAAACAAAACAAAGCACTGAAAATAGTTTTTCACAGACCAATTTCCCCTTCATTTCTGGCAACAAGTACATTGTCAGTGTGTTGCTGCATGAGGATATTCGTGAAGGTAAATAGCAACTTAAAAGTTAAGCTGACTTCTGCTTGCTGAAAGAAATAATGTAAACAGATGTAAGAACAGACATGGTTTTTGCTTAGTCTTACTATAATAATGGCAATCCCAGAATCTAATACTCTGATTGTGCACATCAGTAATTGTGCACTTGAGAAACTTTTCTGGAGGTTCACATGGTGAGTCTTTGCAGTTTCTTTTAATTTTAGTTTTTAATTTGCAGTTTCTTTTAATTTAAATTTAATAATTTATGCGATTCAAAAATGTTACTTTTATTCTTTTAAAGTATAATTTCACTTTGACAATTATAACTCTAAAAAACTCAATTTGGGCATTAATCAAAATATGTATCCAGTGTATTATAATAATGAACAAAGCCATGTATAACTCCATCATCAGCCCTTTGTAGGTCAAATTCAAAAGGCTCATTTGTGTTATTGACTATTTACTACAGTAGCTTATGGGAAAAACATATTTTTAGAATACTATTGACTATTACTATTTACTACAATAGCTTATGGAAAAATGGTGTATTTTAGATTTAGAGTCTTCTGTTGCTGTCGCTTTGAAGTTCACGTCAATCGAGTTGGCAGCATAGGACAACAATAAAGTCCTAGATGGTTACAGTTTGTGACTGAATTTTGTGCAGGGCGTTCATCAATTACATAGTCATGCATATATATTTACTACTAACAAGGAACAGGAAAAGAAATAGAAATACAGTTTATTTACAACATGAACAAATTAGGTTTTTTCTTAGAAATATAGATGCTAGTTCTCTGATGTGCCAATTCCTTTACTTTCAATGAAAACATTATATTCAGTTTTGTATTAAATTTCCCATGTATTAGGAAGGTTGTGAAAAATGTATATGAGTGCTGGTGAGGTAGTGGGAAGGATTGGGTTTGCTAGTACATTTCCCCAGCAGCAGGTGAGCGTAATTTACATGCCAAACAGACAGAAGGGTGGAATTGTAGCAGCCTAGCTTAAGAAAGAAGGCTTCCCTGTTGGATAAACTCTTTTATATCCTGATGGAAGGCTTTGTTCAAAGACCATAGTCTTTTCCTTCAAAAGAAAATGAAATTCAATTTATCTGACAAGTGCTGCAGTCTCATGTTTCACTGTGCTTTCAGCAATTCTGCCAACAGGGCATATACAAAGTTCATTGGAAATACATTTAATATCATTTGTCTCAATTGTACATATCCCAGTTTTCCTGGTTTTGGAGATAGGAAGGAGAAGGGAAAATTTGAAATGCCAAGAGATGCAGGCAGGATTTACAAGGTCAATTTGGGAAAGGAAGGCATTTTTTCTACTAGAAGAGACCAGAAGTGCTAATAGCTCGACGTTCATTTTTTTAGCTGAAGACAGATACAGCTGCTTTCTGGAAGTGCAGTACAGGATGGCAGCAGGACAAGCAAAGGGCAGAAGCTGGCGAGGAGTTCTGGACTAGCTTTCTAAGAAGAACCCTAGGGGATTTTGGAAGGAGTTCCACAAATTTATGCATGATCTTGGGGTGCGAGGTCCCTCCCAGTGTTATATTCAGTGTTCTGCCTCTTACTCCACCCCCTAAGAAGTCTGATAGCTATTTCCTTATTTTTTTATTTTAAGGACAGTTTGAGGTTTGAAGGCATAGCCCATGCTCTTATCTTTGTGTCTTGGGTCACTCAGGTTTACTCTTAACTGTGAGATGCTGCAGCAGGACTGCTAAGTGTGTGCACACACCACTTGCCTTTTGGTCCCAAAATTTTCCTGGGAAGGACAGCCTGATTCTTTTATTTTTTCCTCCTCCGTCAACAGTAGCAGACACTGAGGGCAAGGAAGGGCGTGCTTACTATTTCAGGCTGCTGGAAGAAGCTTTAGGTGCCAGTTTTACCAGTGTAGAAGCACGTTTAACAGGTCTGTCCTGAGAGGCTCCATGTAACAGCTAACTATCCTCCAGTAGCCAAAATATCTATGCAAATCTAGTTTAGATGCCTGTAGGCTATGCTGTATCTGCAGTGGTGCCATACCCAGAGTCAAAAATAATAGTAACAGCAATAAGTGGTCAGGAGGACATACCTAGATGTTCATACAGTGTGTCCTGAAAACTACCTGGATATAAATAGATGCATTCTGTTTGCCCAGAGTAGGCTGATTATAGTGCGTAACCTTGTAATCACATGCAGATTATTTAATTATTATTTTTTTAATTTACAGAGTTAATGTACTGAGAAATCATTAAGTCTGACCTCCAAACCAAGTCGCTTCTTTTTGGTTTGGGGAATTTCACCATCCCTTGTTCCTTCTTCCCCACTCCTGGCTGTGGATATTTAAGATTATGGAGGTTAGCTGATTTTTTGAGTGGCTTGACTGCTCTGTATTAGCCTATTCGATGCCAATTATTTCTTTTAACTTCTTATACATTATACTTCTTTTAAAAAAAGAAATAAGGATGAGAAAGCATTACAGATTTACAAGAAAAACAAATAGACAATGCTTCTTCCAAATATGTTATTGGGATTTCCTTGTACTCCCTCTTTTAGAAAATAATTTTAATACCTCTCAATTAAACCTCATATTTAAGCAGCAGGGTGTTTTGGCAGAAGCCAACTACCACTCACTAATGAACTCCTGTAATTTGCTAAATTATTTTAAATGAATGAGAGTACATTTAGCTTTTTAATGACAGTACATTTAACTTCTGAACAACTTTGATCAAGTCACTTTTCTTCAGACTGCCTGCTGAGCTAAACTCTTTATTCCCAAACCCCATTCAGTTACTCTGAAAAATTGTTAATTGGAAACAAAAAAATTATTTTTTTCTTTTAGAAGCACAAGGTCTACTGGAGACTACTTAGCAAATTCATCCCTATTCTTTTACCTGCCCTCAGTGCTGAAGTCTGGCCGAGTCTTCGTTTTTGGCAACACTTCATGTAAAGATGACTGGAGAGCTTAGTTTTTTTAATTGGAAGATCTCTATTTCACACTGTTGCCTTTCTAAAGAACACCTAGGTTTTTCACCAATTATTTAGGTTGTCACAGTTACAAAATTTGAATTAAAACTTGGTCAGTTTTTCAGTTCCTGGTTGGATTCTATACATGCCTTGTATGAAGTCAAAACATGAGACAAATTATTCCTGTTTCCTTTTGTACTGTGAAGCCACATCATTTGTTGAGCCTGATGGAAAGAACTAATTTAATAGTATTAATTTTCTCTCTTGGATCAAGTACAAGTGAGAAAATGAAGACTCCAACAGAGTTTTTTTCTTTTCAAAAGGAATATGCATTTCTGTCCTCTCCTGCTACCTGATTTCCCTCAGGAGTTTGATCTCTAACGCCCTGGATATGCCAAGGACTTTTTGTTTCTTTGCTACACCTTTTATTTATACACATTTTACTTATACACACCAGTGTCCAAACTCTGTGCCCTAGTAAATGCTATAAAATCTCAGGTTTTGCCTAGGAGCAATTACCATCAATTTCAGATGAGGAAATACTGAGAAGGAAGAGTCCAGCTTGTGAGGTCTTCACGAAGCTGTGATAACAATAACTAAGGAAAACATTATTTTAGGTTGCCTTTTTTTTCTGCTAATATCTCTTCCAAGAGATATCTGTCTTCAGATATTTCCCTTATCTTTTATCACTCATATAGTATATAGTTCTTTCAGAAATCTGTGTGAATCATCAGCGGAGATCTCCAAATTACCAAAATATCTATTTGATGCAGTACATGATAGTTACCTTTCATTGTGTGCCTTTTCAGTCACTGCCATTTAGATATGCATGACAAATATTATGGGGAATGAATTATGTTTAACTGGCTGTAGTTCTCACCAAGGAATACATAAAACTGAATCAAGACGCTTAAAGATTCTTTTCACAAAATTGGCAAGAATTCCCATTTGTCTTTTCCAAAAAAGTAGTGTTCATTTATCTAATGCTTTAAATTGTCTAAAATGTCTCAAACTCCACTGCTGATTATATCAGCAGTGTATGTGCTGTATGCAATTATTTTATCTATATCAGGAAAAGATAAACACTCATTTAACAATGATTTTAATACCATTTGAGGATAGGAATGATTAACATCAGTCTGAGAAACAGACTGTCCTCTTTCATTGTTTCTAAATTTTATAGGGAAATAGGTTCAGAACTGAATCAAGTGTGGAGACATGACAAAAACCTCCGGCTAATGTTCAGTGGTGTAGAGGCTATTTAGTTAAATTGTGTTGTGTTTTTTTATTTGGCACTTATGCAAACTCTCCCAATAGCTTGAGCTGTGAGCTCCCCACTGAATATTCACTGTGGTTAAAACCACACCTTTCAAAAGCACAATATGCATGTGGAAATCACATCAGTAAGCCACACAGAATCAACAGTTGAGTTGGCTTTAGTGAGCCTTCCTGTCTCTCCCAGTAAAATTTCTGCTTTTATAGAGAACATCCCAACTACTGACTGAAGTTACAGGATGAATCCAAGGTTTTGCAGTAAAACTTAGCTTTAGAAAATCCTCCAAAAAATATTTCTGTGGATTTAGGTCCTTTAAAATAATTAAATGTACTGCCTTTAAAACAAAAGCAATTGAGCAGTGGAAAGGACAGCCACGTGGTGATAAACTTAGCCTAACCAGGAATAATTTCATTTTAACAAGCTAAAAGATATGCAAGGCCAGCCAGTTCCTGTACCGTGAACGCCGGCTGTGTGCAATATTACAATTGCACCGGTTGAAGATCGAAGTCATATAAATCCCTCTGGGAGTGCTCAGGTCTGGACTGAGCCTCACGTTCAGTCTTTGAGCAACATCACTGTGAAGAAAAACACACCGAGCTTTGTCCTCCTGCCCTGCCTGGCACCAGCTCCCTGTGGCCTCAGTGGCACGTGCAGTTGTGCCTGCTCGTGGTGGCTCTGCCGTCGCTGGACGAGCTGCCTCCAGGTGTGCTCACCTATCACTGCAAAACCCCCAGAGGCTCTTTCTGTGGGTGCTGAGGGCCATATGGTACGGCATACGGTCCCTGTGCGGCCTCCTTATGTCCTGGCTGCGGGAGTTGCTGGAGTGCGAGACTGAAGGCCGAGTGTTGTAGACGGCTCTGTCGCAGCAACACCATCCTGTCAAGCGCTGCTCCGCGGCTGAGAGGGAATGTGGAAAACAACCCAAACCCCAAACTCCCTTCTCTCATCTGCCCGGAGAATTGGAAACTGTTTTTTAAATTTTATGTTCTGTGGAGATGAAATATCAGAGGTCTTTGGTTTTAAAGCTTTAAGCTGGAGTTGCCTGTCACCAGGCGTGAAAGGCATGTGCGGGATCCTGTTGGTCCTGCCATTCACACCTCAGCATTCCTACATTTAGTTCTGTTACAAACAATCCCAAGGAACCTTCCTCAGCAACCCTTGCTCCCAGTGCTTCTTCCCCTGTTGGAGAAGCCCTCTGGGCTGCTGGCTGTGGGGCTTGCTGGCTCTCCACACCCGTCCTCCCACCTGCACACACTGAGGGGAGCAGGGGCACCGGGTGTTAAGGGGACTTTTCTTGTCCTGTATTTGTTTAACCCGTTGTGCACGCTAGACCATATTTTGACCCCTAAATAGTGTGAGTGAATAGGTTTGTTTGTTCTAAACAAGTCATGGGGAACCTGGCATATTTAATCAGTATGTTAAATGTTAGACATAATATGAATACAGATTCCGCAGGAGTTAACTTCAGTAGAGGTTACAATAACGAATGGATTTTTTTTATGATCCACATTTGTAGTCCACTGCTTCAGCTCTATGGAACTGTTTTTTTTTAAACAGGTTTTCCTTCTCAATATGTCCCTAAAGAAAAGTTGTTCTAAAAGTGCTGAGTTTATTCAAGTTGCCTGCACATCAGCCTGACAGTTTCAGCGGGCCATATAACTCTCTGAGCAGCAAAGGACTAAATTGAAATCTTGAATTAGCATAGTTCTTGGATTGACACAATTTTCTAAAATTCTGTAGATGAAATATTAAAACTTTAAAAATACCTGCTGCTTTTGGTTGCACTGCAATTTCTTGGTTTAAATTAAATGCATAGGAACCTGGTTTGCCATCTCTGACAACACTCTATTTGCGGAAAGAATTCTCTACAGAAAGACTGTTACTAGAAAAATGTATGTTCTCTAAACTCTGGACATTATTCATAATTTTTTTTATTGATAGCCTAATTCTAAAGCATTTGGCTACAGTGCTTTACTGCCAATTACAAGTTAAAATTCTAAGTGTATGCCTATTTATTTATTTATTTATTTTACATTTTACGTGCTAATCACTGTTTTAAACTGTAATTTAGTGTAGGAATGTTCTTCCAGTATTTGTACTGGAAGTGTTACATAAAATTTTTTACAAGTGTGATACATGAAAAAATCAACTATAAACAGATGAAGTATTAGTTCTTAATATTTCCCCTGCTGTGGGAGATTATAGATAGCACTTCATGTATCATAACTCATTTCTTCACTGCTCTTTTTTTTCTTTACACAGGTGAAGATGTCAAACCATTTACTCCTGAGACAGCCAAGGAAATTGTGATGTCTCTACAGCAACCTGCAGTCTTCTGTAATATGGTTGGCAACTGGCCAGCCCTGCACTGGAATGTGAAATACCTTTCTGCAGTGTTGGATGGAAAGACGATAGAGTTTAGAATAGGATCGAAGACAATGGATTTAGGTGAGACTGAGATGGACTGGTGATATACTTCACAACTCTTTTTTTTTAGGTTGCACAGTTCTCTGTCTCTCTGTTATCATTGTTCAGTCTCTAATGTCTTACTTTCATCATAGTCTTTGTTTTTAGGACAGTAGATTTGGCCAACGGTGGAACTCTTAAGTGCTTATTTGTAGTAGTAGGTCTGGTAGGTAAAACTAACATAAGAATCAAGAGTCTCAGTTTCCTTTCCTTGCTTTGTAGGGTATGTGGTTGGTCCTTGTCTTTTACATGATTCAAATGTTCAGACAGACTCAGCTTCTACATCCACAAACCTTAGTGTGTTAAAAAATTAGCTGATTAACCAGTCTATCCTCTTTTTTCACCTGTAGAATTGAGATAATTCTCCTTCCTCCCAGAGGCTTTATAAGACTCTGGTAGGGTTTTTCTTTTTTTAAAAAACCTTTAAGAACCTGTGATGTAAGACGCTGTAAAGTATAAACCATTATTAAAATCACCTGATGGCCAGTAGAATAATTTCACCTCTAACCTTCCAGATTGACTCAGAGATCTAGGAACACATGATGGAAAAAAGGCAAGCCATCTGTAGCTACACAATGCTAGCCAAGATGTATCTATGGACAGAGTTTCAGACCAGAGTGGGAAGATACAAGACCTGCGTGCATCAAAATGGCAATCTACTAGTGACTTTAGAGGTTATTCATTGGTTTATTCATATGTATGAATATCTTCTGAATATGTTCTGCATATCCTCTGCCCTCCCAACTACATACCAAAATACAGTTTGCCATGTGCTTCTCCCTTTTGCCTAAAATATCTTCTCTCCTTTCAATCTCTTCTTTTTCTCTAGACCAGTCAACTACAGCTTTAAAAAAAAATGCTTAGTGTAAGTCAGGTTGTTCTAGACCCCTTCTGGCTGTTATTTGTGTACTCTTCTAAGCTTCAGCAGTTGGACCACCTCTTTCTTGGAGTGTAGGGTCTGCACAGAGACTCAGAAGAGGCTCTGACAGTTCCTATAAAAGTGGTAGGATTACATCATGTTATATCACTTACAACATTGTGTGAAATTTGCTTTCTTCACAGCATCATGACAATATTATTTCATGTTCAATTTGTTGCAAGAGAGGTGATGAAACAGAAGGAAGTGTTAGAGGGGGAATGCTTGGCATTTTAGGATTTCAAAGCATATTACCAGCTTGGATTAATGATCTTTTTGTCATCCCTGGTAAAGCAGGTGTTGTATGTCTGCTTCCTACAGATGTGATAACTGTCTTGTAGAATTAATATGTTGGTACAAGTTTCCACAGCAGTGTCACTATACTACAGTGCAGCATCAGCCAGTTCTTGCACAACACATGAAGGGCACTCTCTTGCCCACAGGGAAGAAGGTAGAGGTTGTGTATATATGACATTTTCCTTGACACCTTGATAATGTACCTCAGTTCTAATATGCAGGGCTTGCCAGCACAGGTAAAAGGATAGTTTGGGTCCTAGCCTCCATTAAATTAGTAGGCATTTTTGAGAGCCAAATGGGTATTCCAACTGGGAAACTTCAGATGGGACTCATGGAGTGTTATGTGGATAAGTGGTGGATTGATGCTGCCAGTTAAGTAGATAAGACTTACCTCTTAACAATAACTTGTAGTCACTAGGGATATGGAGTGGGCTTAAACTGGAATTTGCATCTTGAAGTTGCATCTATCTGTATTTTACTTTTTCCTAAAGACATCAATCTCCAGGCAGCAATCAGTTTGTCTCCAGGAACCTCCATTATATGCTAATGTGAGCTAGAAGTGTCTTCAGGAAGATGGTTAGAGCTGTCAGGGGTTATATTATAACTGAATGAGACTTGTGTTGCTATAAAAGATTTGCATTGTAAGGATATATTAGTGAAGCCATTAGCCAAGCCATCCCAGAGTCTGAAATAACGTAATACATTTCGTGTGCCACTGTCATTTGGAAAATGGTTGATCTCACTCTTGCGTGCTTCATGGTTTTTCAACGAGGGCCTCTCTTTCTTATCATTGCTTACGCTAACTTTCCCTGATGAAATGGAAGCAGCAGTGTGGTTAGAGAAAGCAACAGGAGAATACAACTAAAATCGTATTGGCCTCTCTGAATACTCATCCAATGTTAACATTAGATCGCCTGAAGACTAGACTAGTCTGGCACTGAGTTGGGGATGTGCAGAAAGGAAACTCCTCTTGTCAGTGTATTTTCATGTCACTCTGAAATGACTGCTTCAGAGTTTCTGAGATTATTTAAGCTACTGGGTTCAACTGGAAAACCCTAAACCATTTGAAACCTCTTGCTATGACAACTTGTCATCTTTCTTTGGTACCACATCTGCAGCTTGTGGGGAGATTCCCAAACTAAAGATTCCTTAATATAAAAAAGTGAAAATTGCTGACGGGACAACTCAGTGGGAGTTTCTTGGATTTTGTATTTGCTTTTCTTGCTAGTTTGGAACTTCCTGAGGCATTCAGATCTGGAAAGTATATTTGGCAGATGAAACATGGGAGCTAGCAGTATTGTTTGTGTGAATTATTTGTACATGCCTAAGTGTATGTGTTTGGTAGTATTTTGTCTTATTACACAAGTTAAACAGAATGTGTCTGTTAAAGGAAAAAATGCAATCAGAGGATTAAAAATTGACAGAGATAAGATACCTCTAGAGAGTACCAACATTCATTACAAGAGCATTGAAGGTGCAATTAATCAGGAAATCTGTACCTATCTACTTCCAGCCACGCTAGAAGATTTATTTTTCTGAGGTGGGTTAAAGAGTGGGCAGCAGCTACTGAAGTTGAGTTTCTGGCAGAGAAAATGCAGCAGTATAACCTATCTATCTGATGGCCACCTGGAGCATACCAGCGTGTACAAAGGAAGAAGAAAGCTGACTCAAAAAAGACTTTTTTATACAGACTTCTCCTTTTGATCATTTATCTGGTTGTGTATTAAAATGAATAAACAAAGAGTTTACTGTGAAGAATCTGGAGAGTGCAAGAGGTTGTCATACTGATCAGCCGTGTGTCATGAGATCTTGGGAGGAATTTGTTCTCAGAGATGCTGTAGTGGAGCTGATCCTGTCAGATACACTAGAAAAGGGCTGCAACTTGGACATCTGCCCAAGAGGTTTTACCAGTAAAGACAGTGGAAGAATTCAAGCCTCTGAGATTTAATATAGAGGGGACTGCGAGGGTGGCTATAGACCCCACTGCTGAATAGAAAGCTGAGAGTATGGTACAAACACCGTAGGCTGAATAAATGTCACACAAAGCTGAGAGTTGGATTAGTACTGGAGTTGGATGTGGGAGGTCAATTTTTTGGTTTATGAGTGTACCTGTGCTTTGTTATAATGTTAAATTGTTACTCCTTGCTTGGATTATATAAATAATTTTAATTCCCCAGCAGTTCTGAATGGATATTTGGTTTTCTTTTACATTTAAAGAAATGGAGGAGACATTTCACTTCCATTTGTACTTGCATTTTAGGATATCTTCTAAGGCTATTATCCCTTTTTATTTTCCTTAGTATACATTGCAAATACTCCCCCTGAGTAGAAAAGAACTTGACATCTGACAGGACTAGACCTTAACTAAGGAGGAGCTGCTGTTGTGCAAAAAGCACTCCATCCCTCCTTCCATTTTCAATCTGTGGCATTAGGTGGGCGAGAAGACTGTCATGCCTCCAGATGTCATGTCATCAGACAGCATTGGTAGCTTGTTTTAGACTTCTGTGGCTTTAACTACAATTTATTAATTACAAAACATCTTCAGCTTTTAGTCATTAAGTATTAGAAAACTGGTTAATAATGTTTTTGCATTCAGCTGCCCTTTGCTACTGTTTTCACCTGAGTTGCAGTCTACAAATCCATATAAACAATCTGTCTAGATTGCCCAAATACTGTTTTTTTTTTTATTGCTATTTATTTTTCCCTAAGCACACACATTTTGGCACTGAACTAGCTATAAATTAAACCAAGAACATTGCCCTGAAGAGACTGTATCCTTGAAGATAGTATTGCCATTCATAGCTGGATTTTTTGAAATAAAGCTCAGTGTAATACTTTGTGAGCTAGAAAGAGCATATTTCTTGCCTTTAAAATACTTGCCTCCTGAGTTATCTACAAAAATAGTCAGTGTCTCGAGCACTCTTTTTTCTCATCAAAATAATGTAGATATTGAGCCAACTTCAATAGTGCTTGTATCTTTTATCTAATTTTTCCATCAGACCATCTTTTAGTAAAATGATATGCATTGCATTAATGACAGGAGAGAGCATTGAACTGCAACATGGAGAGGGAATCGGATATAGGGTTTTTTTGGTTATTGCAGGTGATTTGTATGTCTTGCATGCAGTTCTTAGGTTAGGGAGCCCTTACAGTGCAGAGACCCAGGTTACATATTGCTGAATATTGGGGCTTATCTGGCATTTTTTAGTTAATGTATTTGATAGTGAGGGGAAGGAAAACTGCTACCTAGGATACTACAACGTAGAATGACAAAATGATGGTTATAAAGGTTTACAAAAGCGGTTTTTCCACCCAAGGGGAATAAGAACAAATGTATGAGACTGTATGGGAATGGCTGTGATAAGAAAATGAGAGCAGTAAAGAACGAAGAGCTGCTGCTGCTGCGCAACAGTGAAAGGATCCCCTTTTTGAACAGCTCTGTGCAAGTTACACAAGGTTAAATTGCAGCTCCATCATTGTCATTCATGCAGGCTGCAGTAATTTTTTCCTCAGTAGTGACTACAGTACAGTAATTTTATTATTTTTTTAAAAGTTGGATACGTCTCTTTGAAGCTGACGCAATTAGCAGCTG
This sequence comes from Anser cygnoides, assembly GCF_040182565.1. NCBI lineage: Eukaryota > Metazoa > Chordata > Aves > Anseriformes > Anatidae > Anser > Anser cygnoides. Next base: position 27,515,761 of record NC_089878.1, read on the forward strand.
TGCAAAATGAAGATCTCTGATAACCAGAAGGAAAGCCTACTGTGGTGTGGGCTATCTTGTAGGCCTGCCAAGTGACCTGACCTTGAGCTGAAAGGTTTTATCAGTCAGCATGACCAAAGCACAATGGAAGCAAAATACTGCTGGTAAACTTTTTTTTTTTTTTTGGTCTGTCAAGAAGCACCTCAATATGCTTTTTTCAGTCCCAAATGAAAAATAGGGACATACGTATTTTAAATGGATCATTGATGTGTGTGGCTCCATACTTTGCTTCCTATGCATTGCTGCGCTGATTTAGTCATGCTTTAAGTGGGAAAGGGAAAGATGAACATGTCCATCTACAGAAATCCATGGAGACAAAATAAAGGGTACACAAATACTCGTGTGTACATTTGCAGCTCGCATTTAAGAAGAGAGACCATGCAAAAGACAGAGTCTTAAGTTGCTTAGGGAACTTGAGTGTATTAGTGAGTTACCATGTTTAACGGTGCCTTGCACGTGAGCAGCAGTAACTGTTGGTGTGCTTTTACCTCACAGCAAGTTCATGGTAACAGCCTTTCACTTAAACCTTAATGAAAAAGCAATAATCTCAGACACTAATCATGAGTTAGTGATGAGAAGCATTTCACTGACCGGAGTCAGTCCACCTAGTCCTACTTTGTATTTCATGTTGCATTTACACAGGGAGGATTACTGTTTTTACTGGTTATGTACTCATTGCTCACGTAGTACTTGGCTTTTCTTTTTTGTTGCTCTAGTTCCCCAGTTTGAAACCAGGTGTAGCTATGTGAAAGCTACACTTGAAGAGTTTTTGGCTTGGAGCAGCGGACAACCTTCTTGTCTCTCTGGACCATTCAGTTGTTTCGAGTACTCCAAATATTGGGCTTATGCTGACTACAAGTACATTGCCAGGGTATTCGAAGACAAGGCGGAAATTTTCCAGGTAAAGCATTCATATTATCTATTACTAGCTTAATCATTGCAAATTACCTAGTGTAGCTTCTGCGATCCCCTTTGCCCATTTTTAAAAAAAAAAATTGAAATGAAAGCTATTGGTTCTCAGGCTAGTGCCATATGGCAGCCGGCCAAATTTCTGGGTCTCCTTATATGCCTAAAAACAACGCTGTATGTAACAAAAACAACTGCCAGCTTGGCAGCACTCCCCATTTAGCCGTGCATCATTCTGTGACTGGAGGGAGGACTTTGAGAGCAGGCTCGGGGAGCCATAATCAAACGTGCGACCGCTGCTGCCGAACATCTTCCCTGCACCTCTGCTGAATGCATGGAAGCGAGGAAGGAAAAGGGTGATGAGATGACAGGCGGGCCTGGCATGTTGTGAATTCTGAGTCTGCAGGATTACTATACCTTGATTGTCCATAGAGGCAGTAAAAAGAAATGAAGTAACCTGTCCATGGAAGTACATAATCTGGGGTAGTTTCCTTAGGACACCTAACTGGAATATTTTCTTTCACTTTTCCTGTGGGTAGATTGGTTCATCTACATTCCAGCTACTAATCCTTGCAAATTGTAAGAGGGCAAAATTAAGGATAGCTGTACAAAGTTGTATTTTATCAAAAGAGATGAAGAAAGAATAGTAAATGAAGCCTTATTCATTTCTATGCTTTCAAATGTGAAGATGGAATCATAATTCTCTGCAAACACTGTATCATTGGGATGACAAGGAGCCCAAACTGATAAGCCCCTTCAAATTAATTATTTTCTCAGAAAGTGTTTCCCATGCTCCTTATATATTTTTTATTCTTTTATACCAGCAAAATCAGTATTTTTCAGTACTGTCTTTTTTCAGACTGTCTCATTTTCCTTTGTTCTGTGGTTGGGCAGCAAGGTTTGGGCATGGGGACCACTTTGCCTTTCCTTTTCCCCTCCCTCCTGGAGCACACTGAACACACTGGGTATTGTTCTTCAAACTCATTTTGGAGCTCCAGGCATGTTTCAGGGTCCCCCAGATTTGAGTGACTTCATCTGTCTGCGGTCCTTCCTTGGCCTTCTCTTTCTGGCTCAACAGACAGCATTTTCCTCTGTTTTGTGGCACAAGACCACGAGGATAATAGCAGCTCAGAAGACCTGAATAGCCTGCTGCTTCGTTCGGTCAATAAAAGCACAGTCAAAGGAAAAAAACATTTTCCTACCTCCTTCTTCCCCTTGCCCCCATTCAAGTACAAAATTGAGGCTCCAGGAATTGCATATCTGTGCAGGTATCACGCCACAACCTCATCACCTGACCTGTAACAAGCAACAGATTGTACTGTAATTTTAGAATAGACACACGTAATGGTTATGCCACGGATTTTTTTTAAGCAGAATCTGGGAAGGAAAAAATCGATGGTGTTATGCAAGCAAATATGGTATATGTCATCTGCTGATTTTACAGGCATGGGAGTGAAATGCATCAGTCAGTTCCAGACTCATGGATTTTGAAACACTGCTACACAATTTATACAAGCCAAAAGAATTCTTTGTAGAAATTCTCTTCCACTCTTGTGTGAATTTGATGATAACCCCTTTTTTCATTTTAGATTTTATTTAGATTTACGTAAGGTGACTTGAAGGGGAAAAGAAGGCCAACTGCACTGTTATTTATAGTGATTAATAGGGCCATTTAGAAGTTGTTTGAAATTTAGATTGCACTGTTTATCATTTACAGTTGTGTGGGCTAAGGTAATGATTCCATTATTCTAATCTATGAGCAGTATCTAGCATCTTACATTTTTTGTTCAGTTGATATTTCATTACAGAATTTGAGATATAAATCAGAAGGAAGATATATGCGTGAAGTTTAAATAGAAATGAGACCTTTTAAAGTGACATACGGGTACAAATTAACTTCATTATAAGCAGCAAATGAAATAAATATAATTCACAAGTAATGTGCCATCTGTTATGGTTGGAACACCTTTTAGAGCGTTTCTTCTTGCTGTGGCTTTTTATTGTAGGAAAGGAGCCCACTGTGACAAGATTTCAGAAATCCTACCAGTTCCTTTTCAGTTCATTGGTTAAAAACTATCTTACCCATAATCATTTCAACTATTTACTACAGTTGAAGCATTTTCAAAAAGTTCTTTTAAATCCAATATTGATTATGTGTGCTTTCTTTCCACTTAAATTGTAACAAAATACAAAAACTATTTAGGTGTGAGATTAAAGTGTAGAGATGGTATTACGCTTAACTTTATCACTGAAATGGTTGTATTGGATTTTAAATTTTATGGTTGCTGAAATCTATAGGAGCAACTCTTTCTTTTTGATTTTTTGCTGCTTTTGACAAATGTTTATATTAGACATGCATTTTTTTTTCAAATGATATCTTTAAAATCAATACCTCTGAAATTTAAAATCTTTAGCAACACCTAATTTTTGGGAATGCTGAGAATCATTTTGAGTCGTAAAATGAGACTCTAATACAGAGTCATGGTGAAGTTACCCTTATAATAATATCTAGCTGTAGTTTTCCTCATTCATAGACCTTAAAAAGTGCTGGTCATCCACCTATCTGCAAGCAGCTAGCTTACATACTTAAATTAGGAGGCTAGACTCCTATCTTCTGTTTATAGATGGTGGAAAAAGAGAGACTTCTCCAAGGGGAAGCTGAGAGTGCTATGACAAGAGCAGGAACCAAACTTAGATTAGATTCCTAAAGGTAGGTGAGGTGAATGAACCTTAAAGTGCTTTACTAAACAGAACAAATATCATTCATAACCTTCCTTTTCAAGATGGAAAAAATAAAGCTCAGAGATGAAGTGATTTACTTGAGACCATCAGGAAGCCAGGAACTGAATCTCTGTTTCCTAAAGCTCAGCCTGGGGCTCCAGCCAAAAGGCACCAGTGTCTCTGGCTGGCATACCTCAAATGTTTTCCAGTGATCAGGCCCTGCAGGTTGCAGGGTGAGAGAAAGAAGGCAAAGCTTTATCCAAGCCATACAGAGTCACCCTGAAAAACTTGGTCAGGGAATCAATGTACTAGGAAGCTCTGGAATCATATTCACAATAGACACGTGCCTGTTCTGCCTTTTCTCCCCATGTAATTGAATTGTTTTACATTCACTGCCTCCACAGTTACAAAGGCAGGAGAAGAAAGTGTCTTCTAAAATGATAACTTAAAAAAAACAACGTACCACTGGGTCAGAGATGAGGTAAAGTCTGTGTTTCCAGAATACATGAAGAAAGTTGAGACAGGAGCAGAGAGACAGGCAGCAAGTGTGCCATGTGGATTATCAAATTGGATTTAAAAAGGAATGGGAATTTTTTCTTCCTTTCTTCCTTTATTTTTTTTAAGTGCCACATAGCAGAATTTTTCAAACATAAATTCTGAGTTTGGCTGGATGGTTAAGAGTAGAGAATGGCAAAAAAAAAAAAAAAAGGTTTGAAAAGCAGGAAAAGAAGCCATGTGTGGCCACGAAGTAGTTGGGCAGTCCTACAGAACAAACAGGTACCTTGCAATACGGAAGGCTGGGATGAGAAATGGAGACAGATCTGGGAGGCTGTGTAGTGAGAAAAAGAAGAAAGTCAGCAGAAGAAGTGCTCCTAGAGAGGAGAATTTTGGAGGAAGGTGCAAAGGTTGTGCATGCAGGAACCCCTACCGAGGAGCAGCAACTGAAGTAGGCAGAGGAACTGGGGGGTGGAGGCAGAACACAGGAGACTCAGAACTGAACATTGGATTTGAAGATTTGAATCAGTGTAACAGCTTACATAAATAACATTTTTATTGCTGTAGGATATAAGGTGGTCTGACTTTGGTTTTCCTGGAAGAAGTGGAAAAGAGAGCACACTGTGGATTGGTTCTGAAGGAGCAAACACTCCCTGCCATTTGGACTCCTATGGCTGCAATTTAGTGTTGCAAGTACAAGGAAGGTAACAAATACTTACACATACAGCAAATATGGAGGGAAGTTACATTGTGCTATAAAGTTAGTTTTGTACTCTTGAATATTAATTATAGATCCTGAAAATTTTAATTTTTTGAGCTCTGAGTGATTGAAGAGCATCAGAACTGTTTTATAGGCAGAATTTAGGGGGTTGGAGTTTGACTGGAGCGTGAAGGTAAGATGTAATTTTATTTTCTTCAGTTAGATGGAGATCATTCCTGGTCTGTGTGGTCCAATATTAAACATTTTAATCTTCCTAGTAGTTATGAATTCAGGAAGTTGGAATTAGGAGATAAAGAGTTAAAAATAAAAAGCCTGGAAACAAAATGGAAGTAAGCTACTTTAGCCTTTATGCCATTCTCTGTGCAAGAGCTTCTAATAGCCTGCTACAATTAATTTAAAGGGGGACTATCAGGATGGGAGCAGCCAGCTGTGAGCAAAGTTAAAAGGAACATTTAAGGCTCCAAACTCATTTGGGGGACATGTGGCTTTGTTGCTCTTTCTTTTCCTGCTTACCACTGTCTTTTTTATTCCATTTTTTTTTTCCTGCTTTCCTTGCACATTGGCCTCATTTTTTTTTTCAATCTATGATTACTAGAGTAACGCTAGAGTAACAAAACAGGCTGCATGCATTTTTTAGGTTTGATAGTACATGGTGGAAGGAGTAACTTGCCAGTAGAATTTTAATGTGATTAATTACTCTGACACATTTTATAAAACAGTTAAATCATGATCATCTTGCGATTAATTTGCAGGATGGGGAGGCAGGCAGGCAGGCTTCTTTTCTGGGCGTTGGCACAGGTTGACCGGCTTTAAGGCCTGAGGCAAGTTAATGTGTCATCATCTTATCTATAAGAAGGGTAATTCTGTTTTGCTCTCAGGCTGGTTTTCATTCAACCTTTGTAAACAGCCTTCACATCCTTGGGTGAATGTGCAGCAGACGCCCTGGAAGCCCCCCTCAGAACTGCACTTCTTGCTGCAACCAGTCCCATAGACTGTATCTCATCAGTAAGCATGAGGCATTGAAGTCCAGGGTCTTAAATGTATTTATGAGATTTCTACTCAATGAAAACCATGAGATTTTCATGCTTAAATATCTTCTAAGGATCCACCTAAATACTGGGTGTGCTAATTAAGTATAGTAATCTAGGCCCGGTACCTGCCATTCCTATTTGATCCCTACCTTTAGGTGTCGAACTCCAGCCGGAGTTCCAGCATTACGTTGCAATTTTGCCTGCCTTCCCAAGACACTCCCTCCTGCTTTGGTAGAACAAAATCTTTGTTCCTCTCGGGGAAAGAAGAATCCTAAAGCCTTTGCATGGCCTGAAAAGACAAAGTTGTTTTCCTCTTCAGAGCAAAGCCTATAAATAGACCACAAACCTATACAAGCTTGTGCGTCCTGTGCTTCTTCAGAGCAGAAAGATTCCCTTTTGAGACTCACAAACAAGACAGGCTTTGTAACAGAAAATAAGCTTATGCTGAACTTAAATAGATTTGCCTTTGCAGGAAAGCCAGGGACCACTCCTTAGCCCTTTGTTGCTATCTTGAATTTCCTCCTTGCATCCCTTGGGCTTCCTAATTTGTTGCTTCATGATACTGCTTTGTCATGAGCCTGCAGGATTAACCCATGAGCCTCCCAACCTAGTTATTTGATGCCTCTTTGGAGGTCTAGCTTGGAGGGCAAAGTCAAATTCCAGTAGGGCTCAGGTTCCAGGTGAACTGTTTTTTTGTGTTTGCACCCAGCAGTAGCTTTGGTAATTACCAAGAAACGTCAGCGACCTATGGCACTTCCATCTGTGCCTATCTCTGCAGTTCTGGCTACCCTGCTATTCCTGTCTCTTCTGTTCCTGTGCCATTTGGCTGCCTTTCTCCCATTTTCAGATCGGTGACTTAGAACTGACAACCAAGTGCACTATGCAAAAAGCAAGTACCACGAAAAGGGACAAAAAGGAAAGATCTAGCAAGAGTCAGAAATAGAGCTGCACAAATTGTCCAAATGTGCTGCAAAGTTACTGCCTTTACTTTTCAGGTGCTTAGTGCAGGGGTTACTGTTGTACTGATTGTCTGGCACTTCTTAAATGTAACAAATTTTCCCTTTGTATATTCCTTTCTGGTTATTTCCATTACCTGAGGTACTGCCCTATAAATTTTCAATTTCTAAATAACATATGTACCTGCTAAGACATTTAATTTATAGTACCCATAAAACTGGCACCACCACTTCTGGCCTGTCCTTTTTTCTGTCTGTGATCTGGTCTATGTAAGTGAAATAGAGACACTAGCTGAGTTTTACTAAGAATGAGGGGTTTGGAGCCAACGTAAGTACCAAACATGGTGATAGGAAACTGAAGAACACATCCATACGCCTCTACTGTTGCCGTTGTAAACAAAAACACTCTCCTTTTAAAACAAACGTGGGTACAGCAGCTATTCATTCAGTGAATGAACGTATGCTGTCTCTAATGAAATTATTTTCCCTGGTTTGTAGAACAAATTCTAATGCTCTCTGAGCATCTGTAAATGCCACACGTTGCTTTGTAGAAAGGAGGAAGGAGGAACCAGATGGGAGAGCTTTTTTTTAAAAAAAATCATTTTATCTGCCTTTCAAAAATAATCGGTGAGAAACTGTAAATCTTCTCAGTTGAAAAATTAAAAAGTGGAATATTTTAAAAACACTTTTAGTAGACAGCCTGTAAGCAAGCACTGCCTATGTTCTCACTGCGTAGGAGATTCACACAGCGAGGCAGATCTATGTTTTATTGAAAACCTTGCTACTGCCTTTAGTTCTTTGCTGTAACTGACATGCACTGAATACATTTTTATCTTCTTTCTATTTTCAGGAAGAGATGGCACCTCTTCCCACCTGGTGACACCAGTTTCCTTTATCCCACCAGGATTCCTTATGAGGAATCCAGTGTATTCAGCAAAGTCAACATTGCCAAGCCTGATCTGAAACGCTTTCCTGAGTTTAGGAACACAACAGCCCACGTGGTTACACTCAGTCCAGGCCAGGTACCATTCCTATATGAGCTTTATGTTACTTGAAAGATGCTAGTAATTTATTTAACTGGCTAACTAAAGGCTAGGAAGTTTTAATAAATTGACTGTGGTATTTTCCTTCCCCAACGTTCTACACTCAGGTTTAATAAGGTAGATCTCTCAGCATGAAAAGTTTCTTCACTTCCAGCTATTTTACTAGATTTTTTGTGCAAAACACACAAACATTTGGAGAGTTAGTTCGATAGTTCTATCAAATATATAACAGTTCTTGCAATCACCTCCAAGTTGTTTTTAAACTTTCTTCAACAGTACTCTAACCTGTCTACTCTGAAAACAGTATGTTGGATAAAAGTGTATTTGATTAATGAGGATGTAGAGCCAGCAAAGGAACTCAGATGTTGATAGTGAAGAGTAACTTTCACCAGGGAGCACTGGCCTAACTTGTTGCTTTAGTAGCAGAGCATTATAATGATGATACTTGCCTTTAAAGCACATACCACCCAGAGGTTTCATGGTGCTTTACAAGGATGTGAGGATATTACTAACCCCATTTTAATGAGAAAATTCAGTTACATGTGCCTGGCTTATAGTCACAGTAGTACAGCAGTATGAGAATAGGACTCAGGACTCTTAATTCCTAGTCTCTTGTTGTAGATAGCGTCCTCTTTTATTCAATCAACATGGACTGTATTTAGAGTGAATTACCCTTTTTCATTTGTTTAGCAGTACATGTCCTTGTAAAGCACTCCTCTGCATCTCAAAGTGTCAGGCTATTCCAAAGGAGTTTTGCAGTGTGCATTGCTCTGGCTGTGTAAGGTGGCAGAGTTGCTGCTTTTAGCATCTTTTCACCATCCTCCTGCCAGATGTTGTCACCTCTTCTGATCCACCAGCCCAGCGACTTTGTGTTCCCTCACCCATAGCTGGCAAACCCAGCTGTCTTCAACTGTTTAAAGAACAGATTTTTGTTAATCCAGCTAATTTTGGTGATGCAGAGTGAGGAATGCTCCTGTGAGCTGGGGAGGTGTCAGACTGGAGCAGGATAGTAGTTTCCAGCAAGAGGATCCTGTCTGTCGACTGGGATCAGTGTGTTCTTCTGCTGGTACAGTTGCAAATGGAGGGGAGTCTGTGATCAAGTTGCATTGAATGCACTATGTTTTACTCCTAGTCATGCTCCTGAAGCAAAATGCTTAGTTTTGCCACCTGCACTTTGTAAGGTAACAGTGTTCAATAATATAAAGCACCAAGAACACATTTTTACTATTGGTAAAAATGCCACGTCCATTCAGCATTGCATTATCCATGATCCCCAATGCTATTTCAATTTATAATCTCCTTTGGAATGATCAAGTGTGGTAGTGAACCTTTAATATGATCTTAATTTTAATTAGGCTTAAAGCAATTACAAATTAATCTTGCTAGGAATAAAGATCTTGAGCCAGCTCAGTAATACACGTCCCCTGCATTTCCATGAAGGAGATGCTGTTTGGATTTGGGGGGAGAAAGTAACGTAGGTAGCGATGGAACAGTGTGGTATTGCCTTCACCCATTTTATCAGTGCCTTTTGGGTGATACTGTGATCTCACGCAGAAGCTGATGGGGCATCTGGCTGGGGACTGCTGCTGTTTGACGGAGAGGAAGGAATGACCTAGAACTCCTTTGTTAAGGAGCAAGAGGATCCCTAAATAATAACAATCTTGATACAAGCTTAGCAGTCGCTTTCACACAGAACACATACAATTGCTTCAGAATTTGCAGCCAGCTTTATTTTGTGGTAGTTTGTAGCATCTCCTTCCCAGAGGGTATGCAGAACATTTTGGATTAGATATTGTAACAATGAAGGGATGAAAAATAAAGACAAAGGTGTTCTTAGGTATTCAGGAGAGCAACTGCATGTAAGGTGATTGCAGCTTTGAATATCAAAAACTTAGTGTGTCTAATGCCACCTTCTGGTCATTTTTTGCTACAAGCCGTTTTTCTACACCCCTTTAAGGCTTTAAAGCAGTATTCCTTCGCATAACATTGTACCAGTGTATAACGTGCACTTCATTTGCGTCCTTCGTGCCTTTTCACTACTTTCACTGTGTACCTCAGAGGTGAATCTCTTGTGAATTTAAGTAATCAGCTGTTACTTCAGGTTTTATAAGGGTACGTTCTCTACTTGACCATTGGCTGTGGGATGAATTTCCACAGGGGTTTTAATGCAACTTCTGGTTACACATTAATGTCCTCAATACAAATTATAATATTAGGTAACTAAATTTTTAAGAATTTACAAGCTCAAGTTGTGTCACACAAATGTAGAGGCTCCTTGTAAACATATGGACCTGGTCCCCTATGTAATTGTGGCAAGGCTGAATGGGAAGCATGGAGCAGGAGGTTAACTGCTGGTGGATTTGTACTCACTGAACTAGCAAGTTTTCACCCAAAGCATTTGTCTTCTATTTTATTTGCTCATAAATTCTACAATATTTTTAGTAATACCTTAATTGTTGTCACAAGTATGCAGATACTAATTAAAAGACTGCAAATGGAGCAAAACACATCTGTTCTATTATCCTCCACCCTTTACTTTTCCTCAGCCCTCTGGGAAAAGTCCTAAGAGAATTAGGGGAAGAGCCAGTACCCTCAGCTTAAACCCTGTCCTGGACAGATGTCCTGTCTGTCACTGGTGAGAAGAGCCTGGCACCTCCACCAGGTGCTTCATCCTCCCTGTCGTATACAGTTAGGGTCCTGCCAGAGCATTCATCCCATCTTGTACTTCTGCACAGGCTATAAAAGCAGCCTATGCACATAGAGGCTTAACTTTTTGATAATTAAAAAACAGAGATGAATCCTACCTGAAAACACTGTGTGTTTGTAAGGCATCTCAGTTTTTCAAAGTCAGTGGTCATTCTCTCCTTTGCCCCCCGTCTCAGCAACTTCTTGCTTCCTTTCTGCTCGCTAACCTAATTGTTCTTAATCCATATAACTAGAAAACAGTAAAAAGATTAGCTGCCATCAGCTCTAGACACCGAAGGTGTGAGGGAAAGGCCTAGCTGAGCTAGTCTGAGAGGCACTTTGAGGTTGAGAAGGGCACATTTGTCCACGCTTAAAAACATCAGAAAAAAATATATTGTTTTGCTATTACCTGTCACTGTGAACTTCTGCTCAGAACCTTGCTGCCCCTGCATTTGCTTGCCTGCCTTCTGAAAGGCTACAGAAACGTCTCAGTCCCAGTCAGTATCCACAGCTACAGTTACCACAGCTGCCAGTTACAGGCTCTGCTCTCCCACTGGTTCCCTAAGCGTCTCCCAGTCCCTCACCCAGCTCCTTACGGACACAGTGTGGGGACAGCCCCATTCCCTGTCTGCACACCGTGCTTCTCCCCAGGGCAGAACCTGCATTTCTGCCACCAGCAGCCCTGGACTCTATGTTTCAGCAGGTGGAAAGCAGGTGGAAAGACACCAGCAGGGAAGGAGGAGGCAGGGTAAGGACATCCCTCCCAGCACAGGCTGGGACGGGGCACAGGGTGGCAGCACTTCTGAGGAGTCATCCTCACTGCTGCTGCTGCCAAACCTCAGCGTGGGGTTTGCAGAGAGAGGAGAGCAGGGCTGGTTATGCGTTTTGTGGTGTTTATGTTCCGCTGCTGGGTTTGTAAGTGGCTCTGGAGTTTGTTTTGTTTCTCTCCTTTTCCTCCCATCACACATGCATCCTTTGGTGCTCCTTTTTCTTGGGCATTTACGCAAATATCTTTTTTAATGAGCAGGAATTTCTAGGTATAATATTTCACTTCAGGGTACGCTCTTTTTTGAAGCAATTCCACCTTTGCCCTACCTTTGCACTGTATCAAGTTAATCACGTCCATTGAGAATTTAAACCTGTTCTGTTCTCTGTGCTGTACAAGTCTTCAGCATTGCTCCACTTACTCTCCCAACAGTTCTCTTGATTTTTTCCCCCGTCCTCTTAGAGTCTAGAATTTCCTTTTTATCTTTTGAGATTTCTGTCCTACTTTGACTTCATCTGCTATATTTGTCTATCACTAGGCTAAATATTAGCATTACCTGATTGGTTGCTGTTTAGATTGGTATCTTCCCAACCCACGAAGCTAGATACACTCTGTAGAAAACAGGCTAACACCAAATTATTTCATAGCTTGGAACAATTCTGACCTGCTTTTGCACCTTGCATTTTCCCCTGTGAAATGTTTGCTGCATTTTTTCCCCCCCACTGTGTTTTATTTTCACATTTCCTATCTGAGTGTAGTTTCAAATGTAGTTAAATTGTGCCCTATATTCATAAATAGAAAAGTCTGCTTGGTTTTGTTGTGGAATGGATAGTTGTTTTTTCCGCCTAGCTTTGCAAAGCTAGAAGAATGCCATTCTACTTCTCTCTGCTGGCGTATTGTTTTGTCTTTGCTAGTTCAGCTGCTCCCTTGCCAGCTTGGGTTTTTTGGTTTTAATTCCTTTTTTCTGTTTCTCCATCTTGCTTCAAATTTTAGCCCTTTTGCATTTTGATAATTTCAATTTTCTTGCTGCCATAAATCCTTATCTTAACAAGCATAAGCTTACTAAAAAAATAAAAGACGGAGAGCAAGTAGCTTTATGGTATCTGTTTTGCCTCTTACAGTCACAGCTCTGTAGTTCCTCTATAAAATCACATCAGCAAATAGTGCCAGCTGCAGAAATGCACAACTTCACAGTTACCCTTACCTTGCTGGCAAGTGAAGTCTGATTAATTTCGCAGAGCTACTTCCTCCTCTTTGGTTTGAAAAGACTGGACTAGCTGGGGGGCTTGTATTTTCCTCCTAGCCATACCTGATCTTTCCAAAGCAACTGTCTCCACATTGCATGTAAGTCATGGTAAGCTAGCAGTTTCCACTCCTGATTTCCATCTTGGTTTTTCCAGGTAGGCCCTCTTACTGAAAGATTTATACACTTGCCTTATTTCATCTCCTGCTTTTATTCCCTTGCTGCATAGTCTCTGCACCATACCCCATTCTATCAGGTTTTCTTCCACTTCTCCAGCATTTTACAAACGCTCTTCCCAGGAGAGTCTTTCAGTAAGGACCCAGTTGTGGGAAACAGGTACTTACTCTAGACGCTATGCCACCTTCTAACATATAACAATATTTTCCAGGCTTCAGCGTTATACCTTGTCATTTGGATGGCACTGAGATTCTTAAACAATGGGTGTAGTGCAAGATCCCCTATTAAGAAGGGTCTTTGTTTTTTGTATGATTCTGTTGACAGAACGTGAGCAAACACTTGCTAACACAGTCCCATTGCAGCTAATGGAACTATGCTCTTGATTGAAAGTGTATGTTTGCATGATGAAAGCACTACTCTGAAACTTGCTCTGAATAGAACTATGCTTTTGCTTCAGTCTGTGTAGGGTTTAATACACTTCTAGATGTAAGAACTGATCAGTGATATTTGTTAAATACCATCCCCCCCACAATCTTATCTGCAACACGCTGACATTTGTGAATCCTGAGCTCTATACCAATGGATGTGCAGTGTTTGTTTTTGCATCTGCCTATGTGCACACCCACACCTGCAAAACTGTGTATTTTCTACTATTCTCCCTTTCAGTTCTGACTTTTTAGTGTCTTGTTTGGTAGCGTGACTGCTTGATGTTCAACTCTGTAGCTAAATCCTGCCTTGGTAGAGGGGACATCTCAAAGCTGAGAAAGCGTTCCAGGTAACTAGATATCACACTAAGCAGTGTGAGCCATTGGTAGTAGATTCAAACATAGCTAATTGCTTTTGATGTTTGCAACCACATGTCTAATTAAGCAATGCATTTCATTTGTTCAACAGGAGGCTTGGACTGTGCCATCAGTGGCACAGTTTGTCCCCTTTCTCTCAGTTCCTTCTTTCTGTTTTCTACGCTGTACTGGATTAAAATACAATTTCCAAATGCTTTTGACCTTTACATAGACTGTACTTTTTCCCTCCCTTAAATTGAAAACCTGTGGAGAGCATTTCTGCCTGTAGCCCAAAACTGGGCTATAAGCATTTGCAGGACTAGTGCTACAGTCACTGTTTCCTTCACAGACATTTTCTCATTAGCGATGTTTTGATATAATGAATCACAAGGCTACCTAGCTAGCAGGACATTCTTTTCAGTAATTTGCGTGCAACAAGAAAAAAAATTGGCTGTGGTTCAGATACAGATCATTGCTTCACTTTCCCCATTCTGAAGTGTGTATTTTTATCCATCTCCGACCATTTTCATTCCCTGTCAAAAACCATCTTTTATGCTTTTCTTGATAGCTCTATGTTAATCTAATGTTCAGTAATCTGAAAAGCTTGTACTATATCATCAAAACAACATTAATGTCTTTGTACCGTAAAAGCCATGGGTTAGAATCAATTTTATGTCACAGCTATCATCCTGATATAGTTGTAAAGCTCTGATCTGAACTAGATTGTCATGATTTCTGGGACATCTTCTTTTAAAAGCCTATCTACTAAAAGCAACAAGTTTAATACAGGTAATTATTTACCAGAATTGAAGCTACGTGTTCTTAATCACCTAAATTAGTATTAGGATACCTACTTCTGGGGGAAGCCAGCTGGCAGTCCTTCTAAAGGAACTGGGAAGCCTGTTCAATTGCAGTGTCCACAAAAGACTGCTTGCTTGGCTGAGACTTTCCCTCAAGCCCTGCTCTACATCAACACCAGCTCCAGTCCCTTTGTACAGCTGGACCTTGCTTGTCTGGAGCAGTTAAAAGGTTACTGTCCTGCTTTATATGAGAAGATTTTGGATGAGAGGTAGTTCTGGATCATGTCCACTTCTTACATAATAGTATTTGATACAAGGGGAGTAGCAAAGGGACATCTAAGTCTTGAGGAAAGGCTGTTTAGAAGAAACAAAGATCATGTCCCACCTCCTACTTCTATTCTTTGCCTCATTCTGCCTCTGCATCCCACGCTAATTTGGATAAATCAGCTGAGCTTTCCTCTCAGCCTTCTGCTAGCATCCTAACGCAATGTCTCTGATTCCAGGTCCTGCTTGTTCCAAGGCACTGGTGGCACTACGTGGAATCCGTCGACCCCATCACTGTCAGCATAAACTCATGGATTGAACTGGTATTTTCCTTTTTATATGATGGTGCTGTAGCATTTCCATGTATGCATGCATTATAAAAAGTAGGAAAGCTGATATAATCCTGTCCCAGATCTGATGACCCCATGAGCCAATTTGAGTGGTTTCAGTGTGCTCTTACATTTACATAGCTTCTTTTATCCTCAGGTATAGCAGATAACTTCGCAGACTTGCACATCCTACTAGCATCATTTGTCAGCCACCACTAAAATGCAGCTATGCTTTGCCACTGGCACGTTTGATTAAAGTTTTTATTTTCTAGAGAAAGCAGAAGGGAGAAAAGAAAAGCATCTCTAACAAAAACCGTGACAAGGACATGACCTAGACAGAGGAGTGATTCCGCTCAGAACTCAAGCTGTATTTCCTACTCAGCTGTATGGAGTAGGATCTTTTGCAAGGATTAAGGTTGAAGCATTTTGTCCCTTGCCCATCTGGTTCAGCCCTATCAGGTTTGCTGTATTCAGCAGCTGGTGAGGGAAGAGCCCTTGTGGTTACAGTTTTCCTGAAGAACCAAGGCTCCAGATCTAAAGCACCAGTTCAGTCATATGCAAGTTTACCTCAATCAGGCAAACAAATGCAAGCTAAACTTCTCATGTCTGATTTCTCAGGGACTAACCAACATTGTGCTGAATAGGGAATGACAAACAGCAGCTTCATCTCAAACACATGCTTACATGCAAAGCCAAATTAGAATTTAAATCAGATTAATGTGATAGAAAGGGGGTGGCAGAGGATGTTTGAATTTTCATTTCTCTGTGATAGTTTTGATTTGCCTGGAGTTGGATTTTTCTCATGTATTTAATTAATTTTCTTTCCCCCGGGCTCTGATTTTTCTTGCTCTCCCAGTATATATGGGATGGTTCCAGGGATATCATCTCAATGCTACAGAAGGTTTTCTAATTCAAATTACTTCTTCATTAATCCTAGCTTAATATTAAAAAGGCCCTTTGAATTGGCATTTGAAAGCTGCCTCACTAAAATGAGTATTGCATTTTTTTGCACCTTTATTAGACTGGAAATCTGCAGGGGGATGAACACATGCGTTCAGCTGCCGTTCAAACTACACAATACATTTCTCATACCGACATCAAACCAAGCCTTTGCAGAGCAGAGGCAAACTTGGGTATTTTCCTCATGGAGAAGTTTTGCAGATGAGACTGCATTGTAGAAAGGACAGCAGGCCCATAGTCTGTACTGACCTCGTACACAGTCCTGAGTCTAGTGCCAGAGAAAGCACCAGCAATATAACAGAGCAACCATTTAAGCCTGCCTTAAATTTGAGCAGCCTTTGAAGTAACTTCACCCCATGTTCCTGAAGACCCCCACACTTGCACCCTAAGTTGTACCTCACAAATTTCCCCCCCACTGGAGGAGCAGGTCAGAACTGGATCAGTTGTGCTGGGCAAATAGCTCCCATGTGGCTGGGTTGTATATAACCTGTTTGGGTTTTTCGTAGCTGGGAAAAAAAAAGTGGAGCTAAGCTCCATGGCCTTTCTGGTCATAAAAGTCTTGGTGAAGTGACAGATCTTGTTGGTGACAGCAAGTGCAGACAGTTGCGTATAGATGGCACGATCTGCAGAGAAGTGTTTGCTGGATTTTGTTAATGAATGACCCCTACCCCACCCCCCCAAAAAAGAGATATGAAAAGCAACCATTAACAAATACAACCATTGCAACTCAGGTGAAAGTTCCTTACAGATGATGGTGGCAGCACTTTGGTGTTGGGCAGCACATCTATGAAAATTCTGACACAGATGCTGAGAAACAATATTGAGATTATTTCCATTACCAAATCAAGCAGTTCTTGCTTGCAGCTGTTACCAGCTGCTTTCATATTGACAGATGTGAATCATGCCAACATTTATAGTCCTAGGGAAACCATTAATTATATTGGCAAGCCTTTAGAGTAGAAGTTTAATTTGTTTTCAGCTGGATGTGAGCTGCTCAAAGCACTCCATGCTTCTTAACATTCTCATGCAATCAGTACAACCCTGTTATCCATCAGACCAGGATGAATCCCAGGAGTGCAACACCCTAAATAATAATTTCCACACTTAAATAAACTGAGTGTTTTGGGGACTTTTTATATAAGGCCATTAGTAAGCAAAGCATCCACAGCTACGCTTTCCCTTGCTTCTATCCCAAATTCTGCTTGGGGATCCAGATGAATTACTGCCTTCAACACTCTACTACCAAGATGCATGGCTTGCTTGACATGTTCCCTGAAGCCGCAATTAGGCAATGCACTGTTGTGTGTTGACTAGGTTACATCTTTCTTCCAAAACCTGTGTGTCTAAGTATCTCAGCGAAACCAAATTTATGTATCCACTCCTAGGCATCTGTCATTGAAATAACTAAACTACCCATCTTGTTCAGAGAGTCTTATTTTCTCCTTTCACGTACAAGAAATCCAGTTGGGGGGAAAGCAAACTAAAATAGGTCCTATAAAGTTTATTTCTGCCATTCCAGACTAACTGGTACCCAGTTACCCAAGGGGATGATGGAGGAAGTGAGGGCCTAAAACCAAGAGCTAGTTACTAATTTAGTTGTTAGTTTGGCAGGAGAGCTTTCATAGCAAATGCATTTTTCCTTTCTGCTTACATTTAAAACTGCAGTAGTATGTTAACTTCTGTTACTATCACATGATAAAATGTTTCCTGAATTTTAAGCCTCACTTTTGCTTATCTCCGGACCTCACGTAGTTGCTGCTTTGCTGTAACATCCTTAGTTTAAATACTTAGACATAATATGTAGATCTATAAAATTTTCTGTGTACTTTCATGGTCCTTCTAGTCATAAGGAGTCTTATAAATACATATATTAATTAAATGCTAACATTGCTTTGTAATTTCAAGCACTAGATTCAATTAAAAGAACACTAATAAGGAAAAAAATTATATACACACTAGAATCTATTCTTTTTTTTTTTTTGCAAATCCTTATCTGCATGAGTAGTCACATCAAAGCCTGGGCTGTTACTCATGTAAGCTCTGTATGCATGAGTAGGAGCTTCAGAAGTCCAAAACCTTCTGCCCACTTTACATACGTGAGTATGGCTTTCCAGCTAAGGCATCTGTTTAGTTCTTGCCAAGATCTTCCAACTTCCTATAGCAATTTAAGTGCTAACCTGTCTCCAAACACTTCGTTCCCTTGAGGCAGGATGCAGATCATGAAGCCCGTGTAGAAGAAGCAATAACTCGAACGCTGGTATGTGCCATAAAATCAGCAGAAAACCCCAGTGATGAAGATATCTGGCTAAATCCCACAGAGGTAAGCACTCTTGCTCCATTATAGCAGTGATAGTATAGAATTACTGACATTTTGCTTAATTCTTTCTGCTACCTGAAAGAAAATTTTTAAATTCCTTCCCCTTAAGTAGGAAAAATAATCCATGGAAGATAATCATGCAACACTGAACTGAAACATTCCTCCTTTTAACCGAGTACATTTTGGGTGTTTTCTTAGGTTGAGGCAACATCCCATGAAATCAATCTCCAGTACCTGAATAAAGCAGTGTCTGCATATTTCAAGTGTCAAAAGACAAGCGTACCAGAGCAGACACGTCCCAGTAGCACTGAAACAGAGCGAGTGACGAGCGCCTCACAAAAAAGGAGGAAAAAGCAAGTTGGCTGGGAACCAGAGGGCTGCAAATTACTAACCCACGAATTTGGCTTTTCAACATTTAAAGCAGAAAAGTTCCAGAAAATACCTTTTGGGCCTCACCTCATTCAAGTTCTACCGCAGTCTCAAGAAACAAGCTCAACAGGTGCAGTTGAAAGTGACTATAGAGATCTTCCCCATGAAAATGAAGGAGGACATTTTGGAAAATTACACTGCACCAGGAAGCAATTGGCAATGAGTAATGACTGCGAAACGCCTGCAAATCAAATGGATTCAGACGGCAGTCCAAATGCCTCCCAAACAGCCCTTTCTACCAATGATTTGCTAGACTGTTTGGTTAATCCACATGTCATCAGCTTAGTGGCTCAGCTGCTGCTGGAGAGAGCAGGAGTTTAATGCTCAAGTGCTTTATCATATTTGAAATAAAGAAGTCAAATAACAGCCTTGTTCTGGCTGTTTAAGGTTGGTAATAATTGAATGTTTTACTTTTGTTTCAAATACTTTTTAAAATGTAGACAAACACAGCTAATGGTTAAGTGGCAAAATGAAGTAGAGCTAAAATTATAATTGAATAATGGGGAGTAGGAAGAGAAAGGTGTGTCAGAGTTCCTCAATGTTACAAACAATGTACAGTTATAATTCCACCTTGTTGTGTGAATGGGTGGTTTAACACATTGTACAGCTCTGAGCATCAGTGAATCATCTGTTGCTCTGTGCAAGCCCATACATCAGTGGCTCAAACTGGAAGCCAGAGAGCAGCCCCAGGTCCCAAGGGGGACAAACAGAGGGGTGAAGTGGAGGGAGGCAGTTTAATTGCTCTGGGGCAGCCATGCAGAAACAAGCAGGCTGCACATTTCAGGAGGTAGCAACATGGGCTTTGAAAAGTGACTGAGTTAGTAGTAGGAAGCCATATCAAGCTCTGTCTTTGACCCAGATATGCACAGTTTCAGACTGTTCGTCCCTGTCCCCTTGACTGGGCTCAGACCCCAATGACACCTGTGTATCATCAGCAGCAACAAAGAACCTGCTGGCAAGATGCAGTTCTTAGCTCCATCTTAAAAAAAAAATCCATGCTCTGACACAAACAGGAAAATGTGAAAACAGTTTCAATGGGATTGCACCACCACAATACTACCAGAATTTAAGGAACAGTCCTGTTCATATAGTTCATGTTTTTGTGTTGGCACCACTGTGCCAAAAAGGATTAAAAATGAGTTAGGAAACGTCTTAGTCACATCTGCTGCCTTAGTGATTCACCAGGCTCCTAGGGAGCAGATCTGTAGAATAAGGCAGCACCATTTAGATACATTGGCATATCTCAAAAGAGCTGTGCTTTAATGACAGCCCACTTTCATCCTATTGTTACACTTGTCTTTTTTCTCAGGCTGACCACAGGGGCAGGGCCCAGCCAGAGATCACTGCTGCTGGGATCATTTGCACTGGGGCAAGGGGGCTGCAAATGGTTCATTTTAATTCACTGAACAAAAATAGTCTTGCAGTAAAGAAAGCTTTTATGTCTGGAATGGATATAGGTGAGGGAGAAAGAGCAGTAAAGTTCGAAGAGGAGGAGGACAGCAGCACCACCTTCCAATCCCCAAATGTACACCTCCTTAGCTTTCCTCTTCCCCCTACAGAGGAGGTCATGGTAACATCACCCTCCACAATAGCTACACCAAACATTTTCTCCCTCTGCATTCGGAATGACTGCCCTTGTAACAGCTGAATGTTTTAAGGTCTTTGCAGGACTTGCCCCTGTAGGCAGAGGCTCCATTACCTACTTTGGAGGATCTGTCTCAGAGACATTGTTACCACAAGGCTGAATTGCATGTGTTCAGAGGCACATCACTCAGCGCTCTAAACAGATACCCTGCGTGTCTGGGGAGAGTTGCATTTTATGCCTGTCCAGGTGCAGCCTGTGATTTAAGGGCCAGGCTGTGGCCAGAAACCATTAGCAAAGGGGACAAGGAGGAGAGAGCGAGGCTGTTTATGATGCTAGGTGAAAGCACCAGAAGGACTTTATGTCTCAGAGGCATAATATAAAATCACAGTCATACACTCAGCACACAGGGGTAGAGAGAGAAATGACCACAAATTTAGAAAGTCACGTATGGCAAACGGCCCACAGACCAATAAGAGAAATTTATAGCTCTGACCTGATTTGCAGGATACCGAATGCCATGATTTCTGACTCTGTTTCTAAATTCATGGCCACTCTGTGGAGAAGCTTGGACAAGTTTCTACATATTCATGGCGTTAAAAATAAATGATTTCTGACCTCTTCAGTGACAGCCTGGCTCAACAAAGAGCAGGAAACTCAGCCATCAAGCCCTCCAGTCAAGACAGCTGCAAGCAAACTGCTGTTCTCTGCAATCACTAAGGAAACTTTCTTCCCCCCACAGAAGGTATTCCCTGCTCGCTCTCAGCAATGGGCATGGCAGCAGTTGAGCAAATGGTGACCTACAGGCAGCACCAGGATGGTTCCAGTAGTGACATGCTCTTCATCCCTGCCACAGCTGGGTGACGGTAAGAGATTGTCACCGTGTGGCCGAATGTGGAACTTAAAGCCTTGGGGCCACTCCAAGCATCATGCTGATCTCCACACACACCCAGTCTGTCCCACTTGCCTAGCAGAAACCCTGGTCTTCCCTGCCCCAAAAGCAGCTACAGAGGGGTTCACAGGCAGGCCCCATTCATCTCTCTGGGGCTGCTGGACATCACTATTCACTGTCCCTGTGCACAGCACTCACCTAGGGATTTGCCCATTGCTTGTCTGCAAAGAAAAAAATACATTTCCAAATCAAAAGGTCCTACCTCTTAAGACAACAGGATGGGGGAAAACCCTAAACAGCCTCCTCGGTTTCAGTATTTCACATAAAATCTCTCTTTTACGTTTCAGTGGGCAGCATGCTGTATTCCACTGCACTGTTTCCCCCCACATTTGCATCTCTCAGGATTCTGCTCCAGCACCATCTCGTGATACCACAGAACAACGCAACTGCAAAGTAGTGTCATATGATACAGCATGAGCCATAAATCGAAGTTTTAACTAAGAATAAGTTTGGCACATCGAGGAGGCAGAGTCAATCTGCAGTACTAACTGCCTTTTAAAAATAAAAGCAGTGCTACTAATCAGTGTGTTCACCCACTAGGAAGGTCCTTGCTATATTTCTTAGCTGCAAGCATGAATGTTCAGGTGTGTGGTGTGGGCAACCTTCCTTGGGTGGAGTTTCCTAACATTTCTGGTGTTAATAAGCTGTGGCTGATGCAGAATAACCGTTGCAAAAG
Organism: Anser cygnoides; assembly: GCF_040182565.1. Lineage (NCBI taxonomy): Eukaryota > Metazoa > Chordata > Aves > Anseriformes > Anatidae > Anser > Anser cygnoides. The sequence continues at coordinate 27,537,635 of NC_089878.1, forward strand.
GGTTTTACCACCAGATTACGTTCAATGGGGGAGGAAAAGTTACTTAGTGTTACTGACTGCACTACACTTCTCTGTTCTCTGGACAAAGAGGTCTGACACCACAGCAAGGCCTGAAAAGCCACCGCACAGCTTTGTTGGGAGGCCTCAGGGTGCAGGAGGAAATTGTTGCATGGCTTGGTGCTTTGGAGACAGATTTTGCCATGTCTGTACTGCAAGAAGAGCCACGCATCTTGGAGGTGTCCTAAGCAGATGCTCCACGAGGAACTGGAGCAGAAACCCAGGGTCTCTGACTTCCCCAGGATCCCTGCTGAGGGACTGGGCAAGCCTTGCAGCTGGCAGAAGTGCACCCAGTAAGCCAGAAACATTACTTTGCAGCAGCCAAATCTCCCATGCATTACAGCTGTCCTGGTCCTTGCAGCATTGCTTACCTATTTGCAGAGGCAGTGTGGTGGAAAATGCATTGCTAGCCCCCAGTTCAGTGTGCATATTATAGTTTCCCAGTGAAACTTAGTGCTATGTTTGGAGGGCATAAACTTTGCCCCTTCCAAAGCTCTGGTAAGATTGTCCTAGCAGTGAGCTCCAATTCCCTGCGATGACCCATGAAAACCACTTCACGAAGGTCTGAAGCTGACGCTGCAAGCTGCAAGAACTTTTAAACCCAATTTCCCAGCAAAGGAGGTAAGCCTGCACCTTTGATGAAGGTCAGAAAGGTGGCTTGCAAAAAGGCTTTTCTCCTCCCTGTTGTGGTTCAACACACAGAGCCATCCCTACCCCACCACCCCCATGGGGGTACTTCTGAATTTGTGGCAGCCAGAGGGTTAAATTCATTCCTAAATTCCTCCCTCAACACTGCCATGCCCCCTCCTCCTGGACCATGCCTATTCAAAACACCTGGCCTCAAAATTCACCCTTCCCATTAAACCAATGCTGGCCTTGTTCTGTGCCCTGGCACAGCACATGAATCCACTCCAATTAGCAGCAGCCCTAACAAAGCAGACTGAAAAACCACCATTAAAATGAAAAATGATGTTGTGTAAATAGAAGGCAGAACAAGCGGGGCCATAATACAACTCATTGCCATCCCCAGACAAACAGCCTCATAACTTACACGGAGCTCGATGCCTCGAGTGAGTTTTAGACTGTTTTCCCCGGGGAGGTAATGCATTGCCTCTGCCCCACTCTGCATTTGCTCAAAGCTTTAGATTTTTTATCCAAAGAGATTAGGATCATTGCCGTTGTTAAAAATGGGGCTTTCTGTTGTGTAACAGTCGTTCATCGAAATGTGGCTTAATTTCTTGTTTGCTGCTACACATTGACTGAAAGCTAAAGAACCGCAAGGATCCACGCTACGTGCTGCGCATAGATCATCCCCAGTTTAGCCACAACTGTCTTCTGCTGGCACCACCACAGCCCCATTGCCCACCCAGCCCTGCTCCGGGGACCACCCAGCCCAGGCCAGCCTCCTCCCCAGCCACAGACAGGGTGGGACCAAAGGCCTCCGAACAGCCAACATACTGAACTCTAAGCACATGAAGAAACTTGATTGCCACCAAATTGCACCCATGAGGAGGAGCCTCAGGGGCAAATCAGAGCCAGAGAGCAACAAGGCTGACTCTAGGATACAACACATGACATGCCATCAGAAGCCTTCCCAGCCCTGTAGCTACTTTTCTGTGTCTGCCAGCTACGTTGTCATTTTTAACTTCAAAATCACGTTTAAAACTCTAATAGAAGAATCACCAGAGCACGGTATGACAGAAAACAGACCTGCTCTGGCTAGGGCAGGAGAGAAAGGAAGAGATGACCAAGCAGGTCTTTCATATCTTTGCCTCTTTGGAGAGTTAATTAGCAGGGCACAGTAATGGCATTTGTGCATTTAGTGCATGCGCCGATTACAATAAATTCTGTCCTGCATAGTAAAGTCAGAAGCATCTCACATCTGCCAAAAAGCAATCAGGACCAATTAATGAAGATGTAATTTCCCCAGATGCTGCTATTAACATAATTCATAGTGTTCCTAGCAACGTGAATATAATTAACCCAGTTAGCCACAGCTCTCGGCACCACCGCACCGAGCTGCCTGGGCCCGTGGGGACAGAGCTGGTCCTCATCCCACCTCTGCAAGGAGGGGATGGGGACTCACTGACACGGCCCAGGGCTGTTCTTACAGTAAGAGTGATGCTACAGCTCTTATCCCGCAGTTCGGGGGATTCAAATGCACCTCTCCAATGGGATGCACAACCCCACAGCAGGCCCAACCCAGGAAAAAGCACACACTAGTCAAGGGCACGGCAAAAGTTAAGACAATCCCTTAATCCTAGGTGCCTGTTGGCTTCTTTACTGCCCTTTTTCCTGGTTGATGCCCCATGTAACGATATGGTAAGTGCACTGCTCTGCCTTCACAGCCATCCGAAGCGCAACAACTTACTGTTGGGGAGCAGCAGGACAGGCTGGGGGCTGACAGTGTCCAGTCCCACCATGGCAGCTGACAGGGTCCATTAACAGTCCCGGACACAAAAAGCCACAAAACACATCCCATGTCCCACCAGGGAGATGAGCTGGGAGTAAAAGGAGATAGGACTGAAAACCTGTTACCCCAAAGCCCACCCCCAGAAGGCCCAGAGGGGAGCCTCAAGACCTCCAGCACAGCCCAACCAGAACTACTGACCCAGGGCTGCACTTAAATGGTGTCCAGGGCCCATGTGGGGGTGTGGGTCCCAGGTGAGGCCAGGCAAGACCATTAGGGCCTTTGTGAGCTCATCGTGCAGTCATAACAGCACCGTGGCAGCCATCAAGGCATTGTGAGGTGCAGCTGGTGCTTGCTGCAGGCTGGGAGCCATGGCAGAGGCCAAGCCTCCAGCACTGGTGGGACAGGCAGCACAGGTGGATTTCCTCCCTCTCCTGGACCCAATTCGGCCCCACAGCTGCTCCTGGGGCAGCAAGCCGGGGTGGGGCGGAGAAGACCAAGGATTAGGTGTGTGTGCTGAGGCTCAGGCCTTCTCCTGTCCCTAACACAGGGGAGGTGATGCTGGGCCTCCTGCAGACCCCTGGCTGTTACTGTAGTGGTGAAGCGAGATCACTGCTCGCTTGCAGGGACAAAGGGTGTCCTGAGAAGACTTCTGGGTTGTGCGTCTGGGCTCTTTTCTTCCCCACCCTGCTCCATTTTTGATGAAATTTCACAACAACAAAAAACTTGGGTAGTGTTTCTTAGCAGCTCAAAAGAGTTGGAAGGGCTTTTCTGTCCTGAGGGAAGAGCCCCTCATTTCTCTCCCTGCCTTTTTTCTAGCAAGAGACGAAACAAGAAAGGGGACATTAAAAATTAATGAATGCTTTTTTCCACAAGTGTGGAAAGTTTTCAAATGAAATTTGATCAGTTCTTTTGATAGCTGTGGTCAGTGGGGAGCTGATTTCCCTGCGAGCACCTTAATGCTCCTAGGATGTGGGGGGAACTTTGACCAAACCATGTTTCATAGCTGGAGACCACCAGCACTTTAAATAATTCATCGATTTTTTGCAATTGATTTAACTCAAATCACCTGAAAATATTAGGCTCAAAAACGTGGATAAGTTGCTGGGTCAGAAAAGCAGGACATTTTGATGAAAGTACAGACCTCTCGGAGCCAGTCAGTAGTTTAACAATTACACAATGTAATAGCATGAAAAAAGATGCTGTGGACAAAGGTGAGATCACTCATGTTAATTAAAGGATCCAAGCCACAACGCTCCTGCCTTAATAGTGGATTTAAGCTGCGGCATTGCAAAGCAATGGTAGAATGGACACTGCTTTAATGCAATTAAGGAAGAAGCAGGGAATTAATGTTTCCAGGCAGGGGCTGGGGGAGCTCTGCCAGCTCCCTACTGGCACCTGGGCTTGGGGCTTTGGTGGCCATGAGGGAAAGTGGGTGCCAGGGTGAGATGCTGCTGATGGGCCGCCATGCTTCTGTATATCTTCTAACACATCTCGTGAAAAATTAACACAGCTTCCCCATCCTTCCCCCACGGTGTTTACGCCTCCATCCATCACAGGTTTTGCTCAAGGGGTGTGCTTTGGTGCCCAAGCCCAAAGATGGGGTCACAGGTCTGCACCCCTGAAAGGGGAGACCCCGAGAGGGGACCCAGGTGCTGGTCCCCTCCATGCCTGCTCTGCACAGTGCAGGTAATAACATGCACAGCACACACCAAGGTGGCTTCTTGAACAGCTTTTTTTTTTTTTTTTTTTTTCTTTCACCAGAGCAAGCCTTTTATTCTCCCAGCTACAGAAAATCGATGCCTCTTTTCAGTTAAAAGTCCTGGCTTGAAACTTTGGGTGCCTTAAATCATCTTCGTGTGACTGGAAGGAAGGCAAAGTCCTTCTCTGCTGCCAGCAGCCCTGGCACAGGAAGGCGGCTACAGGCAGGGCAAGCGGCGGGGGCTCAATGCCCAGTGCTGACCCCACTGGGAGTCGTTCAAGCCTCAACCAAATTCAACGCGGAGAGATTTAAGTCTTCCCTTGGGATTTCTCTGGAATATATTCTTCTGGGAGAAGAACTGACCACTTGCTTTTAACATTTTTTGGCAAGGCTTTACCTGCCTGAAACATGGGAAGCATGGTCAGGGCCCCAGGAATAATTTTTAACAATCCTCTACCCCAGACTTTTCCCTCCCTCCCACTTTATTTAATTTCCCCCCCTTGAAATCAAGAGGGGTGTTGCTGAGCCTGAAGGCATGGCTCTTTCATCTCGGCTCACAAGGAAGGAAAATAGCCTTGTTCCTATTTTCATGCTAATGCATGAAAAATCTTCCAGCCAAATCCCCGTTTATCACGGCAGATTGAAGGGCACACAATGGAGGGGTTCATTGCACTCCTGCATTTTGCCTTGTACCTTTGTTTGTGTTATAAAGTGGTGTGAGCAAGAAGATTGCTTTTTCTTTTAGGTGCTACAGGACAGAATATTCACATCAAAGGGAAGCAAGGACTGACACGGTTGCACCTTTAGCTTGAAAATGGGCATATTTCCCAACAATTGGGAGAGAAATGTGAGGTTTGAGGCATGAGCTGACCTTCAGACCTCATTTTTTCTTCAGGAGGGAAAAGCAAAGCCACCCTGAGCCACATGGGGGTCCAGGGCTCTGCAGTTCCCCCAGCTTCCAACAAGTGAGGTAGCAATGCTGATGATTTTCACTAACCCAAATGCTGTCTTTTAAACAGTTATTCACACAATTAATAGAGAAGTCAAATAACCCAAATGAACGACGACATTTTAAAGTAATTATTTGCTGCAAATGAACACAAATGATTTCAATATATAATGCATTAACTCCAGCAGCTGGGAGATTCATCACGATTCGAGGTGTGCTCAGAGCTGGGGCCCTGCCTGAAGTCTCTGCAGCTGTAAATCCTCATTTTCTTTCCTCCAGTATAAACTTTGCATAGATTTCCCTTCCAAGTGCGCAATGAGCTTTTCCTTTTCATCCCTCATTGGCTCCACTTCGTGATCCCGCTGGAGGAACCTCAGCACAGGACACAGCCTAGCCTGAGGCTCATTTGCTCCAAAGCCCTTTTTTTTTTTTTCTTTGCTTGAAAGGCATGTTGTGTACAAGAAGAGCTGTTTGACCCTCCCAGCAAAGAGCCCATCAGAGGGTGCAGCATGCTCACCAGCCCCATTTCTCCCAAACTTTGCCGTGGTCTCCCAGCCTCTCCCACGTCACCAGCTGGCAGGGACATCCGAGCACGTCGCCAAACAGCGACTGCCTCAAACTGATTATCGGGATGAGTATTTTGTGTGCGTGACGCAGCTTCTTCCGCTGAATTCGATCACAGCATGATTAGATTACATTCCCTGACACCTGTTTATTTGGGCCAAAGGAGCACGCTTCCCAGCTTTTAGTTTCATGCTTCCAGGCACCTGATACTGGGTACCACAATCAGTGGTGACAGAAAGTTTCTGTTTCGATTAATGAGCGAGCAAAGGAAAGGAAGGGAGAGGAGCAGGGACGGAGGAGGGCTGGTGATTACCCAGGAGGATTAGGGCTAATTGCCCTGGTTCACTGTCACTAGCAATTTCCCAGGCAAACCTGGAGGGCTGGAGACGCCTCAGGTGCTCACAGTGTGCTTTTGCCACTTCCACCACTGCTCTGGCCAGCCTGGTTTAATGTCCCACGTCTGGGGGACATTGCAGGTGGCAGTGCGATGATGGGGATGGGACTGGCAGCGTGGCAAAAAGCTGCATCCCCACACAGACCAGCTCCAAAAACACCCTGCCAAACTGCATGGGGACAACAAGGCCTGAAACACCAGGCATGGAGGAGAAGTACTTTTCCTCTTCTTTTCCTTATTTATTCCTTAAAGCTAAATTTTTAGCCTTAAGTGCCCCACGCCAGTCTAGGAGCAGACCCCATGAAGCCTTCTGTGTGGAGAACAGAAGTTTGGAAATAACGTGAAGCTTTTATCCACCGCAAAACCTTTGCCATAAAACTTCATAAAGTGAATTTTTCCTTCAATGGGTCCCCTGGGACCTAAAAAATAAATATCTGAGGATTCATGTAGTAGTAAAAGTCGATAAAAGTCTTTGAAGCAAATAGGCTATTGAGGAATTACGCGTGGAAGTGAATGGATGGATTCCTCCACAAATCTCTTCACGGAGGTGCGCTGACATAATGAAGACACAGTAGGCGCATTAGGAAAAATCCCCTTTTTAATAACGGCTATACCGTGCGGTATTCCTAAAGCGATGGCTTGCCGGGTGGGAAATCCACTTAGCAGCTTTTAACTGGAGGGGAGGTGGAAGGAGGCGGCCTGGGCCGGGACCACGCGTGGCAGTGCCTGGGGGACGGCAGCGGCTGTGGCTGGACCCAGGGCCAGGCCGCGGCCTGTGTCCCCCCATCCCAGTGCCCGCACACCGGTGTCACCAGCAGCTCCCCTGGCCCCGCTGCCCACCCCAGTGCAGCCAGCCCCACGGATAAGCATTGCTCTCTGCTTTCATTAGGATCCATTTCAGTTTTTCTGTGGAAATGTCAGGCCTCCATAAACCCCCTGCTGCTGACAGCAGAGGTCTCGGAGGGGTTTCGACTGAGCAAGCATTTTCTCTTGTAAACCTAAATATTTGTACTACAGCTGTGTAAACAGTCAAAACTCGAAGGGTTTTTATTTTTAACCTCCCTGATTTCCAGCAAGGGATTAGGATGGATGTATTGTGTGGTCTGACGTCGCCTTGTGCCATTTATTGCACATTGACGGGCTCAGTCTCCTTTCTGAAGGTGTTTCACTTGTATGGCAAATCCAGATGGATGGGAATTAGATGCTTGTTACTTTATATTGCACTGTCTACCCAGACACCAAATGTTCATCTGCGTGAATGCAGCGGCCCAAAATTTCGTCTGGCTTTCTCTGGGCAGGATTGCAAGGTGCTGCCGGGGAAGGAGAGCTGAAACCAGCTCCTGTGTGCTGTGCCACTTAGTTCTTTTCAAGTGCTTTACAGCAAAACATAGCTTGGCCAACATGTACAAATGCAAAGAAAGCACAGCCAAAATGCCGTGCCGAGGCAGCTGTGCTGTACAGACGTGCTGCAGACAGATGTGGCAGCTTTTCACCTGAATATTAAACAACGAGTAGAAGGCAGCCCAAGCCTCTGAAAATTAAAGGTCTAAATCCATTTACATTTACAAACTCTGTAAATAAATAATAAACCAGAACACTGCAGCTCCTGCTCTAAATGCATTCTGCGTTGCTGTGATGTTGAAGCACTCCTGTATTTCTCTGCGTGTCCCAGGTGCTCTGGTTTACAGAGCCAAGCTCCTCCAAACGCACCCATCTCTTGTCACTGCAGGGCCCGCACGAGTACAATATTCAGTGTGAACAGCACACAGCGTTTGATGTTTGGTGATCCCGTACTGGCCCTGGAAGATGTGCTCCTGAGCACGAGCTGCTCTCCGAGGCTCGTGCAAGCAGCAGGACCCCTGTCTGTCGTGACTAATTGAGCTGATGGTTTTCCTTTATCGTCTGAAATGAACACAAAGGACCTAAGGAGTGTTTCGCTGAGTGGCTGGAGATCCTTCTGTTCATTTGTTATTTCCCATTTTCAAAGTCACTCTTTGACTTTGCCCTCTGAACCCATTTCTCTCTGGTGTTGCAGCTGCTTTTGTCCTTCTGTCCTATTGTCACTGCTGGGCCAAGAACAATTCCTGAGGCTACACAACCCTGCAAGGAGCAGAGACACAGGAATGTTAGCCATGCAGCCGCCCAAAAACCTGCGGATTTGGGCATTTTGGGTTGAGTGCGACTTCCCAGGGCCATAGGGTGCATGGCTGGGAGAATGGCAGCACCAAGCAACGATGCGGCTGCAGGTCGTGTTACTTTTTTCGTGTCATTTCAATTAACGGTCCCAACGTGCTGAACAGACCCGTCTGGTGTTAATCTGTGGTTAATTGGGTCAGGCTGGAATGCAGCAGCAGTGAGCACCAGGCAGCTCTTGAGTGCTGGCTCTCTACCTTGACCTCTCTGCCCCCGTGCCATGGGGACCCCTGCACCTCTCCCCTCTCCACCACCCTCTGAGAAACCTGCGAAATTTGCTGCATTGTCTGGGACCCACTCCGCGCTGGAGAGACTTGTATCTCATTTACAGCACTCCACTTTCCCAAGAAAAATCAATGCTTGTTTACATTACTACCCTACAACCCCTATTTTAAAGTAATTCATGGCTAGGCCAACACTATTAATTTTATTAAGCCATTATTAGTGGGCAGATATTATTCCGCTCCATTGATCCTAAGTTGATGCAATTACCACTCGCGAGCCGAGCACCATATGTCTGGAAATTTCAATTCTGTTTGCAACCTGAACGGTAAAACCACACCGCACCAGATGCTGGTGGTGGGAATCGGGGAGCCTGCAGATTTCCAGGCGGATTCAAAACAAGCAAGGAACTGCCCAAATTTTATAACTTAAATCCTTTTAAAGCAGAGGCAGTGATATCAGCCTGGATCTGAGCTATCTGTGAATGCACCGTGCCAAAGGCAGAAATGTGCTCAGATATTCTCCCTGAGCCTCCCAGGTCTTATAGTCCATAGAAATCTCATCAGTGTGGATTACCAGTTAACTGAAACATCCTCTGATGGGAACAGGACATTTTACACATGAAGCCAGCTAAGGTTAGCTCTATCTACACAGAAAATGTGCCAGCCATCAGGAAGGGCCACGTCCAGCTGAGGGTGCATGGCACTCTGCTTGCAGGGGATGGATTTCACCCAGAGGCCTCAGAGTGCATTTTCCTCTTTTCTGTGTTAATAAAATAAAATAAAATAAAATAAAATAAAATAAAATAAAATAAAATAAAATAAAATAAAATAAAATAAAATAAAATAAAATAAAATAAAATAAAGGAGCAGAGCAGTGTGGGAACATGAGACAAAACGGTGCAAATCCCACAGTCTCAAACATCCCCTGGAAAATCCAACCACCAGAGCAACCATCTGATCACGAGAGGTCCCCAGGAGCAGAAGGGTACAGAAACCCCATCGGTGATGTCCGTCCCACTGAGTGGCCATATGGACATCCAGTGTGGGTCACAAGGGAAAAAAACTCTTTGTAGCCAGCGGGAATTCAAGACTGCAGTTAAAAATAAAAATAAGGACTCACACAGCTTGGAAAAACGTTAGCTCAGCCACATCCTTGTGGTCATGGACAGAAATAGGGTTTGTGTGTATTTGCAGGTCAAAAAGAACCTGCCACTCAGGGAATGGGAGAGAAAAGAGAGAGTTCCTGTGCCAGGAGCTTGCAGTGTAAATAAAAGGTGGTGGGTGGGAGGATGAGTGGATGGATGGATGGATGGATGGATGGATGGATGGATGGATGGATGGATGGATGGGGAGTGCACATCTGCTGCGGCTGCCTCTGTCTGTGAGGCCAGGTGTCCCCCGCTGAGACTCGGGCCAGGGTCCCTGCAGGACAAGACAGAAGGTACCACGCAGCTGCTGGCTCCTGCTGACGGCTGCTGCTAGCGAGGGAGCAACTGATTTATGGGGCCCACTGCACTCAGCTAAAACACTTGTTCAACATTGTAAACCAAAGAAAGGGAGAAACAAAATGAATGCTTTTCTCCACAATTGAGATGTTTCCTGTCAGCCGTGGAGCTCTGCAGGGCATTTGCACTGGGCAGCGGGGCAGAGACCGGCATCCCCACCTCAGCTGCCAGCAGACTCGGCCACTGAGGTTCTCCATGTAGGGACAGCGGGGAGGGTCCCCACTATCGCTTGGTGCCCAGGACAGGGCACAGCAGGGCACAAGCATCCTCCCTGAGGCGCTGGGGGATGGAGGAGTGGGCACAGGGGCTCCCCAAATCCAGCATTTCATTAATGAAGTTGTTTGCAAGGTGGTGCCGAAATGAAAAGCATGTCCGAGTGGTTTATTTAACCCTTTTGGAGGGTTGGAGACCAGGGTTGAAGCTGCCCAGCTGCAGGTGCCAGCAGCGATGTGTTTGCTGCAGAGGTTTGGGGAGCCTGGAGCATGGACCGAAGCCATCCCTGGTGCTCAGCACCCTTCTCTGGGGGACAAGGCACACGAGAGCCCTCCCTGCCTCTCCCCACAGCTCAGAGACCCTGCTGGAAGTAGCGGCAGGGTTTGGCTGATCAGCATGTGGGGATCTGCTTTATTTTAGCTGCCCCCAAAAGGACCGCATGCAGGGACAGATCAGATTAACAGGGCTGATGGAAAACATCCTCCTATTTATCCCCCCTGACAGCCGCAGCCCTTTATCATGTCTGAAGACAAAGTTTTTCAGCCATCAGTTTTCTGCCTCGGGGCTTCGTTTCTCTCCAATACAAGTTTTCTATTTCTTCTCTGAGAAAAAATGAAACATTTTGCTGGCAGGTTTTCCAGCCACCCTTGCACATTAGGTGTGGCGGCAGCCAGGGCTGGCACATCCGCACCCACCGCCCCATACAATGGGGCTCTGGCGAGGACAGGGGGGCAGATGGCAGCTTGCTGGCCATGGCGGGGGGAGGAGAAGAGAGAAGTGATTCCTTGCTGCTCAGCCTGGCACCACGTCCCTTCACCAGACCCCTCACGTCCTTCTCAGCCACATTAGTGACTCGCCACGCTCCCTGTGCCAGGACCGGATTCAGCCATGGTGGCATAACCAAGGTGTGGAAGGGGCTGGGACATATCTGAATGAAGACAAATATTCTGACCAGCCCCTGATGGGCCATTTTGCTGGCTTTCTTCACATCCTGCAAGGTCGAAGATAAGACCACCAGCAAGGGCCATGTCCCTCCAGGGAGGTGGAGGGACACCGGCGATGCGGGGACGGGGTCCCACTTACCGGCATGGCATGGCATGGCCAGCACCGGGGTGTCCTGCTCTGAAGCTGATGCGCCGTGTGATGGATTTGATGCACTTCACACTGAACTTGATGCATGGCTTTGGAACCAAATCCATCACCTCTTCTGTCACACTCCATATACCGAATCAGAGTCACCGCCTACTGAATTAAAAACTTCACATGCAGTTCACATCACGCCATAAATCAGGCCGAAATGGAATTAAATGCATTGTATGCTAAGAACTCATTAATCAGCCCATAAATTAAACATGGGACAAGCCTCTTGGAGTAGATGTACCCAGATCTAGCCCCCAGAGCACACCATGCGGCTGAAGACACTGAGCTTCTCCACCCGTCTTGGAGCACGTTTCTGTGCCAGGACCTGCTGGGTACCAGGGAAACCTGGGCACCCCGCAAATCCTGCCGGTGGGCTCTTGAACCATCCAGGCCCCACCTGGGGGAGTGCAGGCCGGAGCCTGGAGGACAGAAGCAAGTCAGAGCCAGGCCCTGCTCCTCCTCGGGGGAGCGGCAGCAGGAGGCCGCGAGGGCTTTGTGCCCCTTGCTGGCAGCTGGCTCGCACCGTCAGGCACAGCCAGCACCTCTCCTCTGTGTAGGGATGGGCTCAAAACCCCAACAGCCTTGCTGCTGAGCACCTTTCTCCTAAGCCCTCGGCAGGGCTGGAGGGCTCCTGGTTCCCTGACACTCCTCTGGCTGTGTTTGGGCATCTGCAACTCAACTTGAAGGCAACAGGAGTTTAAAAACTCTCTGACAGGCCTGCGGCCTGTGGCATGGCTAGTCCTGCGTGAGATGGGCAAGAGAATCACAGAGCAAGGGGCGCCGGCTGCTCCAGGCCAAAGTTAGAGACTGGGCCAAAGACAAGGCTTCCGAAATTCTTAGCTAAAACCAGGCTTCTGATTTCCCCTTCTTGTTATCTGCATTAAATGTGGCTTTTTGTCACAGTTCAGGAGGCCCCAGGGAAAGGTGGGACAAACTCCCAGCCCGTCAGAAACGGATACCTCCTTGGATCCGATCCACGCCGTTTCCGTTTATTTTCCTATTCATCTGGTCCTCTCAAAATCTGCTCAGAAGCAATTAGAGCCTGTCAGCTAGAAGCTGATGCAACTTTTATTTAATTAGCCCAGCAGCCAATAAAGATCCCATTCATCAATATCTCATGGAAGGTATGGCTGGCAGCAGGGGGGGGGGAAGGATTTGTCATTTCTCCCCTACATCCAGATGGCTGCGAAGCATCTATCAGTGATCTGATCACACGCATGGACACGTGCACATCTGAGGAGACCGACCAGCTGGGAGGCATCTGTCCAGAAAGCAGTTATGGGAGAAAATAGTGCAAGACCGTCCCAGATGCTCCGTTAGCAAGTCCTGTCGGTAATTCAGGCTCCAGACCAGGTTGGGCAGCAGGTGACCCTGGTGGGAAGAGCAACTTTGGAGGGCTTTTCCTTTCCTGTCCCATTTTGCTGCCCTTTCCAGCAACAGGAAAAGGTGGAGATGTGTAAGGAGGGCCCAGTGCCAGCAGGATGAACCAGGGCAGGCCAGAAGTATGGACGGGGATTTCCCCGTTCCTGCTGCTGTTGCTCTGGGAAGGGGGATAACAGCCCCCCTCGCTGCCCATAAACATGTTGGAGGTGGGGAAGGGGGACAGGGGAAATTAGTACCCAGAACTGATGGATCCCAGCAAAATTTTGGGGCATTCAAGATGCCAGAGGTAGCTTTTGGAGTGACACCTTCCTCATGTGAAAGCTTTTCCCTAAGCTGACTGTCAGAGCATCAAATACTTGCCTGACCTTCTGCATGTTTGGCTTTTGGGCTTTTCCCAGAGAGCGGGCAGGGTGGCCAAGAGGATGGGGGGATGTAGACCTGGGCCTGGCGCTGGTCTCATGGGACAAAAGGGAGATTTCACCCTCTCAGGCCCGCAGGATTGGGCCCCTGCCAGCATCTCTTGCCAGCACTGTTTGCAGCTTCAGCATTACAACTCCCTGAACTGAAAGAAAATAAATCAATTATCAAAGGATGGTTCATAGTTGACAAACATGAGTGATGGTATCTTTGTAATTAATGATTATGAGAAAGCAGCTGAATAGTTTGGTTCCTTGTGGCTGGCTTGACATGTGATACACAGCAGTCGGTGCAAGCAAAGCAGGTAATTGGAGCTGGTTTATCCTCGGTGTGTCCAGCTGGAAGCTGCACCTCCCAGACCTGCACACCAGGCTGTTTTCTCTCAAAGCCTTAACCCCCCGCAGCAGAAGAGGGGGGTTAAGAGATACACCACATCCACAGCTGTATTCCCAAGCCAGAAGAAGCTTGGGAATACCAACTCAAAAAGTGTTAAGCAAGCCTTAAAAAGAAGCGGGAGGAAGGCTTAAACACCAGGCTGAACTACCCATGCAGTGGGGCTTGTTCCAGGACTGAGAACACGTGTGGAGACACGCTGAAGCACGCCGCCGTGTCCAGAGGAAGCGAGCGATGCGATTCACCCTGCACATGGGGACGGGCACTTAGCAGGGGGCTCCCAGGGGCTGTGCTCAACATGAGCCTGTGGTTTAACTGCTTATCAGATAAAAAGTAATGAAGAAATACTCTCTATTAATGTATTATTTCGAGCCAAGCTGTGGTGCTTGCCTGTTTTTATTCCGTTCCATCAAGTCTTGTTTGATTTGGCTTTTTTATTTTATTTTTTTTCACTTAAGACCAATGTGATGTGCTACGCTTGGAGTTGCCAACTTCAGACATTTTTGCTGGCATGACGTTTGGCATTTCACAACTCCTGGGGGCTCCTCTTTTAAGGGGACTCTTGGGTTTTGCTGCATTAAAACAAATATATTCTTTCCAGGTCGGGTGTGGAGAAACCTGTATGTGGCATCCAGCTTCCAAACTCAAAAGGGAAATTAAAAAAAAAAAAGAAAAGAAAAGAAAAAGAAAAACACACCCCCACACACAAAAATGAAAAACTCTCAAAAGTGTTATCTTTTAATCATCTGTGCTTTTCAAACACTATTCCCTTGGGGAACCCAATTCACAGATTTTCTGCTAACAAAAGGTGATTCTTCTGGAGAACAAGCTCACTCCTCATCCCCAGCGCCTGGCTCGCACCCCAGTGAATTCCTGCATTGTGCACGCGAAGCCCACGGTCAGGAGCCGCAGGGCAGAAATGACACGGCGCCCAGCGCCTGGCCCAGCGCCCAGCACGTGCCCCGAAGGGGCTGTTTCCTGCTTTCTCTGAGCCTCTATTCTGCTGCTCCCTTCCCCGGGAAGATGCCCCTGTCTCCGTGACAGCTTCCCCGCTGGTTGAACAAACCCAGGGGGAAGCACGGGGCTTTCCCACGCGGTGCAGCACCCTCCTTGCATCCCCTGCAGCCACCTGCTGCAGAGCAGCCTTCCCCGGGCAGATGTGAGGACCCGCAGTGAGGACCAGGCCCAAGCACCTCCTTCTGGATCTCTCCTTTCTACAGAGGCTCAGGGTGGTCTCCTCGCTCCCAAGCTCGTGCTCAGACAGGACCAGCCTCGTAAAGCACTCACAGGCTGAGCAGGCCCAGCAAGCCCAGGACTGGGAGAGAAAAAGAGCTCCTTTTGCCAGCACTTCATGTTAAGCTTCTATATTTAAAATGACTACGTAAATGAATAAATGAATAACAGGTCTAAGCACTTTACCAAGCAAATCCGATTTCTGCTTAGGAGAATTGGATAGAATAAAGCTAAAAAATTTGCTTTGAGGATGGGATTTAATTGAAAGTGCCAGCGCAAGTTCCCTTACTGCACTTGTAGGTTCAGAGAAGAAACCCGCTAGCGAACAACTGTTTTAAACAAGGTCATCATTAATACCGACTTCAGCTGTCAAAAAGACTGAGATTGCAAACTAAGAGGGGCACAAGGAAAACCTCTTAATTTGTTTGTAAAATATTTGCGAAGTGTCATATCAATAATGGATAATAAGAAAATGTTGGCCCTCCAGAGCTGGTGTGCACTGCAAAGCTTTGCTGAATTGCACCTAAACTGTTATCAATAGCACATTTATTATTATAATAGATGAAAAACAAGCTTTCTGGCTGAAAAACAAGATCAATTTGAGCTCAAGTTATTTGGATGTATTCTAAATTCTAATTTGGATGTATTCTAAATTAAAATGCAGCATGAATGCTCCTTTAAAAGGAAATTAAAAAAAAAAAAAAAAGGAAAGAAAAGAGAAATAGGAAAAGGAAAAGAGAAAAGGGAAAAGAGGAAAATGAAAAGGAAAAAGTAACAGGAATAAGAAGACAAAAGAATAGCCCTACTGCAATTGCACATGCCATCCAGCTCTGACTCAGTAACCTGAAAGGAAAAAAAAAAAAAAAAAAAGGAAATTGTATTTGTGTCCAGCCAGACATTTCTCATCTTCAGGGCTTGATTCAGAGACTAAGCTAACAGAGCTTTTCTTAGTGGGTCAGGATCCAGCCCCAGGCTTGAGGATTTGATGCAGGAAGTCAGCCAGATTGCGCTGAGCTCCCGGTGCAGGTCAGGATTTGATTAGAATCCGGCAAAGAAACCCAGACAAAATCTATCTTGCTGCAATCAAAGACAACCACAGTTTAGATGGAGAAAAAAAAAGAAGAGAGAGAGAGAGAGAGAGAGAGAGAGAGACTGTAGAAAGAGAAAAAGCAGCCACCTATGTGAAAGGGGACAAGGTTTCATTCCTGGAGCAAGTACCTTGGGGACCGAAATGGTCGGAGCGGCATCCCGCCCGCAGCGTCACCACATGCATCAAAACCTGCAGGAGACCAACGTGCCCTCGCCTCCCCCCGCAATTAGAGGCTCTCCGACACCTCCTGGGGCTGCCTGCCACCCTGCAGAACTAGGCTCCTCTTTTGTTCTGACAAAGAAGAGACCAGTGAGTTGCAGACTTCTCCCCGTAGCTCTCTAAATAATTGCATTCTCTTATGTCTTTTAATCACAAGCCCCATGAGGCCCGTAGTACCACGTGCGCAAGCCAAATTGGCCTATCAGCTCAGTTTATCAAAGGGGCCTCATTTAATCTCAGTCTTTGATGAAGATAGCAGCCGTCAAAGCCTGCCCTAATGATTTGCTGAGTTTACTTTGCCTGCAGATCTGCGGCATGAAGGGCACTTGGCCTCCAAGCACGGCACTGCTAATGGGAAGCCACGACGAGGGAAACGAAATTGGCAAGAGAGAAAGGAAGAGAAATCACAGCAGAAACCTGGAACAGCTCTGGAGACTGAAGAGGCAAGATAAACCCCGTGGTGGGTGTCACCATGAATAATATCATGAGACCGGTCAAAAAAATTTTGGAGGCAGAAGCTCCCGTGGAGTGAGTTATTGCTACTGTGAGACTCAGCAAGGAGGGGCCAGAGAGGATGAGTCCAAGGAAAGTAAGGAAACGCAGAGCCAGGGGAAGGAAGGAGCTCTGGGGAGAGCAGCCTGACATCAGAGCCTTTGCTGCACAAAACCAGCTGGTTGTGAGGCACTCGGTGGCGTTTAATAGTTTTCAGCTCCAACAGAAGAGGGAACTCGGAGCCTGCATTACAGCAGCTCGAGGAGCGCTGCAGGCTGAGAGAAACCAAGCACAACCCCGGGGTTTCAACCAGCACGTACAGACGGGTGGTGCAAAGAAGGGCCAAGGAAGTCCCCCGGTGGGGATGCGAAGGACTCTACTGGCACCGTTAGCTCGGGGGGATTCTTCACAGCTCCACCAAAGATGGATGGACCATCTGAGAGCAAACAGGCAGGGCCATTTATTTATTTCACGCAGAGAGTGCAGGTGCTCAGAACAACCTTTGGGGGGAAAACAGAAGAAAAACAGAGACGTGAGCTCCAAAAGAAAAGCTACAGCCAGCAGCCAGCAAAGGGTGAAATGCAAACATTACTCTGGCTGCCTGGTGCCCGCAAAGGGACTGCTGAAAACACCTGCAAGGCAGGCAGGCAGGAAAAAGTGCCCCTCACTGTACATATAGTACATGCGTGCTTTTAGCATTGCACACGACGTGGCAAGGTCTGGGAGACACCAGTCACCCGTGAGCTGGAAGAAGAAGGAGCAGAAAGTGCCCACCACGGGTGGGCAGAGCTGGCCCAGGTCCCCGTGCCAGGAGGATCAGCTCTGCTCTGCAGCTCCAGAGCCTCCAGCAACTGTGGGAGGCTGGAAAGAGCAGCCTGACCATAAATAATGTATGCTTCTGAATTACCTGCCTCCACATGATGTGTAGGGCCACATGAGGTTCTCACAAGAGGCCAGAGCCAAAGCAACCAAGGGCAAATGCCCTGTTAGCACCCAGATAATTGGCTCTGTGTGGTTCCTGCCCAGACACAGTGGTGCCGTGGGTGAGAAGCTTTTCTGGCCTCAGCCACGTGGGCAGCATGACACAGGACAACCCTCTTCTGCAGGTCACTTTGGCTCCTTTTCCTTACACACATGGGTACGTCGAACTGGACAGGCCAAACAGACTGAGCCGCATATGCCACGAGAAAAAAAATATGTATCTAAAAAGTAATGTTTGCTCGATTTTTGTGCCTTCAGCTGGGCTGCCAGTTGCCACGCTGCTGGATTCCAGCTGCAGCTCCTCATTGCTCAGACTGAATTGCTACATTCTGGTTTGGGTTTTGACTTTCTGCAAGCATATTACAATTTTAATTAAACCGGTGTTTCTGAGAGTTTTGCTGTTTACCTTGTTGACTAAGAGTCTCTCAGGTCCTAAGTTTTACCCTAAATTTAGGTCAGTTCTGGCTGAGCCCTGCAGGACAGCTGCTAAAACTACTCATTAAAAAACGAGAGATCAGAGTTGATCAACTGGCAGTGGGAACCTGTGGTGTGGCTGCTCCGTGTCCTGGCAATCTTCTGGTCTACAGATACCTGAGGCAGGCTAATGTTGATCTTCTGGTGAAACACAGCATAGAAAGAGCTTCAGGAGATGCAGCAGCTGCTTGATCCAAAGCTCACTAAGAGACAGCCTGTTTGCTTCCTTAGTGACCACCTGAGATGGCAAGGAAGGAGAAGCTTTAAGTAAAACAATTCTTTTCCTTCATGCAATTCCTGTAACATGGAATGAGCCCTCCTCAAGGCAAAAATTTAAGGATCCCCCATTTTTGTCTTTCTGGGAAGCACTTTGCAAGAGATGGAAAAGCCTTACAAAGCCCATGGGCAGCATGCCTTACAAAGCCCCAGGGAAGCAATGCCACAGCTCGGACTTCGGCAGCCTCACTGATTTTGCTTTTTTTTTTTTCTAAATTGCTGAGGAAACCCAAGGGCCTCACAAGATCTCCTCATACGTGACAGGTTTATCACACGTGTTGACATGAAGGACTAGAGTAAAACCAGCTGGAGCCAGAAACATTTTTTTAAACGCTGTTGTTTAAATCATATCACAATTACACGTGCTAACAAAGTGCAGAGCCTGGTACCATCCAAAAGCCAGCAGCTGTGGTATTTGCCATGAGGCTGAACTCCCAGGTTTAAGCTGCTGTTGCTAGAAAAGGTTTCTTGTGGCTAGGAAAAGAAATTCAACACAGAGAGGAGAGGAGATTATTCCTCTGCGTGTGGCCCTAACTAAACCTGCTGGTTACCATCCCCGTCTAGCTCTCCATCCTGTGCTACCCCTGTCCTTAATTCACCTTCGTCTGGCTTTTCTGTCCCAAGGGGAAGCCAAGGTGGTGGCTACCATGGATGGTGGGCACAGCACCAGGAGCACAGCCTCCTCTTCCTCCTCCTGCCACTGCACTCTTCTTTTCCCTCGCTCACGTTTCACTTTCACGATAAAGCTGACACCTGGGTCGCTGCTGAGGGAACCCACGTCTTCCCCCAAGGTGAGCCCTGCCCCGAGCTACCTTGGCCCAGCTCCACTTAAGGCTCCTGAGGGGACAGCGACAGCCAAGAGGACGGGGCTACCCCTCTTCTACAGAGGAGTTAGTGTGAGGCACCCAGGTGCCTCTGGGTGCTGGCAGCCACCTCGTGAGGTGCTCAGAGGGCTTGGGTGCTGACACCAGCTCCGGTTAGGGCAGACCAGGCAGAAATGAACCAGTATGTGTGTCACCCTGGTAAGAGAGCCAGAGCCAGATCCTGAAAATGTGAGTGGACTCAGCCTAATGAAAGAACAGCCTCTCCTTGGTGTTAGTGATGCTTCTTTTTCCCTTAAAAAAAAAAAAAAAAAAAAAAAAAAAAAAAAAAAAAGCTTCTGGAATAATGGGACTGTGGGGAAAGGGAGAGGGAAGAAGAGAGATGCAAACCCCTTGAGCTGCACAGAGCAGCTTGCTACCTAACGATGCCCTGGCGCCTCAGAAAGAAGAGGTAAATTTAAGGAGCTCATAGCCAAGAAGTTGTTTTGCTGAGTTTGAAATCTCATTTTTATGCTTATCTCATGCAAAACTGGAAGGAAGTAACACAGGCCACACTTAAAACCTGCTAAGGGGAAAAACATGTTGGACAACAGCCAGTGCAATTGAAGGGAAGTTTGCTGCACTAAAAGAAAACTTGAGCAGAACGTGTCCTTCAGAAAAACAAATACACACACCTCCACAGCGGAGCAAACCCCTGCAATCTCCACGCAGGCTTGTGCAGCACTGTCCCTGGAGGACCTCATCAGCTCATTACCGTCCCTTAGCCGGAGATGATCATTTCTGCAGGTCAGCCTCCGAAACAGCCTGTGTGAGCTTCCCCTAATCTGCTGCAGGGCAAACTCCCCCATCAGCTGGGAGTCCCCTCTGTGACAGCCAGAGCCGGCCAGGCAGCAGGCTGCTGCTTCCCTTCAGGGGTTCACACAGTTTTACACGTACAAGCACAGTTTGGGCTTCCCCCTCTGATCCAAAGTCAGTAGGAGTAAGCAGTATTTTTCTAAAACTGGGTGTTAAAAGCCGAGTGTGGCCCTGTGCCTGGGCTGTCAGTGTATAAGAAGAACCCGGAGACCTCAATACCCCACAGAATCAGGTCTGAAATCTTCAATAGTGCCCTGAGTCCATTTGAAGGTGATGAAAGGGCTCCTAGGACAGAGCTGTGAATATCAAATAGAAGTGCTACGCTGAATGTGCCATTTTGCAACCTTCCGCAGCTACAGCAGGGGCAGCTCTTCCTTACAGCCCCCAGCCTGGTCCTCGCTGTCTGTCAGCATGCCCAGGGAAAATCCCTCCAAACTGCTGGCACATTTCAGATAAACAGGCCCAGCTAGCAAAGCTCTACAGCTGCAGCAGAGGCAGTGAGGAACGGCCCTGCCAGCAACCGAGCAGCTGGATCGGAGGGGGAACTGACCTCCCACAGGTGACGATGGGCAGGTGGGGAAGGGGTAACTGCATCAGCTGGGAGAGAAACGTGAGCAGAGCCTTCCACTCCCTCGGGCAAAAGATTCCCCAGAGGGGCTGCAGCAGCAGCCCCCACCCTCATGTTAGCACTTTATTTACACCGTTGGCTTCCTGTTCGTAACCTTCCCAACTGCGAACTGCAATTTTTCTCCCCCCCCAGCATTATGGTGATGGTTTGGAGCACAGAGATGTTTGGAAAGGGACAATTTGGCATCAGGAGCCTAAAAAGCAGATACAGATGACATCCTAAATGTATCTTTTACGAGTTTGGAATGATTCCTTTAAATTAAGCTCAGAGTGTGTGACAGCTTCTGGTAATGTCGCCAGTAAGGAAATAAAACATAAAAATCAAGAGGTTTTTGAGCCCATGCAGTCTTAAAGATCACATCCTTTGAGCACCTCGCTTTCCCTCATGCCACTCTGAGCTGTGATGAACCAAGTGCTTCCCAAGCAAAGTGCTCCAATAATTTTCAGTTGTCTTTTCACCACATATGCCCTCGAACCCAAGCACACTTCCAAATTCAAGGATTATAAAAATTAAATGCTCCAATAATTCTAAATCGTGTCTGTTCAGTGCTACTGGAGCCTGTCCATTCCTTCAGATTGGGGTTTTCTGTTTTGCTTGCAGGGGGAAGTGGGGGGAAGAAATGCTTTCTATTAGCGCTTCAAATTGGAAGCCAGTCAAACAGCATCATAGCAGAGTGATTCAGCAGCCTCTGAGCTGATTCTCAGTGTATCATAAAACAGGATTTGGAAAACAACAATGCCTGGAGGAGAAAGAACATACACAAAGATTCATGGCTAGAGAACAATATCAGAAAGGAGCAGAGGGAATAACCCTCGCTTGGCTTCTGAGGAGCAGGTCAGATGGCCTAATAGATGGCTTTCAGTGCCCTTCATTCCCCACTGAGTCGCAGGGTTCAGCTGCCCGGTTGCAGCTACCACAGCTTAATAAATGGCTCTGCATCGACTGAACCACATTAAGCGTTTCTGTGCGCACACCCGCAGCCTGTTGTCATTTATCTGAGACAACGGACCCCCTCTGGCGCAAGACCCAGATGTTATTTCACAGCAGGCAGGAGCTGATGCAGAACTCGTAGTGCAAGCTCACGACCATTTAGGACGGTAAGCAAAGGAAGCAATCTGAGACTGTGAGTCTTCCAGGTGCAAACCAAAACGTGGGGTTTTCTCAGTCTTATTCAAGAACACACACACACAGGAGCACATTAAAGTACCAGAGATGTCAAGGTAAGCATATTCCCTAGCACCACCCTGAACAGGAGTGAAATTAAACGTGTATTTCATGATATAACCAATGCCAAGTTGGAAGAGGAAAGTATCATCAAAAATCTATTCTCTGTGAACCTGAAAATCCTATTGACAGCCCTTTTGTAAAGTAAGCCATACCTGGCCCGACTGCAGCCTTGGAGTGGCAGAGGAAGGCAGGGACTGGCTTGGGAGTTTTACTACATCAGCAATGGTTGAAATAATTCTAATGCAGAACAACAACCACCACAGCTTCATGTAAGGAAGGAAAATCAGACAGTTATATCACAATTCTGCTAAAATACCGATATCCAAAGTTTGGTAGAGAGACAGAAAATCAGGTAGGAAAATCTCATATGCCATGGTCTCATTTTGTAGACTGAAAAAAAAACATGATAAAGCGCATCCTTGTTTAAGTCACTGCGGGATACCTGGAATTTTATAGAAACTGCTGCAGTGTGTCTCCCAGTGGGGAATAACTGAAGCATGAGATGAGAAAACAGCCATACCCTAACTTGCAGTGGCAGGTACTGTCAAAGGAAATGTCCAATATAAGCTTAAGATGGCAAATAACTGCCTGGATTCCTGAAGTAAAAAAGTATAAACCAATTCTCTAATCATGTCTAATCAAAGAATACTATCAGTCGCTGCAAACTTCTAAGAAAAAACGTGTATTAGCGAGATGGTAGCATGCATATCTTGTTCAGTAGTGTTTGGGGAATATTTGAGCCTGCAGCATTTAATTCCCTGTTATTACTTCTGGGCCTGGAGCTGAAAGTCATAAATCAGGGCCATTCATAATTTGCAATAATGGGGTGAAATACTCATAAGGAGAGTTACATGATGAAACCTTTTGGGATTGTAACTCTTCCAGTCCGTGATGATTGCATTAAAAAAATCTTCCATCATCTCTGTTATTTCCTGATTCCTATACTGGGTTTTCATCCTTTTCCCCCAACATCTCCAGCTTTTGCTGGCATCTGGCATGCCCTCCACCCTTCCTCCCTGCTGCCCTAAATATATGTTTAAAACAAAATCATAGGAAAGTATCCCTTGCTTAGGAAGATAGGCAGGTTCTAAATTACACTGTATTTACTTATAAGCACATTTAATACCAGACGAGCTTTCCCAGGGAATTTTGCTCTGATTTCAGGACCCCTACTGTTTATATAGAGGGCTATTTTGTCCCATTTAGATGGTGGCTACATTTTGAGTAATAAAGACTACAGTGCTTAAAATAAAATAACATTGTCCCCATCTTTCTTTCACCCTACCATCTACCGAGTTAAAAAAAAAAAAAAAAAAGAGATCCCAACCCATGATGTGTTAGAGCTTTGTTTTCTGAGTAACGAGACTAATCATGTTTCCTCTGCTGGGGTTCTTCTCTTCCTTTTCTTGTAGGTCCTCTGGATCCACACTGACATAGAAATATCCCATGATGGAGAAAATAATGCACACAGCAAAGAGTAGAACAGTGAACAAGACAAATTCAGCCCACTAGGATAGAAAAAGAAAAAAAAACACATCAGGTCAGGAGATCCCAGACTCCCAGTCCAGAGGGTTTCTTTGCACTTCCAAGTGCTTCTCAAAGCACTAGGTTAAAGTTACTTCCCAGCATCCAAGACTGCTCACAAGGTAGAAACTTTCTCATCCTGTTTTCTGGTAAGCCATGTGCACATAGTGTAATGATGAATATATGCACTATACCTTGAAACAGACTGGTTACATTGGGCTAGTGTCATTAAGCCTTTTCTTACAAACCTGCCCTGACTGGAGTACACCCACCTGGGCTTTTTGCCCACAACATGCCTTTGGGAGAGGCAATGTCCCGTCAGCCAAAACCAAGTCCCACTTCATACCTTCATGCCATCACCCCAGCAGTCTGACAGCCAAGGAAAGCAACCTACACAAAACAACCTCCCAGTGCAGAGCCCAGGGTCTCGGGGTGCCACAGGCAGCTGGCCCCAAGGATTCCCCAGCAGGACACCTGAGGAGGCTGACTGCCCACCGGGCCAGCTGGGTGAAGGCAAGCTGCCTTTGGTAAGCAACAGCAACACACGGCTGGCATCACCTCCAGGCTCCGGGCCCAAAAACAGCCTGCTTGTCTAGAGCTGAGCTCCAGCACTACTATCAGAGTCTGTCTCACTGCCACTGGGAGGCCTGGGGAGGCCCACTGCTCCAGAGGGCAACATTGCTAGGGGCTAAGCAGAGCCCTGGCTGGAAGGAAGCTGGGGCAGACTGCCAGCACCCTGTGCAGGAGCCTGGGGCTGGGCAGAAAAGCTGTGCCTCCAGAGCACAGGCATCCAGAAGCACCGCCCAGGGCCGGTTTTAAAGCATTAGCTCTGTTGAAAGCGCCAAACCATACCTGTGCCATTGGTGCAGCCTGGGCAACGACGAGCACAAGGGTATTCCCAACGGCCACCGTGAGCAGCCAACCTGCCTGCAGCACCGACTTCATGCTGGCTGGAGACTGAAAAGAGAAGAAGGGCCTGGTCAATGCCTGCAGTGCTCTGCCCGTATGCCCAGCTCACCCACCACCCCTCCCTGTGACGTCCTGCCAGGTACAAGCATCCCTGGACCCAGCCTAGGAGGAGATGGTGGAATTTCCTCTGCACAGGGCTTCCTCCATTATTAAGTCCTACAGCTGCATATAAGGAGGTTTCAAAACATGTCATCCGTAACATGAAGAAGGAAAAGTCACTGCTGTTGCAGAGCTGGATCCTGATCACCCCCGACCTTCATTAGCTGAAATTGTAAAATTGGGAAGCCCAGGGGCTCGCACGACGACTTCTGAAGCTTGGAGCCTGGTGCCCTGTGGCTGCACATCTTTGGAAAAGAGGCTGGATCCTGATGTTAAGTTTCCTGACGATGTAAGGTTTTCTATATTTCACAACAGATTGTCCCACTAGATTAATCACCCTCATTAATAAACATCTGCAGTGTACTCCCCAAGGACAAATGTGAGTAGCTTCCGCTTTTTGATCTTGCAATATCTCGGTCCTCTCTGCTCATAAACCTTCTCCCCAGACAACCTAGTACACCACAATCAAATTATCCACTGCATTCTCATTACCCCTTCAATCTCTCACCTTAAAGCAGGTTCCAAGCCCCCAAGCCACTCTGTAGTCCTTGAGATACTTTTGAATTTTTTCACTGAAAAATACATACCCAAAATATTTGGGAGAAAAACTTTCTTGCTGGGAGGAAAACCTGACATTACAGCATTCAGAGCTTTCCCATTAAAATTAACTTCTATCCATTTCTGTTCTGTTTTCTCAGCTTTACCAGAAAAGGGGTTTCCTGAGTATAATTGAGAAAAGCTATCTTCAGAGTATGAATGAATTTAGCTTGAAGGCACCCAGCAAGCTGCTTTATAATCCTACTTTTAACTGAAGAACAGATAACATTGTTAGAAAGCCAAAGTCATGCCAAAGGACGTGTTGCAAGTCAATGGCAGATGCAGGAATAAATCCCAAAGTCTAATTGTAAGCCTCTTATCTTTAAGTGGAGTACCTGGGAATAGGAGAAGGCCAGACCCGTAATGGAGAACATCACTTCTCCAGCAGATATTAGTAAGTATTGTGGTAACTGCCAAGCCATATGGACACTATTGGCTTTGATGTCTTCTGACTTCCATGTCTTAACAGCATCTCCAGAAACCTAGCAGGAAAACAAAGGCACATTGATTAGCTGCTGAAAGATCAGATCCTTCCTAGCTTGGACTGCAACAGAGAATTTATTAAAATGAAGCTTAAAGCAAAGACAGAAGCAAAGCTCTGACCTGGAAGCAAACTATGGGTCTGATCCCTGCCATGTCCAAGCCTGCTGGGAGTGGGCTGACTCCTACTGCACAGGGCACAGCTGGCAGCATGCAAATGTCCCAGCTAGCTCACAGGCTGGGAGAGCTGCATGAGTTACTGCAGACTGGCAAGGGCTCGTTCCACCTACGTGGCCACTGTTTCCATTTCCTCAGCGCTGTACAACTCCCCTAGTATAATGGTGACACACAAACAAATCCATTTCAGGAATTCAAAGAGTAGCATAGGCTGTCCCATATCAGGTGTATTCAGATAGTCAACGTAGCTGTATTCCTAATTCCTTTTGTTTGCTTTCCTAGGTGTAATTTGCACTGCCTCTGATGCACAGGGAGTCAGAGAGAGATTTGACAAGCAGTGAGGAAAACACTAGGTCAAAATGACTTCAGGCAGAAAACCTCATGTTTAAGGAGTATTATGGGAAAACACAAGGGATGTTTACGAAATGTACTTAATCACCGTGCATGGAGGCAAATCAAGGGAGTGTATTTCAGAAGGCTAAAAGAGGAGAGCTGTGCATTGCTCTTTAGCCCATAAACAAATGTCACAAGCACCATACTATAACCACACGCTGAGGAAGGTTGGGTAGAAGGCAGCATCCCCATGATTTAAGTATTACAGTTCAGCCACATTAGCAGACTAATGTATTGGATTCTTGATATTGGATGTAGCACTCCCCGCAGAGGAGCAGGGCACAGTACAAATCACTGCAACAATTAAAAATTATCTTGGCCTGGAGCAAACTAACTCTCTACAGAAGAATGAAACTACAGGACAAAAGATGGAAAAACAGAGACCCAGAGGGGCTGAGGCACAGAGCCACCCCTGAGCAGCCACGGCTACGAAAAGGATTTTTGTAGATAGGACCACAAAGTGGGATCCTTACCCACAGCAATGTGCGATGCACCTACCTCATCTGGCCCTGACTCAGTTGTGTTACCAGAGGCTCTGGGGCAATATTCTTAGTCTAATATTCTTCATGAAACTAAACTCAGCTTCTCATCTGGGGAAAGAGGCTTGCTGCCACAGAGGTAGGGTCTGGCCCATATCACTTCAAGTGTGTGTGTGTTTTATGTACATAAATCTCTGCACTCGCAGATGGCAGCATCTGCCTGTTCCCTCCAGGACTGTGCATCCCATTCCAGCTACTGGAGTTAAAAAAAAAAAAAAAAAAAAGCCAGGTGTTTTGCAGCTATGTTTTTCCCCCTACATATTTGGACTCTGCAGACATGAACAGATTCCATTAATTGCCCAACAGGGAGATGTTATTGCCAGGGAGTAGCTGACAGCACTTTGCTCTGCTCATCGCAACACAGCAGTCAAAGCCCCAGAGGGCAGCTTAGCAGTGTGCCCTGTCAGACCTGGTTTGTCTGTGAGCCCGTGCAGTGGAAAGGTTAAAGTGGGTACTAAGCTGATCACGTTCATCTCCGTGGCTCCTGCCAGCTGGACCAGAGCTGGAGCAGCGCGCCTAAGAAGCTGGCAGGCAGGCAAAGGATTCCACCCTCTCTGCGATGTTCACACCCCTGGGTTGTTCAGAAAGCCATGCCTTGACTTTACACTGAGCTCCAAATGAGCTGTACAGGGCAAGAGAAGGAAAAACAGATGAACAATCTCACCAACCTCCATCAGCACGTTGCCTTTTTCTTCTTCCCATGCATGCCTGCAGGCCTTGGAAGATCAGCCTTCAGGTCAGTAAGTGAAATGTGAGGATAAAGCAAACTGTTTCTGCAGAGTTCCTCAGGTGTGAGGTATTACCAGGTACAGTATTTTAGAGACCACAAGCAGCATTAGCTCTTGGCAGTGTCTGCAGTAGCTCTTTGGAATGTGCTGGCACAAACTGCAGGCCACATGATTTTATATCGAGGATTTCCATCAAGGAAAATACCTTACTTCTTGTGTAGCTTGCAAGATCTGGCAAGATCACAGCATAAGGTGGACTAAGTACCCGTTCTTTTTGCTTGTATAAGTGCCAAAACCTTCTACTAGCCCTTGAGTAATGGACTGCCTTCAAATGGCTACTGCCCAGTTCTTGCTGAGCGGAGAAAGCAAGTGAAAGTCACCGGCATAAGAACAAAAGCACTGCCAGAGACCAGAGAAGAATGCACTTGTTACCATCACAAGGTCACCTACATTAGTTACCACAACAGTGTACGATGCGCCAAAGTCAAGCAGCCCAAGGTCCAGGGTGAATTCCCCCATTTCAGTTATGCATTTTCCATTGTTGTATCTAGATACAAGAATGAAGCACAGGATTTTCTGGTTATTCTCACGAAGAGCACAAAGCACAGCTAACAAAAATGACCCTACAATGGACTAGGGAGGATGAAGGATGTAAAGCTGCAGTCATGTTAATGTCAGAGGATCTCTAGAGTTCTTGCCATATTTTCCTTTCAGAAACACTTAGACCCTGACTAGAGTTCACCTAATGACCCAGGCTATTACTAGCATTTTTTAATGCTGCTTCTTCCTGGCATGGATTTCTCTTTTCCCCTAGATTTATTTTACTTTCAAAGTTTTCTTCACTCCTTTAGGAACCAGTCACTTATCTAGGGCCAGACAAGTTAGCCAGGCTCAGGCAGCCTTCAGAAAATCAGAGCTACACACCCACAAGCCATGTCGCTTCCTTTCAATAGGACAAGTTAGCCATCGTACTTGTTCTTCTGATTTTGAATGTGTAAAATGGCACAGATGCTCAACAGCATTGCCACAGTGGTTGCTACATCCTTCTAAATTGCAGCAATAAGTATCTTGGATGGAGCCGATGCAGAGAAAAGCCATGAGGCTTTTGAAACACTGCAAAGGCCAGAAATACCCTCCAGGAGCCAACTCCAGTGCTGCCAAACCAAGGCCATATGGAGCTCCTGTCTAACAAGCCCGGTCTGCAAAGCCATGTGATGTTACTCGATGTTACCAGCCCACATACCAACACCTCGTGGCCTGGAATATGAATTGGTCTTTCTCTGAGGGCATCCTAACACGAAGAGCTCAGGCCTGAGAGAATATCAAAATAGAGCAGGTGCCACATGGCAGAGGGGACTTTTCCATCTCCCACCTTACTTTGCACAGGAATGGACATTCTCTTCCCTCCAACCCCACGCGCAGTGTGAATAATAGGTCAGGGAAAGCTAAGCCCTGTATTTGGACTTCTTCTAAAAGCTTTTTGGGTTCCCAAGATTCCTTTGACCTGACTCTAGGAAAATCATTGCCTAAATTAGGATGGCATTATACTCATGTCATAGCAGAAATGTTTTCAAGCTCTGTTCCCGATGATTTTATCTTAACAGAGCAATAACAGCCATGGGAAGGGAACTATCCCAGGCACCGTTTGGAACTTGAATCTATTCAACTAGATATTATGCACAGAGATACTGATCTGCTATCCTTTGACTTGGACACTTTGCAGGCGAAATGCATAGTGCTTCTGTACACACACAAGTGGTCCAGGGCACCTGCTCTGCACAGAGACGATAATTCTGCTTTGTTACAAACATCTGCCCACACAACCAAATGCCAAGACAACAGTAATGAAATTTTTGCTGTTTGCCTGAGAAAAGCCCCATGGTATCCAAGGAAAGGCTTCACCAAGAACCTTCAGCACAACAAGGGAAACTTACTTGTCCCTCTCTAGCAGCAAGTACTCAGAAACACCGTAGTTTTTCTGAACAGCAACAAACTGTTTGCTGTCAATGGTGAGGTTGACATCTTGGCTCAAACCATTAATGAATCTGCAATGAAAGCATATTAGGTTGTCACACAGGGCAGGAGAAGCACAGCATGAGACACTTCAGAAGTGCGCTCTCTATCCCAAAGCATTCTGTAAGTCCATAGGCTTATACTAGTTTGTCCTGCAAGCTACCAAAATACTAGCTTGATTCATTGCCCAGTTTTTCAATAAAAAATTAGCTTCCCTATTGCTGTGTAATTTTACCCTCTTATTTTCTCCCCTGTCAAAGTGACCTCAGCTTCTTGTGAGGTAGAACTTACCAGCAATCTCTTCTCAGACACCTTCAGAGATTCCCCCCCATATGATCAAGAGGACAGAGCCCCAGTGCCCCCCAGGAAACTATAAAGGTGGGAGTCCTGATGGGAGTGTGCACCATGCTGGAATACTTTCCAAGGACTTTCTACTAGTGGGAATGAGTTTTCTAGCAAAATAATGTGTTTTCATCAAAACAGTCTTCCATGGGAAAGCACGGGGCTTTCAGCTTGGGGCTGTTAGTGAAACCAAACACTTTCAATTCGATCTATGTTTTAAAATATTTCATTTTTCAGTTGTTAAAATGGAGGGGAAATCCCTGAAGATAGGCAAGTGCTTTACAAAAGTAACTTTAGAGGGAAAAAAAGGATGTCTTCCTAGTTAAACCTCCTCACATTTTTGAACAGAAAGGTCTGGGATTCTGTCAAAAATGCTCACAGAAAAATAAAAAAAGTTCCTGCCTGCGGGTATTGATCAATTCCCCAAGGTGCTATTTAATCAGTAGAAGCCTTCACAAACACAGGGCTATGAACATACTGTTCTCGTTGTATCCGCTTCAGTACAAATTTGTACGTGAGGTCAGATGAGATAAGTGAATGTCATGGGCTGGGCCAGTTTGCAGAGGACAAACGGCAGCAGCTCCTTTCTAGATTGCTTCTTCCCTTTCTTTCCCAAAGAGATGGGACACAGGGAGATGAATTTATAGCCCTCCCAAGGGAGGGGATCTTTTACGTTGCCATCTCAGCCCAGCCTCTCCTAGGCAGTAAATGGCAATAATGTTCAGCTCTGTGTGGTGAGTGTGGGAGGTGGCACACTCCGAGCACTCTGACACCTGAACCTTTTCTTGCAGGAGAAGCATGGACTACATTCTAACCCAAGAACACCTAGACTATGGTGCATACAGTTTGTATTAGACAAAAGCAGTTTCCCTCACCCCACCTCCCTTGAATCCTCAAAAAGAGCCATTCATACCTAACAGCTGCCAAACCATTTTCTGGCTTTGCTTTCAAGTCTGTAATCTAAAGAGGGGAAGAAAAAAGAAAAAAAAAAAATCAAATATCTGCATTAATACTGCCTGATAAACAACGTGTAAGAGAAAATATCTGTGCCTGTGGAATTACACGTGTTACAAAGCCTGTGGAAATTGACTGAACTCTCACATAAGCTTTATATCAGGCCACAGAAGTGAAGCCTTGGTACAATGAAACCAATGGCAAAATTTCAGCTCCACCTAGGGCTTAAGATGAGATCGTATGTTCCTTCTCACCTCCTGTATAACACAAGCTACAGAGTTTCAGCCAGTTATCCTTCTACTGAGGCATGTAACACCTTCTAACATAAGTATTTGTCTCAATCTGAAGATAGCAACAGAGCATTATCCACATTAACTTTTCAGTGATTAATTGAAACCAAACACAGGTGCCATATTCCTACAAAAACAGCAAATTGCCTAACTTCCAGAGCTTGATTCTTGGCTTGCTCATTGGCTTCACAGAGCCTAAAGCCAACAGGGAACCTTAGGTTACTATCCTGATCATCATGCATCACTCACGTTTTCCCTGACCTTCAGTACTCAAGAGAGAAAAAAAAAAATGTCTCATGGTGCAGGCAGAGAGCAGGAGACACCACGATGCACTGATCTATTTCGTGGTCGCAGTCTCTGCAGGCACATCCTTGGATTAGCAACCTGGTTGCCAAATTTTCTAGCCCTTTCTTCACGCTTTCTTCCTGGTGTTAAACCGTGAGCTTCCAAGCAAGGATCCAAAATTTCAGTATCCCTATAAAATGCCTATTCTACTCCAGTGTGATATGCTAATACAGAAATAATATATGCCCTAAATAATGAATAGCCATAGTGAATAATAAATGTGGGAGCAATAAATAATAAACAACAACATCATTTCTTTCAGTGGGAGGCGCATGGGGATTAACACTCTAGTTCATTGCAGGCGCGCTAGACAAATTATTACTCGCTTTCATCAATGATCCCCAGAGCTCTCAAATTCATTTGCTGCCCACTCAAGCACCCACAAAGGAGAAGAAACCAGTTTCAGATTGGATCCTTCCAAGAAAGCATCCTCACCTGAGCAGGGGGATCCAAACCTAGCATGGGTTTGGGGGAAACTGGCGTGGTCCGTGGCCACTCCAGGACAGGCCCCACAATACAGCAGTGATGCTGCCATTGCCTGCCTTGTGTTGCAATGTTGGACAGTATAATTTACTACACTGTCTTCCACACCTCCCTTATCTCATGCTGAGAATGACAAGTCAATAGCATCACCCAACAGCGCTGCATGGAAGCCTGCCCATGCCAGAGGTAGGCATTAATTCAAGCACAGGCTAGATAGCTGGGGCAGCACAGAGATGTACTGAGGTTCAGAGGTTGCTTTGCTTCAGCCTGTCTCAGGCTTTCTTTTTCATGGAGACTGTATGAAGATCAGTGTATGAGTATCAATTTCTAAAGGAAAAAGCACACAATCATCAGGGTCTCAGGGAAACTTAACAGCACTGTGTG